>NC_136789.1:20829390-21256890 GCF_951216825.1 Electrona antarctica | reverse complement strand
ATGTGTGTTTCTAGATTCCTGTCAACCTGCCATGCTCAATCACTGTGGACCCTGGGTCTGGCGACAAGCGCAAGGTAAATGTCACTTTATTACTAGCTACTTTATCTGCTGGTTAAACACAGCTCATGAAATGTAGACGACCTAGTCATAGTGAGGACCTAGTCATACTGATGGCCTCCCCAAGACCAAGTTAAGGAAGCATTTGTACTATCAGAGAATGCTCAGGATTTTATGTATAGTTGCTAGCAAACCAGATCCACTAGGTGGCGACAGTAGTACTTCTCAAAGCACCTGAGTACTTTGGCATAGCTTGGAAATTGGAATACAGCCTGATTCGCTATGCTATTTATATAATAGCTGTTGTATTGTCCTTAAAAGTAAAAGAGATCTTGCATCTCAAGGGCACTTCTTGGTTAAATAAAGGAGAAATAAATAATTAAAGCAAAACACCTTTCAGTAGAAAAATGTGGCAAATTCACCTCACTTTCCAGCTATACCCTGCATGTTGTAAACTAAAGTTAACAATATCATTGTACTTTTGCAGAGTAAATGATAGTAGTAATCTCACTGGTATAGCAGTAGAATGATCAGTTCAATGTAGGTCTACCCTACAAGTAAACCAAAATCCTCACACTTTCTTAAAGCAATGAGGTAGGGGTGGTACACTAGAGTACGCACGCACGCACACTTTCATATAAATTATATACCTGTAGGTGTTTACCTTGTATCTTTTGCATTGCAGGCCTGCGGTGTTGACTTTGAAGTGAAAGCCTACCTCGCCATGGAGGCTGACAATCCTGATGAGAAGCTTGACAAGAAGTAAGTTCTGTCTCAAGTCATTAGTCATTCCTCTTAAGTGCTTGACATAGTCGAACGTAATCAACGCAACATAAGTACATAAGGACCTTTGCTGCGTGTCTTCCCCCCATCTCTCTCCCCATTTCCTGTGTCTACTTTCAACCTATTAATAAAGGCAGAAAAAGCCAAAAATAAAAAAACACAGTATATACATCTGATCTAGAAACTCACAGAGTGTTACCATGGGGCGTGTTGGGAACTTGTAGATTGGCTATTCTTTGCCAGGTGACTCCGTTGTACGACAGAATCAGGCTCTAGCCTGTCTCAAACATACAATCTCTCTCTCTCTGTGGCTCTTTTTAACTGCTACTCATGCATACCCATGCATTTTTTTTCTACAGGAACAGAGCCCGCCTTATCGTTCGCAAAATCCAGTTCGCTCCAAGCTATGTTGGCCCTGGACCCAAGGGGGACATCTGCAAAAGCTTCATGATGTCAGACAAGCCATGTCATCTGGAAATCTCCATGGACAAAGATGTACAGTAGCAAAAGTCCTGTTCTACATGGTGGCCATCTTTGATATTACATTTCTATATGACTGATTGGGGCCCGAGGCTTTCTAGTAGTACATCTCAATGATCCACCCACTGACTAAACCGATGAGTCATTAACAGGGATTTTCCAAAGATTCCCAAAAATCAAGTGTGTGTGTGTGTGTGTGTGCGTGTGTGTGTGTGTTTGTGTGTGTGTGTGTTAGGCTGCGCAACAGTGACTCTTGGTGGTGAAAAAAAACTAGACATACCGGTACACACATAAAACATGAAACATACATACATACATACATACATACATACATACATACATACATACATACATACATACATACATACATTTTGTGCAAGTACAAGAAAAGTACAAGAAAATGCTTGAATTTGGTATTGTTGTAGAGATAAACTCTCTTGGTATACTATAGAGGTAACTGTTACAGAGCAACTCTATGCTGCTATAGTAATATACTGTATCTTCAAGCAGCATGACTTTTGAACTGGAGGGTACATCACTGAAACGAGGGGCTTGTAAAACAATCCCACCCATATATTTACAATGTTCAGTAATGCTGCAACATGGATACTGACGAGAGTTCTTGTTTTGACCACAGCTGTTTTTCCATGGAGAACCAATCACCATCAAAATCAAAGTGAGGAACGAGAGCAACAAGACAGTCAGCAAAATCAACGTCACTGGTTGGTACTTCAGACATTAGAAATGCTTTCTGTTGCTATGATTTTACACTGCATAAATGTTTCTGAGAAGAAAACACAAGAATGCTTAATGTATGCTCTATCGTACAACAAAGTAATAATTTGGGCTTAATGATTTGTCTGTCTGTCCCTGTCTCTCTCAGTGGATCAGCAGGCAGATGTGGTCCTGTACTCGTCAGACAAATACACCCAATGTGTCCATAGCGAAGAGTTTGCGTAAGTAAACCATAAATTCAAGGGACAGAGGCACAGTGCAGAACTGTACATGATACGAGTCGATACATGACACATGCTCTACACAGGGAGACAGTAGATGCTGAAGCAAACCTTGAGACGAGTGTGAAGATCACTCCTCTGCTGGCCAATGTCAAGGAGACGAAGGGGCTGGCAGTGGACGGACGACTGAAAGACGACGACACTAACCTGGCCTCAACCTCAATGTGAGTACAGTACACACACGCACACGGCCACGCACGCACACACACATCATACCGCTGCTTACTTCTTGTGTTGCCTTTCTCTCAGTTTGGCCTCTGGTGTGGACCAGAACTTAATGGGAATCCTGGTGACCTACAAGATCAAAGTCACCCTCATGGTAGCTGGAGGAGGGTGAGTGCCTCTCCGTGCCTCCATACAAATGTGTCATGTTGTCTTTGACTCGGGATCCAGTGTGACTGCAGGCCCCTGACTAGTTTCTAGGGTCAATTGGTATTTTTGTCTAATGATAAATGGCCCTGTAAGAATATTCACACATTTGACAAAAGAGACTAACTGGTGATGTCCCTGATTTTATTCCTGCAGCCTGCTGGGCGGCCTCATGGCCAGGTGAGTAATGTCAATCACAGCCCACACACAACCACAGTCCAAGAGAAGCAATGGTGGGCTGTCCTTGTGATGCTGATCCGTTTTGTTTTTCTGTTTCACAGCGATGTAACAGCAGAAATTCCACTGAAACTTATGCACCCCAAACCAAAAGGTAAACACATACAGCACAAATGCACAGATTACACACAGACATAATAGCTACATAACCATTATTCTTCAATATATCCTTGTTACAGACTGCTGTCCTTCTGATTATTGTAATTATTATTGAAACTAATTGTCCTTTTACCCCTGCTTCATGTCAATTACCATGACCAACTGAGCAGAAGTGTAAGTACAAGACTATTATTCAATGAATCAGCTTTGTCACATTCAAATAATTCTTTGGGGGATGTTTTGTTTTTTTGAAAGATCTGTTAAAGTAAACATGTAAATACAATGAATAAAAATATATATTTAAAAAAAAGACTTCACTGGACCATTCTCACATGTCCCAGGAATGGGTGGACCAAATGAGAAGTTCCAGGCTTCAATAGTTTATTTTTAGGAATATTCTTTTAAATAATATGTACGTTTTTCGCCGGTTTTGCGCCCCTATGATAGGCCCCCCCATGATATGTAATTTTCGTTGTTTTGTGAAAAGTCATGATGAAATATTAAAGCAGAGTACCTCAAGTTGGCATGTATTGCTGTACTTCAATATATTTTGATGAGAAATATTTTTTATGGAATATTTTACATTGGGTAAAATATACCCGTGTTTAGTGATGGTGGTGTAACAAAAAATATGATTAGTGTTCTAGTGTTAAGCATGTTGTTCGTGGAAGAGAACGCGTGTTGTCTTTCTAATGGTTTCCTGATTTTCTCCCTACAGTGTTTTGGAGTAGAGCTGGGGTTTTAATGTCATGTAGTCAAGGTGGGTTATGATCATGTCTATGTGAATGCATGTGCAGGCATCAGGCATGTACACATACAGTATTTGAACATGTGTGCGTGTCTGCGTGCATGTCTGTGTGCATGTCCGCATCCGTAGTAAGTCTTCTTTATGTCTTTTCAGAGAGGATGACACCATGGACGTTCACTAGCAAACAAGTGAAGAAGAGGAAGAAGGAAGAACTTAAAAAAAAAAAAAACAGAGCAAGGAGGAGATAGGAATAATCTGATGTGTAGAAGTGATGCCACTGGGAAAAATATACCTAATGGAAATCAACCTCATCACGTTTTCAGCTCTTTAGAAGAGTTGGTTCTCTTGCAGATATTGAATTTATGTAATGATATACAGTACATACAGGATAGGGGAAGAGTGCAGGGTGTAGATTGATGGTAGTACCACTGTAGAGTAGACCCATGGCATGTACAGTAACTATAGTACTGTACTGCATGTTCATTGTTCACACAACTAAAGACCTCCACCCTCCTTTGATGGGAAAGATAGGTATTGGGCTTAAATACCACGAAAGCTGTTGTGATCTACTCAGCTCAAGTGTATTTGTGCCGTAATAGCTCTATTCTAATTCTGGGTAAAACATTCAGCACACGCTGTGAGCTTGTAGATTGGCTATTTTCGGCTAAGATATTTGATGTAGAGAGGAATAGCGTAGTATAGAGCACAGGGGGACTCCAGTCAACTAAGTATGGGGTTAAGTTGTTAATAGCTGTTACATTCTCAAAAGGCCTTACAGGCCCACATTTAAGAAAGCAAAAAATGACTCCAAAAGAAGAGACTCCCTTCCAGGATGGACAGGTGTGCAGTAGTGTCTGTGAGTGGGCAATATCCAAATGCAAAACAATAATAGAAAAATAAAAAATATGAAATGTCCATGATGATAAAGAGATAGTAATAGTAACAAATTGTACACAATATTCGTAGTATATTGATACACATTGAGGGATATAAAGCATCAATAAGGATCATAAGCTATAAAGTATGGTGCTGTCTGACGAAGATAAGTTGATGACAGACAGCCATAGCCAATATTCAGCACAGGGGTCATCATCAATATGTCCATACACAGACAAATGTGTATGGAAATGAGGAAGAAGGCATTTTTTAAAGAAATAAAGAAGAAATTAAAATAAAATAAATGGTCAAAATGAAATTATAGTCTATTGTTTTTGTTTTACTTATTCTCAGTTCTCACACTATCAGCCATAAACACCAGGAACTATAGCAACAATGATTTATTGTAGGCCTCGGTTTAATCTGTTATTAGACATGAGTCATAACTATGTCAGTGATGTAATTAGGCCTATCATGTGTATGCTAGAAGAGGCTGTAGTGGGCTGTTAGACCATGGAATGCATGCAAAACTCAAATCTAATATAATATAAGAAAGCTCCCTATGTGCAATAGCAATTTACCAGTTTATGAGGAGAGCACGAACGCATCAAGAGGAAAGGTGACTTTTTCCCCCTTTTGGTCCGTTTTGGGGGTGGGGGAGGAAGCATTTCCTTTTTACATTTCCACTTCACAATGTTCGCATCAAGCCTGTGCAAAGCAAGAATGGTCTAACTCTAAGGAAGTTTTGTAACGGGACACTGCGTTAATGTTTCAAAAGCAAAGTGGAATTCAAAAGTTTTTTTTTTAAGATATTGGGAAGTTGACGGGATTCTTCCTGGCATCAGGGCAGACTAACGGGAAACTGGAATAATGATACCACAATTATTATTTCCAAAGGAAAAAATAAAGAAATCCATGTAGCCAGCGAGAAAGTGCCCTGCCGGGGACGATTACTTGCAACAAAACAGCGATTCGTGCAAAATTACCCATGTTATTGGACTGAAACTGAAAACGCGTGCAGTCCAACTTGAAAGTCCATTTCATTCCAGTAGTTTGGTCGGCTGGAGGGTTATTATTTCCCAGTGGTTTGGAAATACGGATGCAGACAGACGGGACAGCGGCTGGCAAAAGGAAAACATTTGGCGTCTGGTGTTTCTCCCGGAAAAGGACCTTGTTTTGGATTTTTGCAGCATTTCTATACCCGCCGGACAGGCGGCAAAACATCAGCAACGTTCTGTGCGTGCTGTGAGGAGTGTTTACACGGTCACCTCTGCTTTCTGTCAGCAGTCAACTCTTTATCGCATCACACAGCTGCAGCAACAACGGGGTTCGAACTTCGCGAACCGTGCAAGAGCTATTATATCTCCCCCCGGTTACTGGATATATACAACCACTTTTATTAGTCGCCAGAAGACGCATCAAAGAGACCAATTTGGATAGAAAATATAAGAGGTTCACTATCTTTAAGAAGATAGGAGAGCTGGACGTTGTTGTGGTAAAATGCTGCTTGGGTGAAGCCTGACGAAACCAAAGGGAACCCCAATGAGTGGAACACAGTCAACACTCACGGACAGGTAAATAGTATTTTAAAGCTTTTTTTGGTTAAAATTCGGACTCCGTACGGGCTTTCATACTGCTAAACTACAATGGATTGAGGTTTTGCTCCTGATTCTTATCATCCACCCCCCCCCCCCCACGCACACACACACATACACCCAAGTTTTCCAACTTATAAGAAAATTCGACTGCTTGGTCAACTGCACGTCCGTCTATATATAGTCTAATAGTCGATGAACAGAGGCGTATCTGTTGTTCACGCTAACAAATGTAAAGTTTAGTAATAACATGGCTCGTAATATTGTTAAAACGTTTGAGGTTATGTAGCATACTGTGGGAAAAAGGTTTCCTCTCTGGAGGAGGAAGCAGGCGGGTGGGTGGGGGACCGGGGGTTCCTTTGTGATGAGGTTTACCAGTGTGAGCCAACAGGGGGCATAGTCATTAGTGTACTACTTGTGTATTTACCTCAATGCTAATGTGCCCTTAATTGTGACTAATGATATCGGGGGGAAACATGTGCGTGTGTGTGTGTGTGTGTGTGCTCATGTCTATTCAAGTATTGGACAAAATCCTTAATTAAGAGGCAATTCTTTTCATTGGTGAGCTGGTACGGTCGTATATTCTAATAAAATTACACAAAAACGTACATATAGCCAGTACGTAGCACTGATGAATGCAGAATAAATGTTCAAATCACAGGTGTATGTTTGAGGAGGGAGGATTCACATTGGAAGCCAGAGTCCAGAGGATGGCTAAATTATTCACAACATGGGCTGTATCAACTCTCTGTGCCTGTGTTGCACTAGGAGGAGAGTGGCAGGTGCAGCATCTAATATGCCTACACTGACATGGAGAGCTATCGGTTACTTGCTTGCATCAGGACTATAGGGTTAAGGCTGGCATAGTATTAGTATAGTACAGATGCTGCTATCATGTGATGATCAGTAGATTTAAGTTTGAACTTTACCTTTACAAAGAAAAGAAAAATAATATAGATCGATAACAGATTTAGTTATTGCACAAATGCACACATTTTGTTATTATTTGGTCACATTGCTGAAAGGGGGAAAAGTCCTGAAGTCATTCTAGGTTACATGTACAGTATCTGACTTTGAGAGTATTCCGTCTATTAGCAATCTACTGTACACGTGTACTAGTAGTACCCACTACCCACATCAAACTCTTTGGCAGTCTTACATTTATTGTAAGAATGATACTTGGCTAAACACTGTAGAATGGAAAATACATTATTTTCAGCCTTTTCTGATTCCATCCCGCTGAAGTCATCTGTGTATTTTTACTCTCCGGCACTTTGGAGAGTCCTCTAAGGAAACAGAAAAATACCAGCACACATGGCTGCCTCAGAAAGTCTAACAAAGTCATTTGATTTCTTCACCCTCAGTCCTTAAATAAAGATACTGTCACCAGATTAAGTTCCCATATATGTCTCTGTCCTTTTCTTTTAAGGCATGCAGACCTCTTCATGTTGCTGTGCTTCTCTGTAATGTTTTTGTCAATGGCCATGGCTTTAGTTCTGCCTCCATTGAAAACAACTTGATAAATCAAAAGCACCGCCATCCATATTTTTCTTCTGTTAAGTGTTACATTAAAACTCCCAGCTATGCACTGTTTGGCTGAAACTACAGGCACCAGTGATATCATATAACATAAAGGGGGGGAAATGGTGGAGAGAATATTTCAGCAATTAAATGCCTTTGCCACATTCATTTGTAACATCAGTAGTCATTACCAGAAACCCAATTTATTTCTGACTAAAAATAATAGCAATCTGGGTATATTAAATCAACATTTAAAAACGACTCGATTCAGTAGATATCTGACTGGATCAAAATTAGCAGATGAGTTGTGATTGTTTTTACCACTCGGCTGTAGGCCAAGCTGTTTATAACAGCTTCTCAAACACAACTCAAGCTATAGTACATGCATGACATCACAAAATAGAAGCACCTCTCCAGCCACAAAAGGCTGGAAGTAAACATGAAACTTGGGGCATAGTTGAAATAACGTGAAAATCTACAGTATATCATTTATATCTGTATGCATATTCATAGTGTGGCTGCACCACTGAACACCATATTGTGATCTGACTTCATTCATATTCTGCAAACATTAACATAGTACCTTCTATCACTTACTGCTATCTTATTGGTTCCATATTAGATCGATGTCTTGTTTTTTTGGCCAGGGTCACAGCACAAAGTCAAAGTTTAGCTCTATGCTTATTTATACATAGCATGTGGCATGGGTGTAGCAGCATCTCTTGGACTGCATTTTTAAGGCCCCTTAAAAACATACAAATACAATAAGGCTTATTGCAGGGGCGGCAGGTTCCTATAACGGCAGTGGGTGCCCCCCGCCCCGCCACCCCGCCTCCCTGCCACCCCCCCACCCCCCCCGCCCGGCCGCAGCGGGGAAAAAACCTTTTCTTTGGTACTTTATTTACAGTTTGCTAATAAATACAGTGGTGCGCGCTTTCAGTTCACAACAAATTAACGAACACATTAAATTGTTTCAGCATCTTGTTTCAACATTTCAGCATGATCAACAGTAAATAATTAAATTGTTTCAGCCATAAGCGGCGGGTGGATTTTACCTTTAGCTAGGTGGGACGACGCAGATTTATTTATTTATTTCCCCCAGATGGTCTAACAATCTCATGATTTGACCAATGTATTACCAATCTCGTACACCATTGCTCACGAAAGCAAGATCCTTGACCAAATTACAGCCACTGCATCTTACCTTTTAATTAAAGTAAAAGTAGTCTGAGGAAAGGGAACAGTTCTGTTCCCCGGACATTGTTTTGGGATATTTTTGCTGAGATGGCTCTGTTTGTCAAGTCTCAAGTCAGTGTGGAGATTGGCCGGCGGTGTTGCTGCCCTCCCCTCCCCTCCCGACTCATGGCTCTTTACAGACGGGCCGACGGTACACAGACAGCAGCCTCTCCGCTGACTGTGTTAGTGTTGTGTTGCTGCAGGAGACGGAGTGTGAATGAACCGTGCGGTCACTGGAACAAAGCCACCGTATTAGCATTTGAATACCTGTTCTGTGAACACCGTAAAGGTGTGTGCCTACGTGACAAAATGACCAGGGGGAGGGGATCTTCAGCCTTAATCTCAGTGGGTGCTATTTGCCTTATTCTTTTTTCAGTGGGTGCCCAAGCCCTCAGGCACTCCCAAAGTTGACGCCGTTGGCTTATTGTATTTGTATGTTTTTAAGGGGCCAAGCCCGAAGGACCTATGGTCCCTTATTGTATTTGTCTGTTTTTTTCTTCTTCTTCCGCCAAATATTGCAGTTCTGGCTTAACCGTACAGTCGTTTTTATTTATTTAAATTTGGCAGTATGGTAGAGGGCTATGCCAAAAGGTGAAGACACGAAGCCCACAACCATTGGCCAAAGGGTGGCGCTACAGGCATAGCTCATGACCGTCAGCAATAACATTTCGATACACATACAGTATGCGTCTCATCATACCCAAACAACTTTAGTGTTCTAACTTTTTACCTCTGACCTTTAGATCAACCACAATTTTGAATTATATGAAAATCTATCTACTCCTTTGATCAAAATTCATAAATTATTATGGCTTATTGCTTGGTCCTGTGTTATCGCTGCTTGAAGCTATATTTGTTATTTACTATCTGTCCACATGTGAAGGGGGAGGTGGAAAACTGACATATTAAACCTACGACACGGTATGGCATCTCCCTAGTATCCTAGTATATGTTTTTGTTAGATCGGTCGGCTTAGGAATATAACAGAAAAAATACAAAATGGGGTGGGGGTACTACTACTCCTCTGAAAATGATGTCCTTTAACCCAGGGCTGCTTGCACATCTGCATATTGTACAACATGGGCTTTATGTGTATGACTAGCTGGTTGTCTACTTTACTGTCCTGTCAAAGGCAAGCTGCTGCTGTCTGAGAAGCACTTGTCCCTTTCGGTTTTTGAGGTCAAAATTGAAGACTGCCTGCGAGGCTGCAACACAGCATTGGAGGAACAAAATTCACGGCCATCTGACATTTATCTTGGGATATAATTGAGTGCTGTTCACAAGCCCTGTATTTCACTACAAGATGTCAGAAGAGTCCACAGCAACCGATTTCTGTTGTGCAAGCCAACAAGGTTTCTCACAACACATTTGCGAGATTTTGTTGTGTCAATGTGATGGCACACTGCATGGAACATCACTGGCACTGGGCCCTTTCCTTTCCAACTGGGTCGTCACATTGGAAATGCAATGACTTGCAGACATGTGGCTCAGGAGGTAGAGTGGCAAGAAGGTTTTTGGTTTGATCGCCGGCTCCTCCTTGCATCGCGTCAAAGTGTCCTTTGGGCACTAATTCACTAAACCCCTAACTGCTCCTGAGTAGCAAGTCTGTGCCTTGCTGCATACAGTAGTTGCCTCCGTCGTTGTGTGAATGTATACAGTATGTTTGAATATGAGGCATACATTTTAAAGCACTTTGCCTGGTCAGTAGGCTAGAAAAGTGCCAGCCTATATAAATGCAAGACTATTACCATACAGGTAGGTACATGCAGCGACATGTTGCTGCTGGAAAATAGTTACTTTATCAGTGCAACGTTGTCTGAGTTATAACTTAAGCCATCTATTGGATTGATGAATGGCCCAAACAACACGGTTTACCAAGACCACCCCCATCTGATAACGTTGTCATCTCTCTGTCTGATACAATAGCCTAGTAGTTCAATCAATTATTCGATTATTATACGCTCTGCAGCTGCAATGAGGTGCTCAGGCCAGGATTATATTACATAAAAATGTATAGATTAATACGAATGATATTTGCTATGTCTCTGAAACACTGTTCAAAGACATTGAATATCGCTGCTGTCGGGAATTAAATGGTAAAATGGTAAATGGTGCATTTATATAGCGCCTTTATCCAAGGCGCTTTACATAGATTGTGCATTACATTCACCCATTCACACACACATTCATACACCGATTGCAGCGGAAGCCATGCAAGGTACCAACCAGCACATCGGGAGCAATTTGGGGTTCAGTGTCTTGCCCAAGGACACTTCGACATGTAGACAGGAGGAGCCGGGATTCGAACCGCCGACCCATGGATCATTGGACGACCTGCTCTACCTCCTGAGCCACAGCCGCCCTGTGGCCGGGAATTACGTTCCATTACGTGCATTAAGTGCATTACCCCAGGTGAAGGAGTTCAAGTATCTCGGGGTCTTGTTCACGAGTGAGGGGAGGATGGAGAAGGCGATCAGCCGGAGAATCGGAGCAGCAGGGGCGGTATTGCAGTCGCTGTACCGCACTGTTGTGACGAAAATAGCGTTGCCAGAAGGCAAAGCTCTCTGTTTACCGAGCAATCTTCGTTCCTACTCTCACCTATGGTCATGAAGTGTGGGTCTTGACCGAAAGAATAAGGTCGCGAATACAATCGGCCGAAATGAGTTTTCTTCGACGGGTGGCTGGCATCTCCCTTAGAGATGGGGTGAAAAGTTCAGTCACACGAGAGAGACTCGGAGTAGAACCGCTGCTCCTTCGCCTGGAAAGGAGCCAGCTTAGGTGGTTCAGGCATCTGGTTAGGATGCCTCTCGGGCGTCTCTCTAGGGAGGTCCTCGACGCACGTCCCACTGGGAGGAGACCCCGGGGCAGACCAAGGCGCAGTTGGCGGAAACAAATCGACTCACTGGCCTTGGATCGTCTCGGAATCCCCCAGGAGGAAGTCACTAGGTGGTGGAGTTAATTGCTTTAGCAGACATTTTGAGGGTGCAATGGAGTTAAGAGGTTTTGTCCAAAGCGTTTTTTACTACTTTCCATTGGTTCAATATTTTAACACACAGACATAAAGGGTAGCACTGATTTATGCAAAAAAAAATCTAAAACTTCAAAAATGGAGTTAGGAGGTTTCCTCCCGACAGCAACGATATGTTATTTCAAACTGCAGTTTTTATAAGAAGCCTAGTAGAGTAATTTTGGTTTATGTTTAGCCTAATTACCCCAAGCTGGTATAATGTAATTTCTTGTTTTTCTGTTGGAGGTACAGTAGAAGGAACACAGTTCCTGAAGAAACGATGTAGGTTCACTGTTTGTAGGTGGTTTCTAGGGTGTAAAATGCTGTTGCTAGGGTGGAAGAGGCGGTTGCTCTAGGATGTAGTGGGCAAGTATACTGTAGTTGCTAGTGTGGTTGCTAGGGTAAAACAGGTGTTTGTTAGGGTAGGCGGTTGCTTGGGTAATACAGGTGGTGGCTAGGGTGTGTAGGCAGGTGGTACGGTGTTGCCAAGGTAATGATAGTCCCCAACTGGCTACTCGGCTAGGGAACATCACCCTTGACTTGACTTTTGGATTTTAGCCAAAGATTGATGACGTAAATGTAAAAATGTTTATAGATTTCAGTCAGTCTCATGTACTGTCTGCCTCAGTCATTCCAGGCAGTTGGTTATTGAGAAGAAGTCTAAAATGATGTGACGTGATCCATTTTGTATTACTTCGATCAAATTGAACAGAAGTTCTCTTTCTGTTCTGTTTTGCCCAGAATGGTCATGTGCCACCTGCTCAGATGCAGGGGGTGACCAAAGAATGTCAGGGGAATTTTTTGCTCTTTGTCACGCAGTATCGCTGATGTGGATGTTTTCTTCTCCACACTCCCCCCCCTCCCCACCCTCCCCACCCTCCACCCCCAGAGGGCCTCGCGGGAAGCGGTGACATCACTGATAAACAATGTCTGTCCGGCCCTGCCAGGCCACCAGCCCTTCCTGAAAAAGCTGCTGGCTACAGCCATGCAGGATAGATGAAGCTCAACTCATTGTATCTCCTGTATACAGTGCAGGTGCATCAAATCAGGCCATGGACCTCTGTGCTATAGGAAGGCTCTGACTGTACACAAACACAGCTGCAAAGTATAGTGTGTGTGTGTGTGTGTGTGTGTGTGTGTGTGTGTGTGTGTGTGTGTGTGTGTGTGTGTGTGTGTGTGTGTGTGTGTGTGTGTGTGTGTGTGTGTGTGTGTGTGTGTGTGTGTGTGTGTGTGTGTGTGTGTGTGTGTGTGTGTGTGTGTGTGTGCGGTCATTTTGCCCTCGTAAATGCATTGGATATTTATGGCTCCTCCTGGTCTGTAAGAAGGTCTGTCTGTGTGTCTGTGTCTGTCCGGAACTAATCTCACAAACCGCTGACGGATCAGTGCCACAGTTCTTGTGCACACACTGCCAGTAGGCTAAAGAAGTACCTCCATATATTTGTATATATTCATATAATGCAGTGGTTTTCAACCAGTGGGGTTCCAGCTGGTGGTCCCCAGCTAAATTATGTAGAGTTGCTAACCAAATGGACCCGGTCCCTTATAGGTATTTAACTCTTGAAAGTATAAAATGAAACCAAATGGACCTTGTTAGATCTTTAACTCTTGAGAGCATTTTCTACGCTCTCAAGAGTTAAATTATTGTTAAACATCTGCATCAGTTAATTACCAGAAGGCTACACATTTAGAGACTGTATAAGAATTGTTACTTTGATCAACATTTGCCTGTCATCTCTCCTCTATCTCCTATCAACATCAATACAGAATTGTGGACAAAATCTTATCCAACGACAACAAAATATGGGTCTGAGAGAATACATCTTATCAAACGGTGGTCCGTGGTTCAAATGCGGGATAAACAATGGACCTTGATATGAAAAGGGAAAACCACTCTATATAATGTTTCAAACTGGGCTAAAACCTTGAGTCATACATCATAGAGTCGTCATAACACA
This sequence comes from Electrona antarctica, assembly GCF_951216825.1. NCBI lineage: Eukaryota > Metazoa > Chordata > Actinopteri > Myctophiformes > Myctophidae > Electrona > Electrona antarctica. The sequence goes on along the minus strand of NC_136789.1, from coordinate 21,242,911 downwards.
TCTCACTCACATCACAGCCATGATGTCCGGGATACACATGGGAGTCTCTCTCTCTCTCTCTCTCTCTCTCTCTCTCTCTCTCTCTATACACACACACACACACACACACACACACACACACACACACACACACACACACACACAGTAAATTACATTGCTGCATCCGACCCACATTGATCAAGGTCCACCATTGGGTGTGTGATAGTATAGCAATTGAAGTTTTCTTAACAACTAACTATATATATATATATATATATATATATATATAGAATGCTGCAGGCTAGTATACAGAGTTACAAAAGGCTCAATTATCTGTGCCTGGTTAGCAATTCATTGCTGCTTCAGCATTCTGTCCATATCTCTTGAAACAGTTCATTCATTCAGTGTTCAGGCGATTACATTGCTGCATCCGACCCACATTGATCAAGGTTCAACATATATATAATCGATTAATCTAATATAGGGCAACCTTCCCCGTGTTTCTTCAGTGTTTCTTAGTGAAGAAACACGGGGAAGGTTGCCCTATATTAGATTAATCGATTATATATATGTTGAACCTTGATCAATGTGGGTCGGATGCAGCAATGTAATCGCCTGAACACTGAATGAACTGTTTCAAGACATATGGACAGAATGCTGAAGCAGCAATGAATTGCTAACCAGGCACAGATAATTGAGCCTTTTGTAACTCTGTATACTAGCCTGCAGCATTCTGTGTAGTCCTATTCAAGAAAAAGGAAAGTAGAGCAGAGAATGGAATTTGAGTTTTATCTACGCAGGCCTTTCCGACAATTAATATTCCTCCATCTCTGACCCTCTGGAGCTTAGTGGTTTGTTGTGATCATCCCTTAGGAATTGTCTGGTATTTGTGGCATCCAAGGCACAAGTGGATGGCTATTTCTCTCCCTGATAACAGCAAAGCAAGCGGAGAGTGGCAAGTGGAGAAACTCCTCGTCTATAAATGCCAGCAGACAAAGGTGACCTCGAAGTAGAGATGTAGGGATACCCGTTTTTTCTTTCGCGATACCGATTCCAACACGCAATAACTTGCATATCGGTCGATACTATTTTAACATTTTCTTAGAGTTATGACGGTCCTTGAAATTAATAGGTTTGGGCCATGGCCAGCCTAGCGGTCCGAGCACCTAGGCCGGGTTCGAGTCCCGATTCCGACGAACTTTGCTGCGTGTCTTCCCCAAATATCTCGCCCCGCAAAAATTGTGTGAAAGTGAGGGGCGCTAATATATTAAAATGTAAACTCATGTTGATTAGGTTGGCGCCCCTCAAAATAAATAAATATATATATATATATATATCTTACAAAAAATAATTAAAGGTTTGAAAACCACTGACTGCTCTAGGAATAAATACAAATTCCAAATATGACTATAAATTAAATATTGTCATGTGATAAATGACGGGGTATCGGATTGGCATATACTCACCGATACCAGCATTTTAGGCAGTATCGGCAGCTTTTCCCATATTGGTATCAGTATTGGAACAACTCTCAAAGGTGACCTTAAAGCTGCTGAACTGTGTTTGAATGGTGATGCTAATAAATTATTAACTTATTTCCTTTTTTCTATCATGTGGTCATTGAACTTTTAGTAAACAAGCTACTGGTGACATTGTCATGTACACGTAGCTGCTCTGATCATGAGTAATTTGAGTACATCAAAGGTAATTTGAGTACAACAGTATATTTGATGTCAATGCAATGCAATTGCTGGCACGTTATTTGCAAACAGTCTTGCATTATAATAAAAGTCATGTGCCGTATTTGGTGAGTGAAATATTCCTTGATATCCCAGAGTTCAATAACAATATGTCAAACCATTAGTCATATAGTTTGTCAGTTGCTAACTAATGCTCTTGTCTAAATGAACTTATTTTAAGCTGTATACTGAGTGATAAAAGGCTGAAGAACTCCAGACTAGCATCTTTAGGAGAGACTCAGTATGTTGCGAAGCAAAATACTACATTGTATGGGATGCTTCACTCGTAATAAATAACTGATTCAAAATAGTATTTTGTGGCAAGTGCCACCATTTTACAACAATGTATAAATTACACAAGATTAGCACTGGGATTTCTGTTTCTGTTTTCTCAAACCTTATACAAATGTATCCCATTTATATATCCCATCCACTTTGCAGTTTATTTGACTAAAACACATCTGCTCCTTTTGGTGTCCGCCTCTCAACATGGTTTTCTTAAAGGCTGGACTCTGGAAGGGGCTAAATATCCACTGAGTTCCTCTTGTCTTATCCAGTGCTACACGTTAAAATCCTGAGTGTTAATCTAACTGAGAGTGTACCATTTGTACTCTCTCAGTGATAGATTAACACTCAGGACTTTACTGTGTACCTACTACCTACTTAGCCCCCACAGACTGTCTGTAGTTTATAATGTCTTTCCTCACTCAGTCTAGCCCTGTCTTATCGATGCTAATCTCCACAAACCACAGCAGAGCAGAAGAACTTTTAAAGATTTTTCTGTTCCCAAAATACAAAGATACCACCACCATTTTCATCTCCCTTTTTTGGCGTCTCCCTTTTTCCTCCATCGTCACGGGAGCATGATTTACTGTATTTCTGGAAAAGGGCCTTTTTGAATTCAGCTATCACCTCGAGAAATATTCCTTGATCTCTATTCAACCTTCTGATTTATCTGCTCTCTTTTGAATCACTGTAATGACTCAGTTAAGGTTTATAATCTGTGTTGTTTGTGAGGGCACTTAAAGTCGGCTCACTTTGGGAAGCCTAGTATGACATTTCTCCCCCAGACCCTGCCTCCTGTCTTCTGCTGCCCACCCCTCTCCCTCTCTCCGTCTTTATTCTCAGCCCTCTCCCACATTCAGGAAATGGGAGCCGAGCCAGAAGTCCTCTCTATTTCCGGGAATCGGTCCCACAAAGCTGCAGTGTAGTAACTTAGCTCTGACGTGAGAGCCATTGTTAAAAGAGCAGGGCCCCCATTGTCCACGGGAGGAACAGTAACACAAACAAAAGCCTCCCGCGGAAGGAGAGCAGTAAGGGAGAAGTGAAGGAGACAGAGTCCGTGCTATTTATACATTAAAAAGCACCAACCTGGCGTCTCTGTCTTCAAAAAGGATATGCATGTCGGATCAGCCAGACAGTCAAACCAGTAGCAAGGGGCTTGTTATAGGGTGCTGAAAGACTGGTGGCATTATCATACTGCTCCTTTTGATTAGGAAACGTTTAACCCGTATTTAATCGAATCAACGAAACACAAGCGAGAGGCCTGGTTAGCACCTTGCACTACTAGGCACAATGACAGCACTTGTTGGAGGTGTCCATAAAAACTTTCCACACAATTTTTTCCAGCGGGTTTAAACCAGCAATATTCCTCGCACAAGCCTGTAACATCCATCCCCCACCCCCCCCCCCCCCCCCCCCTCCATCCCCACACACTCTCAGCAGGTGGTTGTTAATGCTGCGGAAGCAAATGAGAGCACTACACAGTAAAACTGTCAGTGTTCATTTGTAAGTCTGAGAATAAATATAACCCCAAATGGTCCATTTGGTTGCATTTGTTCAGAGTTCAATTAACACTCGGGAATTTACAGTGTAATACTTGTGTACCCTCCGAGGGCCTACAAGTGGAGAGGGTAGCTGCTGGTGTCGTGTTGCTTAAAGTCTCATGTGGGAAAGTGAGCCAGGAGTGACATGAGGTCAGGTTATCATCATAGTACCTCAGGCAGTGTTTACATCGGTGATGCTGATGGGAGCATGGAAACGATTCGGTAATGCATTTCCTAGAGTCACAGGTGGTAGCACGGAGGCACTGCATAATGTCTTCTTCTGTTCCGTTTAGGATGTCAAATCGGCTGCCGGAAATCAGAACCGATGCATTACAATTACAAACTAGAGAACTGCCCCTCGGGTCACAGGTCTCCACCAGGATAGGAGCGTTTTGGGAAAAATGTCAAGTGGCATTTCTTCCTCAGCCTAGTGGGAATAAGCGTGCACAGTAAGCAGTCACAGTTTCAAGCAGACGCTGTGTTCATGATTTGCGGCATTTTGTACAAAACTCCTGAAAACTTTGGATGCCAATTCTAGCCAATCAGGATGGAATATGGGAAATCAAATGGGTCTGTCTTGACCACATGACTATAGAGATCATTTGTACCGTTTTGTGATATTTGAATACAATCTGAAGGAGTAATATAAAAAAATGTGTTTCACATAAGTCGGCCTCCTGGTGGCGCTATAAAGAGCAGATGTGAAAAATGCAGGTCAAAGGTTTTTCCTTTGCCTCTAGGGCGAGTGCATAGAACGTTTGACACAGATTGGTGCAGTTATAGGTAAAAACTCAAATGGGCCAGTTATAGCGCCACCATGAGGTTGATATGTGGTGGCGCTATAACTGGCCCTTGTGGAAATTCCGGTGGAGAGGTTTGTCGTTGGCATCCAGGGAGTGTGTGTGCACAGTTTGGCATCGACCGGGCCAATGGTGCCGGAGATTAGCTTGTAACAGACGGATGAACACACGGACGGAGTGCAAAACATACTCTCCCCATGACTTCGGCTGGTGGAGTCGGTTCATTTCAGCAAAGAGATTTGGTGTAGGAAAAGAATGAGGCAACCAAGTACAGACCCCGGGGGGGTCTGCACCCTACAGTACAGTATATACTGTAGGGTGCAAGTAGTTAAATAAAATCTAATTAGTGACTGTTCTAAATGTTTTTTCCCCACAGGACTCCTAATATTCTCAACAAGGACCATCCCCCAGACAAGAAACCTAAAAGTGATAAATCTCCTGTCTCCCTCAAACATGAGTTTGACCCAACAGGTAAGACGCATTGCAAACCAGTCACACAGAAAATTGTGAATCCTGTTGTACACAGTTTTCTGTATGCCCTACATACTGGCAATACAAACAACCGTGTGTGTGTGTGTGTGTGTGTGTGTGTGTGTGTGTGTGTGTGTGTGTGTGTGTGTGTGTGTGTGTGTGTGTGTGTGTGTGTGTGTGTGTGTGTGTGTGTGTGTGTGTGTGTGTGTGTGTGTGTGTGTGTGTGTGCGACTGTGCGTGTGCGTGTGCGTGTGCGTGTGTGTGTGTGTGTGCGTGTGCGTGTGCCTACAGGTTTGGTCCAGCGCTGTGTGATCATCCAGAGAGATGAGAATGGCTTTGGGCTGACAGTGAGTGGAGACAACCCTGTATTTGTACAGCTGGTCAGAGAAGGTAAGAGTCTGGCTGCACATGAACACACACACACACACACACACACACACACACACACACACACACACACACACACACACACACACACACACACACACACACACACACACACACACACACACACACACTAATACGAATGTAGACTGAAACAAAGCTATATAGTTTACAAAGTGCTGTACAGTAAAATAAAGCATGTCCAAAACCAAAGATGACCGATAGGCTACTGCCAAGGTAGGGCATTCACTTCTAGTCATTTTTACTAGTTGACTAGTTGCCTAGTTTACTAGTCGACTAGTCGACTAGTAACCACTATGTAAAAAATAAAAAAAGGAATTTATGAATTTAAAAACTGTGTACATTGGTGACTATAACTATAATCTACCTGATCTTGATATGAGGCCTACAAAATCGGGAAAAAATATGCTCAATGCCCTATGCCAAGGTAATACACACAACACATAGCAACAGCGGTTTCGCGTTCCAATTGTGTCTTTTGTCCTGCAGATGGCGCTGCGATGCGAGCTGGTGTCCAGACAGGCGATAGAATCATTAAGGTGAGAAACATTTGTTTTCTGAGAATTAACAAAAACTAAAAACTAAAAACACAAATGTAATGAGTGTAAAGTATTACCTTTTCATGACTCACATTGAGAACGTAATTCAACACATTTCAAACGCACTGGTTAAACATCACCACAGATGTTGATAACACATCTATTTAAACATCATAGAAAACAGTTTCTCTGCATAATTACAGGTGTTACATGGGAAACACCGGTTTTATTGTATAAATAAATATATATTGTACGGTACCTTTGTTAAATGTATAAGAAAATATACAGTAAACAATGTAGTCAATATAGTCCATCAAATGTAGGAATTATATTTGGACTTTTAGTTATGTTGAAGGGCTTCAGGGTTCAACTCTCGTGATGTTCTTCTTCGGCAGGTTAACGGGACCTTGGTAACACATTCCAACCATATAGAAGTTGTGAAGTTGATCAAATGTAAGTACCTGGTTTCCATTACGCTTGACATTTAATACTGTGTACTTCATTTTAGTTGTACTGGCATCAGCTTGAGCAGATCTTTCATTTGAGCCTAATATGAAGGTTCTTCGACAATGTTGAAAAATGTACCTTTCAGAGCTGATAATTGGCGGCCATCTTGGATAAGAAATGCAAAAACAGGTTAAATCATTAAATTAACATCACTTATGGATTCCTCAGACCAAGAAGTCACAGAAAATTATTTTTTGTCATAGCTGGTGCCTGGTGGTAGCCCCTAAAACCCCTGGCCGAAATTTTTAATAACCCTCCTATATGAGAAAAACAAAGAGAAACGGACCTTTGCTCTCTGTGGTCACGGAACTGCCATAAACGACACAACTATTAGCTCTTAATTAAGACCTGAGGACGATTCTACAAATGCCTTCTAAACCAGTAATTCTTTCAAGATTTCCAAATGTATTCTAAACCAGTAAATCTTTCAAATGTTCCAAAAGTAGCAGATGTGTATGCTTGCAGAGCTTTGAACTTTTTGAACAGACGACGCTAAAATCTAAAATGACACAGATGCTTTCCCAATTTCAATGCATTAAAGACCTGTTGGTTTGACTTGTCACACATGGATGTCAATATTGTATGTGCATCAGCAAACCACATGGTGACAAGGTTTGCAATGATGAGACTATGGTTCATTACTTTTCAATTTCACTCCAGGCATGTTCTAAAACAGCTGTTCTGGTTGCATTCCGCAGAGCCTGCCTGACTGTACAGTTTTTGCCTTAACCCTCCTACTTGTCCAAAAGATTAGGTATTTTATCATTTGCAAAGAATATGAAGATATTCTACTGTGTATTTGCTTAGTGGTGTAAACAAATGCATTTGATTACACCACTGTATACACAACAACAATGCACACTCAAGTACAAAAGTAGTCTAGACTACAATTGCATTAAGTGGTGGTACAATAGAGTGTACACTACACAAGGAGTGTATTATAATGCAAAGCTGCAGGAGTGCCCAGGGAGCAACATAGAAGCATGAAACAATGTTGTAAAGTAAAACACATTAGTTTTTTATTGCCAGCTTCAAAACCTACCAATAAACTTTCAAAATACTGAAACAATACCGTTTAGTTGGGTGAGTCTTCAGCCTCCAGTAATCAGTGAGTCACTGCTGTCTCTGCTCTCTGGGTGAAAAAGACCCACCGAACAATGGCTCACCCATGCTGGGTTTTAACAAGGAGCAGTCATTAGCTGAAGTGGGTTTTTCTTTTTCTTTTTTGGGTTTCCAGGAAACGGAACGGAAGTTCATACGGGTTGGGTTGGAACATTCACTGTTGTTGTCTTTAGACATAAGGGACAATAAAAGTAAAGGCAAAATAAAAGAGGTATCAAAGGCTGATATTAAGCAAGTTGGAACAGGTGTTGGCCAAAGTTGAAAATGCAAACATTTAATCAAACAAACAAACTATTAACTAGTTGATAGTTATTAGTGCAGCCGCGCCCAGCAGCCGGCGAAAACTAGAGTTCTCAACAGGCCCGAAAATTAAGGCCCGGCCCTACCTGGGCCCTCATCAAACCCTGTACACTCAAGACACTGCCCCGCTGCCACCCCTAGATCTCCATATAGAGCTGACCTGTTCTGACATAACATAATACATATGTTGATCTGACCTCATCAAACCCTGTACACTCAAGACACTGCCCCGCTGCCACCCCTAGATCTCCATATAGAGCTGACCTGTTCTGACATAACAGATGTTGATCTGACCTCATCAAACCCTGTACACTCAAGACACGCTCCACATATGGTCAGTACAGAATTCATTACATATGTTGATGTGACCCCCCCATGCCAAAGCGCCAGCGCTCGCCCAGCAGTCTGCCGTCACCCAGGCGGATGCGTGCACGCGACCTCGCCCTTTTAGGGCGTCTTACTGGTATTATATGATCTACTATTGATTATTCTTATACTCGAATATATCAATTTGTTCGATTAACTGTCGCCCACCACTACTCTTAATGTCAGCAAAGGCGTCAATGGTCAGATTTGACAGTCATCTCTCAAACGTGTGAACCGCTCATCCGTGGCTCTTCCTTGCCTCTGCAGCGGGCTCCTATGTAGCCTTGACAGTACTGGGGAGGCCCCCCGGACTCATCCCCCTGGAGGAGGAGGGGGCCAACAGGGAGCAGCAGCAGCAGGAGGAGCAGCAGGGAGAGGCCTGTCTCTCCCCCTCTCCATCCTCACCCCTGCTGCCAGACAGAGAGGACCACAGCACCTCCCCACTGCCTCCCACGGTAAGTGTGTGTGTGTGTGTGTGTGTGTGCGTGTGTGTGCGCGCGTGTGTGTGCGTGTGCGTGTGTGTGCATGTGTTGTAAATCAGTGGTACCCATACTTTTTCATGACAAGGACCCCCAAATTTACACTAATTATCCCAATGTCAATTTAACTCTGAGAGTGTACAAATGGAACCAAATTAACCCCCCCATTTGTACACTCAGAGTTACAGAACCATAAGGCAGGGGTCCTCAACGTTTTTGGCTGGGGACCCCCGGAAATGCTTTGGCCATGTCTTGGAGGGTCACGGCCTGAAAAGGTTGAGAACCACTGCTTTAGCTTAGATGGCCTCAGGCTGCGACAGCAAGGGGGTTGCAGGAGTCAGCTGGGCATGTGGGTGTGGTCAACCTCACGCTTCAAGCTCTATCCTGTTCTTTCCCTGACCTTTAAGCAGAAATGCACACAATATGAATGTATGTGATCTCAGTTTCATCTAGCAAACGAGGCATACCAGCGCGTGTGCTTGAAACGAGTCATCTGCTCGGTTCCTCATCTGCTCTGTGTTTAGTCTCTGTAGGAGTTTGTGAGATTTCGGAGACACATTGGCACCATCACTTCCTTAAAGAATAAAGAAGAACATGGCTTTTCCCACGGCCAAATAGTCACGACGCTCATAGAATCCAGCTCTGAATAACATTTCTCTCCACCTCCAGGAGGATAACGGAGCTCTACAATGCCAGAGTGCTGATTGCCTGCACAAGACTAAGGAGCAAGGGGACTCACAGGTGTGTGTGTGTGTGTGTGTGTGTGTGTGTGTGTGTGTGTGTGTGTGTGTGTGTGTGTGTGTGTGTGTGTGTGTGTGTGTGTGTGTGTGTGTGTGTGTGTGTGTGTGTGTGTGTGTGTGTGTGTGTGTGTGTGTGTGTGTGTGTGTGTGTGTGTGTGTGTGTGTGTGAGAGAGTGAGAGTGAGAGAGGGACAGACTGTAATAATAGGAATAGTAGGAATGTAATAATACTAAAAGTCACCATATGCCTGGATGTGTGTTTGTGCATGCATGCACTCAGGCTATGAAGGAGGATCATAGCAGAAACCCTCAGGCTAAACTACTGAAGGAGAACCAGGAAGCTGGCAGGCATCATCCACTGCTACAAGACCAGGTCAGGCGTCGGGGACCCATACACCTCTCATTAGCATATCCATCGCCCTGTCTGTGACCTCTCCCTCCACTGAATCCCGGGATTTGGTCACGTACTGTTAAGATCTGGCTTAGGGGTGACCAGCGATATGGTCAGATTCTTACTTTTTTTATTTTTTATGATTTGTACTTTATTCATTTTCTTTTATATATGAAACATTGACATAGACATAGACAAAACACAACAAACTAAATGCATAACAAAACAAACACATAACAAAACAAAACAAAACAAAACAAAACAATATAACAGAGATGCACAGAAATATCCCGCAGTCCACCCCAGCCCCAATTCCAGACATATTCCTTCAGTGTATTTTAGATTCTTACATTTTTGAGGGGCGCTGGCCCCTCCTATGACCCGGTTTGTGTGTCTGTGTGTACCCCATAGTGATGATTTGATTGGCTGAGCATGGAATGTGATGTGTGATGATGTATGATGATAAGAGCGCCCCTCACTTCACACGAGTGTGATTCTTTCCCTGAACATCGTATCAAAAATGTAGTCCCGGGTATCTGTAGTTCATGTATGCCTAAGTTAATGAAGATTGTAAAAACAAATAATCATGTTGCTGCAACAAACGATGAAAGTGTTTTTATTCATGGCACCGCCTATGATTCTAATAGGCCTTGTTTTTAAAATGGATGAGCATCACCGCTATACTCACATGTAAATTTATATATAAAGTATGTGCAGTATATGCATAACATGTGTATGTGTTTCAGGACGGTGGCTCGCCTGGCGTGTGGTCCAGAGATGGTGATGTGGAGGAGGTGGACACTCCCCTGACTCCACGATGGGACAGTGGCAGCAACGGCCCCTGGTCCAACATCACTGTGAGTACAGTGGGGGGAGAGTGGCATTCCGACGCACCGCCATTGCGTCGGGAACAACGTGCGGTTCGGTTTGGGTTAGGGACAGGGTTAGTAATGCCACGTGTCGTGTGTAACTCTGAGAGTGTACAAATGGAAACTTAATTGACACATTTGGTCGCATTTTGTACCCTATCACACCACAAGTTTACAGGTGAAAAAACAAGTGGGTGAAATTAATGAAGTGCGTGCTAAGTGCGTGCTAGAAAGAAAATAAATACAGTTACTTGAGCAAGTAGTAGCAGCTATCAAACATTTAGGTAGTGTATACTGTGCGTAAGTGATGGTGTCTGTGCACCAGCTAAGAAGTGTAGTACAGTGTAGTAGATTGTTGTTTTTTCCACTATTTGTCATGTTGTCACTGTGGTGTTGCATGTTTTCCATGTTGGCACAGTAGATAAGACTACTTGAAGTTACTATAGACACCCCATGGCCAAAATGGTCAAATGTTGTAAGAGCAGTTTGGGAAGAGTATGATAACGTCAATAAATACGTACGTAACGAGCACGTCAATCGAGATGTGACACCAGTCGCTGTAACTCTGGGTCAAATTCCTGCCCCGCATGAATGGTCCTTTTGTTCTACAATGACTCACTCAATAGGACAAATAAATGTCACACCTCTAGTTTTTTACTTGAGATATGAAAGTGAAGAATGACCCGCGTGTTGTTTTTGTGTGAAAACTATGACTGTGGGTGAGGAAAGTGTATTTATGTATTATGATGTACTAGTCCACAGTCTGGTGCTGCATTCAACACTTACTGGAAAAGTGCTTACACAGCTTTTTTCTGTAATAACGGGTGTATTTTTACCACAGTCTCTAATGGCGATAAGGCTGTTGTTTAAGATCAGGGAATTTCCCTGTATTCAGCACTAGACTAAACAGACAATTTTGCCTGTGTGTGTGTGTGTGTGTGTGTGTGTGTGTGTGTGTGTGTGTGTGTGTGTGTGTGTGTGTGTGTGTGTGTGTGTGTGTGTGCGCGTGTGCGTGTGCGTGCGTGTCAGGGGCATGGAAGCCCCCTCCCACAGAGCATTTGCCAGAAAGAGATGCCCAGCCACGGCCCAAAAAGCACCCCCTTAGATGGCCTCATCTGTCCCTCAGCAGACCCACAGGAAACAACTGACCTTGTAAGATCACACGCACGCACGCACTCACAGCACGCATACACACACACACACACACACACACACACACACACACACACACACACACACACACACACACACACACACACACACACACCCACACACACACGTTTAGAACATTATTAAATAAATAAATGATCAAGGACAAAATCAATTTCAAGCCCCCTAAAAACATCTGACCATTCTAAAGTAGGTCACATAAATTAATGAATATATAAAGCAAGGCTATTCAACTGGCCAAATTCGGCCCGCCAATGAAGTTTTCAAATTATTATTATTATTATTTTTTTATTACTTATTACTTTTTATTACTTTCCAATGTGGCCCCCTGAACAATTGAGTTGAATATAGCCCTGATATGAAGTATAGCGTATGAAGGAGATTGTGCTGTAGTGTACTGTAGTTTTCACAGATGTTCATTACTATTAGGGTATTGTAACTGACTGTGGTTCAGTTACACTTCAGCTCAGGATTAAACATTCATTGCAATGATATTGCATTCAGTTTGGTGGTGTGGCTCTGCTCATGTGATATTACAGATTACCTGCGCAAGTGACACAGAGTCTGACATCACAAACGCCCAGGAGCAGAGCATAAGATACAGTTATTACATGAACATAACATTGGAGCTTCAGTTGCATGAGTTAAGAAAGATACTACATATCGGCCTGTGCCGTGGCTCAGTGGTCCAGGCACCTTGGCTGGTAATCCAGTCTGGCAGTGTGCCGCGGGTTCGACTCCCGATCCCGACGGCCTTTACTGCATGTCTTCCCCCCATCTCTCTCCCCATTTCCTGTCAGCCTACTGTCTGTCCCTCCATGAAAAAAATATAAAATAAAGGCGAAAGCCACAAAAAAAAAACATTTAAAAAAAAGATACTACATATCATAGCACAATCCATATCCACAGTACAATCTCAGAATCAACCATTAACATAAGCACTATGCCACAGAGAGGAGGTGGAGGGAGTTTAACCACTGGCGGCTGTACACCATCTATGACCGCTAACACGTGGAATGAAGAGTGAATAGTGTCATCTTTAATAAACCGCCTGAGTATCACTGGGTGTGAGGGCGTGTGTGAGTTAGCTTGTAGCGAATGAGAATCAATGAAGTGAGGTTGAACGTGGAGAGACAGACTGACTGTGGGCGGGGAGTGATCTAGCAATGTACACCTCCTGCCTTCCGTGCCTACCTGAATCTGAACATCGCTATGTTGGATTTATTGTTTTTCAGGACTCCAACTCCCAGTGCATCGTGGGTAGCCCCTCCGCCCGCATCATCCCTCAGATCATTGGAGCAGAGGACGACTACTTTGATGCACAGCAAGAACAGGTACTGCTAAACACTATGGCAAATGATCAGGTTCTGCAAAACACTATGGCATATGATCAGGTATACTGCAAAACACTGTGGCAAATGATCAGGTTCTGCAAAACACTATGGCATATGATCAGGTTCTGCAAAACACTATGGCAAATGATCAGGTACTGCTAAACACTGTGGCAAATGATCAGGTTCTTCTAAACACTGGCATATGATCAGGTACTTGCAAGCAAAACTTTGCTGTTGGGTGGAAACCTTGTATATCTAAAACCATTTGATTGGGGGTTTGGGGATACGGGGTGTGGGTGGCTGGTTGGGGTTACGGAGGCAGGTGAGTTGGGGGGTAAGGGGGTGGAGTTTAGGAGCTACGAGGTGTGGGCTGGCGGTTGGGGGTTAGGGGAGTTGTGGGATTGGGGGCATGGAGGTGGGGGACTGCAAAACAATATGCAAAATATTGTTATTGAGGGAACACCTTGGAATCTAAAAGAACTTTAGTGGTTTTGTTGATTTTAGCCCTGCTAGTGCAAAGGATGACTTTTAGCAGGGCTTTAAGACTCCCAAATATATTTTGTTTTAACAATTTACTTCATGTCTTGAATATATTCATATTAAACATTACATTAAATGTTTGTGTGAATGTCTGTTCATATTGTGTCCACATACCTATTATTGTGTGTGTGTGTGTGTGTGTGTGTGTGTGTGTGTGTGTGTGTGTGTGTGTGTGTGTGTGTGTGTGTGTGTGTGTGTGTGTGTGTGTGTGTGTGTGTGTGTGTGTGTGTGTGTGTGTGCGCGCGACAGATCAGCGGTCAGTGTAGCTGTTTTCAGAGTATAGAGTCCCTAAAATCCCGACCGGCTCACCTGGCAGCGTTCCTCCACCATGTGGTCTCACAGTTTGACCCTGCACCTCTGGTACGCACGCACGCTCTCACTCACTCACTCACTCACTCACTCACTCACTCACTCGTACGTATTAACTTATTACTTTTTCAATATATAACAAATACAATAATGTTACAATTCAAACAGTATTACAATAAGCCTTGCAGTGTTTGTCAGCCTGTAGAAATACTGGGTCACACAGTATTCTCACTTGGTTGTGGACAAATAACTTTAATAAAGTGTGTGTACTGGTACAAATGAACATTGTTGATTTGCTTCTCTATAAGTTGGCCTTGTACGGTTCATTTGAATGGTAAAGCAGGCAGGCTTACTTTAACCGGTAATATTACCCCACTCCATTTGCATATGGTTGCCATTCAAAATCATGCTTCTATGGCAACCAGGCAACCTGGAAGATATAAGTACTTGATTGTATTGTGACTTTACCCCATCTCTTGTTTTTGTTTTTTTACGTGTGCTCAAAAGCAGTTTCTGTTCTATTTTCAATCATAAATTAATAGTTTGTGTGCGTGCGTGCGTGCGTGCGCGCGTGCGTGCGTGCGTACTGTGTGTGTACTGTGTGTGTGTGTGTGTGTGTGTGTGTGTGTGTGTGTGTGTGTGTGTGTGTGTGTACTGTGTGTGTGTGTGTCTGTCCTGGACTAGCTATGCTACCTCTATGCTGACCTGCACAAGCAGAGCACCTCTAAAGAGACCCGACGTCTCTTCATGGATTTCCATTCGGTTTTCCTGGATCGAGCGGCGGTTTGTCATTCTCCTTCTTTTAACTCCAGATGTTGATTTCTTGTCTCTAGCATAGCAATTACACACCAAACAGTCGGAAGCAGCATGTTAGAAGTAGCCACACATCATCGTTACACAGTAAATCCTCTGTGTTAATTTTACCACATGAACAAGAGTGATGAACATTTGGAAGATTTGGTGTGGACTGGGGGAAAAAGGAGCAGTATAACCCAGTCAATGGCAATATAGGGTGAAGTGGTTAAGGTTTTTATGTACTGTATGTTTATATGGATACAGACATAGCCTCTGTGTTCAATGTGTGCGTCTTTGAAGTTTGAATACATTTTCTGAAATGTTATGGATCTGCACAAACAAGAGCAATACCACGGGAAGTTGTGGGGATTGGGGGGTGTTTACTACATATAGTTCTTTTTAAAAAAAAGAGACTGTGGAGGGGACTGTTATGTGTTTTGAGAGGCAATATACTGACGGTCAATATGTGTATTTTTTGCTTAATTTGATTCCTAGTGTTTATAACTGTTGTCTTTGTCTTGTTCAGAATCTTAAAGTTCCTGTACCAGACTCCATAGCAGCTGAATTGGGTGAGCACGGAAAGGCACCATTATATTTCTTGTATCTTACAGCCGAGAAAATGTAGTATAATCTTGTTTAATTTCAGCCAATATTCCAGGGATCATTCAAGTTCTTTTATCTTCAACATGAATGACATACTAGGATTACAAATGTATTTATTTTCATTTTTCTCTTATGTGTAATTTGTTAATGTGCCCACATTACAATGCATCTCCACATATTTCTCAGCTGAACGATAATAATGCATTAATGTCAATCTGTTTTTAATTTTATCTTCTTTCATCTCTCATCTGTGCGTGTGTGTGTGCGTGTGTGCGCGTGTGTGCGTGTGTGTGCGTGTGCATGCATTCAGAGCGACGGAGACTAGATTTGATCCCAGAAGAGCTTTGTAGACAGTACACTCAGCTGTTACAAGACACCCTCTTACCAGACTTACACGTGAAACTGGAGGACTTCAGGTTAACACACACACACACACACACACACACACACACACACACACACACACACACACACACACACACACACACACACACACACACACACACACACACACAATGATTACCAAATTATGTAATTTGTATTTAGACTACGTTGTGCATGCTGTTCATTGCCAAAACATCAGTTTGTTTGTGTGGCTTGTAATGTGAATGTTTCCTGTGTGTGTGTGTGTGTGTGTGTGTGTGTGTGTGTGTGTGTGTGTGTGTGTGTGTGTGTGTGTGTGTGTGTGTGCGTGTGCGTGTGCGTGTGTGCGTGTGCAGGCAGAAGCGTAGCATGGGTCTGACACTAGCGGAGGATATGTTGTGTAAACTGGACTCGGACAAAAGAAAAGAGCCATCGGCCCTGGATAAAGAACGCTCCTGTGCTGAGCACATCATCTCCAAGATAGAGGACATACTGTTAGTACACACACACACACACACACACACACACACACACACACACACACACACACACACACACACACACACACACACACACACACACACACACACACTTCACAGGAATTGCCCCTTTCCAAAGACTACAGAGTTTCCTAGCCGAATTAAATCTTAATTGTCTCCACCAGGCCGAAGGCATGGGGAGAGAGTATGTTTTGCACTCCGTCCGTCCGTCCGTCCGTCCGTCCGTCCGTCCGTCTGTGATCAGCTAATCTCCGGCACCGTTAACCCGGTCGATGCCAAATTTTGCGCACACACTCCCTGGATGCCAACGATGAACCTCTGCCCCAATTTCCAGAACGGCCTGTTATAGCACCACCAGGAGGCAGCTTTGTGCAAAACAAGTTTTTGGACAGGACACCTACAGATTTTGTCCAAACATCACGCAAATTGGTACACAGTCTCTCTAGAGCCATTCAACGAAACGGGTCTTTCAGATTTCTCAGACTCCATCCTGATTGGCTAAGATTGGCTTCCAAAGCAAGCAGGAGTGCTCAGTTTCAAACAAAATGCTGCAAATCATGAACACACTGTGTGATTTCCGTGAAATTGTGCACGCACATTCCCACTAGGCCGAGGAAGAAATGCCACATGAACATTTTCAACTCAGCCTCATGGTGGCGCTATAACTGGCAAAAAAGTGTTTTTACCTCTAACTACACGGATCTGTGGATAACTTTTTATGCCAACTCCCTAGAGGCCAAGGAAAAACCTTTGCCTTGAATTTTTCACATCTGCTCTTTATAGCGCCACCAGGAGGCCGACATATGTAAAACACATTTTCTAATATTACTCCTTCAGATTTTATCCAAATTTCACGCAAATCGGTACACATGCTCTCCATAGTCATGTGATCAAGACGGGTTTGTTTGATTTCTCATAATCCACCCTCATTGGCTACGATTGGCTTCTAAACTTTTCAGGAGTAGCCCGCTTTGTACCCGTTTTGTACAAATCACCACAACTACTCAACGCAGCGTCCGATTGTGGTGAAACTGTGCATGCATATTCCCACTAGGCTTTGGAAGAAATGCCACTTGACAGTTTTCAAATCAGCCTCATAGTGGCGCTACAACAGGCCAAGCCACGTCACACACACACACGCACGCATGTACGCACGCGCACACGCACACACACGTTTATATTGCTCCTAAACATTTTGCCAAACATCACACTCAGACCTGTGCCCAGAAGGGCACTTTTTCTAGTTTATGATGTGTCTTTTAGATTGTATTTTGTAATTGCTAGGCATAGAATGAATGGCTAGCCAACACTCTTGTATTGTGCTATTTTCTGTTTATTTCACTGGGGAGATCGATCTGTAATTAATTGACTGATTTAAAATGTATTTATTTTAACCTGTTACAACTTATAACATATAGTCTAATTTAAAAACATGCTTTTGTGTACTTTTGAAAGCTTTACACAATACATGTGCTTGTTGCAAGTTGCAACACATTCTTAATAGTAAGAATGCATGCAGACAGCTAGGATTTATTATACAGTACCCGTAGCTGTAGGGGGAACTGTATTTGGACCAGAGCCCGACTGATGCCACATCTTTAGGGCTGATGTTGATCCAGTGAGTCGTAGACCACCGATGACCGATGTTTTTCAACTGATGTTTTGTTTTAAAAAAATGAGTGGTGTAAATGAATGATTTCATTGTCTGACGTAATGAAATCATGTCTGACGTAATGAAATCACACCCGGGTGAACAGGGTGAACATAGCAACCATGCTCATTTTTTCTGCACAAACAAAGCCAGTTGTAGGAGTGGTTTACACCACTCAAAAACAAAGCCAGTTGTAGGAGTGGTTTACACCACTCAAAAAGTAATTAAATGTAACCACTTAGGATCTATATATATATATATATATATATATATATATATATATATATATATATATATATATATAGATATGTGTACAAGCTCGCAACACGATGCACCGGGTTGTGTTTTCAAAAGTAAAAAACTTTTGACCTATAATGATGACATAGGGACACCAGATTCATAGTGGTCCAGAAATGGAACATATCCGGTGTACGATGTATGGTGCGGCTCTAATTTGACTTGTGCAATGACCATTTTGTGCACAAGAATGATCTGAGTCTTCATCGGAGTCTGTGAGCTGCATCACATTACAAGGTTCATGAAACTGAGGCTTGTGTGCACACATGCTTGCGTCATAAGCCTGACAGGCCACATTTTGGACATCAAAGTAGTTGATTGGAGATGCATGTCTAATTAGAGACATAATTGATGTTCCCAATTAGATTTTACTGCAGTTCCAGAAAGTTAGGGTCAAGTAAGGAGATATGGGCTGAATGCTCACTGTTAGGGTTAAGCTTGATTTCTACGTGTTGTGAATTTATATATTGGCTATTTTCAGCAAATGACACTGGTTTATCCAAGTATAGAGTTATTTATTTTGTTTGTTTGTTTATATATATTTATTGTCTCTTCCAGGATGACATCACAACCCACAGAAGAGGAGAAGTGGTAAGATAAAAGTAAAATTAACTTCATAAAAACATCTATCTATCTCATCAGAATGACACTTGAATGACTGGTCGAGTGGACAGGGAGCTAGTCCCTGAATGCAGACTCATTCAGTAGGCTAATGTAAGCAAGAACCAGCCTCACTGCCATTGAAATTAAATCCTTCTCAAGACTGTTAGATCACCATCTGTAGGAAAGTTAACATTAAGCAGTGTATGACTCATAGTCATATGTTCTATTAATACAATGATTGTATTGTGGAATCAGTAGTGAACTTTAGTATGTTTGAGCCGTATAAACTAGCAGATGACAATGAGTAATTGCCTTTTAACCACTTTATATACTTTGTAGCCCGGGGTTCTCCAGGGCACTCATTTATTATTTACTGTATTACAGGCTTGTTGTGAGCTTGTAGATCGTCTATTTTCGCTAAACGTTCACCTATCACAACATGCCCAATTAGTTGCCCATAAAGCGGCCGCTAGGGTTCAAGTGTTTAACGAGCGTGTGTCTCGTGCTGCAGTGCAACCATGCAGTACGTCATCCTCACGTACATGAAACACCTTGGGGTGAAGGTCAAGGAGCCCCGCAGCCTCGAACCAAAACGTGTGCGCATCAACTTCCTGCCCAAAATGAAGGTGTGTGAGAAAACACACACACACACACACACACACACACACACACACACACACACACACACACACACACACACACTATAGTAACACTATAGGGCAGGCAATATACAGTTTCTCATCTTGGTGGGAAAGTTATGCATTCGACAATTGTAACCTTTATTGATCCACAGAGGAAAGATAAACACAGGAGAGTTAACAATCAAGAGTCACGATACAGTTTTATTAATTTAGATTCTGTCACTAGACAGCTGCACTGGGTCTCCGAAATAGTATATTGTATAGTCCATCAATAATAAATGTACAATCTATCAATTTATCAACAATGAGTAACATGTAACAGTGTAATATGGTAAACTAGGCAGGCACGTTACTCGTCGGTAAAAGAAAGGTATGGCTTGTGTGATTTCAACAAACAGAAGAGCAGCAAGCCCGAGAAGGAGGGAGAAGAGAAGGTGAAAAAGCCTCGATTCCCCAGCATCCTTGGTCAGCCTCGACGACCCAGCCGAGTGGACGCACCTTCCAGTGAGTAGAGATCTGAATGTCAGAATTGTGATTTGTAAAATTAAAGTTTCCCACCAAAGTAGCTGGCTGTGAATGTCAGCACGGTTTCACCCATCGCCTTGCTCTTCTCTTTAACTGTGTGTGTGTGTGCGTGTGCGTGTGCGTGTGCGTGTGCGTGTGCGCGTGCGCGCAGTCGGTAAGGCCATGGAGCTGAACAAGCAGCGCTCCCCTAAGCAGCTGGTCTCTCATTCAGCCGTCAGCATCCCTGAGCACCCTGACAGCCGCGTCCGTGGAAGCCAGTCCAGCGATGGCTCTGACGGGCTCAGCCCTCACCTCCTCCCCAACCCAGCCTCCCCTCTGCCCCTCACTCAGCTCTCAGAACCCAGCGGACACGACTCCGACTCTGGTGAGAGAGATAACCTGCTCTCTCGTCCCAATGTATTATTTATGCATGATTTCACAGTAAGTGATGAACTCAACCAGGCCCTATTGTCATTATTCTTATCATGGTGGTGTCAATCGGCTGAACAGATTTGGAGGGGCATCGAGTTAGTTGTGGTTTCCGTCGTTCACTGCTTTTACATTATGTTTTATATTTTTCTGAAACAAATGTGTGATAATAATGAATCCTTTGCTAATAAGGCTGTTGTTTCATTCCACACTTGGGAACAAAACGTTCTTTAATATTCCCTATAGCTATAACATAACTTCTTAGTTCAGCTTTTTGTTATTCTTTCCTTTGACTCCTTTGGTTCTGTCCTGTGCAGGTCTGTCTCCGTCCTCAGCTCCGTCCAGACTGAGTGACGGTGTCCATTCTGGAGATAACCAGGACAGCACAGGTCAGCCGAACAGTCCTCACTTTGACTTCCCCTGTCCCCTTGAACAGTTCCAGGAAGAGGTTTACAGGTACTAACAGGGCGCTTCTCCATTCCTCATACCAGTGGATCGTCCACTTTGGAGGGAAAATGTGCAATCGTTTCTAACAATTAATATATCTGATTAGTCGACATGGCCAAGGTGTAACCCAGATAAAATAGTGGGCCACTCTGCAATAGTTTAGCTACATGCGCCATCTGTTCCTGCACCAGGCATGTGCGTGTCCGACTGTCCATACAGACAGATGTGTGTGTTTTAGTGTGTAAAATAGGTTTAGAGAATATTCTTACAGTATGCAATAATGCATCCAAACAATGTCTAACACAAATAATATAATAATAACAATAAATAAGCATTTCACTAGTGTTTCAATATTCACTAGAGTTGGTTATAACAATTGATTTGAAGTAATCAGCTGGGCCTTTCCATTCTGTGATGCACAGGAGAGATACTGTAGACACTTCATTTCAAGGAAATGATATGCAGGCAGTGCATGGTCCAGTGTCGTCCTGGTTAACACCCAAGGCTTCCCTGCTCAAGTGTCTTATAACAATAACAAACTCAGTTTGAGCTCACCATGGGGGGTGGCCGGTGAGAAGAGCATTACCTTACACGGGAGTCTCAGAAAACAAGTTTGGTAATGTAATCGGAGCTTCTGTTGGAAAATAAATAGATAATCGTATTATTCTTATTAGTCTGTTGTAAGGGCTAACCAACGCCTTCTCTGATGACTGTAGCTATAACTACAAACGTATATCTGTCAGAGTGAAGGCCTGTTCATACTGTAGTTACTCCAGTTTTAGGTGATAAGGTGAGCACCACCCAAAAGGTGGTCACCTCATCACCTAAAACCGGAGTATGAATAGGCCTTTATTATCCCATTTACACCTGAAGACGATTCTAAAAAATGTCTTCAAAATCTGGATTTTTCTGAAAAACCCATGTTTCTATGTCAGTGGTGCTTAACCATTTTCATGTCAAGTACCCCCAGAATTATCTGTATTTGGCTGTGGTACCCCCATCTGGACATATGTAGTTCCAGATGGAGCAAAGATTTGAGTTAAAAACATTTTGAAAGAATATATATTCAAATTAATTTGCTCCACATTTTCACGGTTTTTCAAAAATAGCTATAACAAAATAAAGTATAACAAAATGCTTAAATCACTAAAAGGGGTCCCCGCCCAGAATGGGTTATTCCCCTCCACCGCTGTCTTGTGCTGACCTCTCTGCCCTCGGCGGTGTGGTGTGGTGTGGTAGGATGGACGGCCTGGCTGAGGTCCAGAGTGAGGACGACCAGGGCGGAGGGGTGGTGTACGGGGAGGACCCTCTGAACTGGCAGCGGCTGGTCAGCCGAGAGGTCCTGGCAGGCCTCGCCCCGCTGGAGATCAAGAGACAAGAGGTCATCAACGGTAACGCTGCCTCCATTCTCATCCTAAGAATAATTATAATAATAGTGCATTATTATTATTATTATCATTTATTAATAATAATTGAGTTTAGTTTCAAGCTGGCGACTTAACGTCAGCTACAGTAGTCTTCCTGGGGTCCAAGACATTAAAATTACATGTATTTTACAATACAAAAATATATAGTGTATCACAGTGCATTACAAAGAAATACTAAAAACTGTGTGTGTGTGTGTGTGTGTGTGTGTGTGTGTGTGTGTGTGTGTGTGTGTGTGTGTGTGTGTGTGTGTGTGTGTGTGTGTGTGTGTGTGTGTGTGTGTGTGTGTGTGTGTGTGTTGTGTGTGTTGTGTGTGTGTGTGTGTGTGTGTGTGTGTGTGTGTGCGTGCGTGTGCGTGTGCGTGGCCACCATCAGAGCTGCTGTACACAGAGGGAGCCCACTTGCGGATGCTTCGGGTGTTGGACTCGGTGTTCTACCAGAGGCTGAGCAGAGACAGCATTCTGCCCCCAGAGGACATCAAGCACATCTTCACCAACCTGGACCAAATCCTCCAGCTGCATGGTTGGTAACACTGATTCAACCTGATGGGAGAAGCACTCGCATGTTTCAAAGTGTCAATACTGTAATTTAGCAATAAGTTATATATGTAAAAGTCTGGAAATTCAAAATTTACTGGAGTAAAAGTACAAAATAATTGGTATAAAAATGTACTTAACCCATTTAGACCTGAGGACGATTCTACAAATGCCTTCTAAATCCTGACAGTTTGGCTGCCAAGTTTTGAGTTAAAAATGTTCGCTCTGAAAGAATATATTCCAAATTTTCACCACATTTTCACGATTTTTCAAAAATAGCAGATCTACAAGCTCATAGCGTGGCACTCGGTGCTATTTTTCAATAGCTAAAGTATAACATAGTGCTTAAAACACCAAAAGGAGTTCCCGCCCAGAATGGGTTAAAGTACCAAAAGTAGAAAGTACTCATTGTGCAGGAATGTCCTATTTCATAGGTTTTCAAATGTAAAAATGTATACAAATCTTTTGAAAATGGCAGATCTATAAGCTCACAATGCGTTGCAATTTTGTATTTTGTAGAGTAGCAAATGGTCCGGCTGGCTGAGAATCGAACTAGAGATTTGCTGATCAGAGAATTGCGTCCATTGCGCTACTGTCTGTACAGTGCCCTACCCACACGGCTATCGGTCGGCCCTGTAAGCACGTTTCTAAGCATTGTATGTTGTTTTTTGCAGTGAGTAGTGACATTCCATTGCGTGTAAAACTGCAAGATTGAATAAATGAATGAGCTTGGAAATTATGCTGCTTCTTTATCAAAGCAAATTCAGTCAATTATCAATCATAATAATTAGCTAAAATTAGCAATTAGACTTTAAACACCACTGTACTTCCTTCTGCACATGTTTGTTGGTCCTGTTTCCCACACAGTGTCTATAACGGAGCAGATGACAGCCATCAGGAAGAGGAGTGAGACTTCGGTGATAGGACCGATTGGGAACGATCTCCTGACATGGGTAAGACATCTAAGCAAAGTGGAGAATTAGGTTCTACTCGAGTCGTTATCATACTGTATACTCTGTACTGTAATCTGTACTGTGAAATAGTTTATCTACAAGCTCACCAAGTGAGTAGGCGTTGTGTTGTGAGCTTGTAAATCTGCTTTTTTAATAAAAAATAAGAACATTAAGAATTAATAATAATAATTTGCATCCAAATCATTTTGTTTGTGTGCGTGTGTGTGTGTGTCTGTGTTTGCGCATGTGTGCGTGTTTGTGTGCGTGTGTGCGCGTGTGTGCGCGTGCGTGTGTGTGCGTGTGCGTGTGTGTGTGTGTGCGTGTGCGTGCTTGAACTGCAGTTCAGTGGCGAGGAGGAGGAGAAGATCAAGCAGGCAGTGGGGACGTTCTGCAGCAACCAGCCGTCTGCTCTGGAGCTCATCAAGAGCAGACAGAAGAAAGACCAGAGGTTCACCTCCTTCATGCAGGTCAACAATGCACATCCTATCAATCAGTCTGACCTGCCTCTCTCTCTCTCTCGCACGCCGTTTACTGTACAATGTCAGACACTTTAACCCCCTGAGGACGATTCTACAAAATGTCTTCTAAATCCTGACATCTATGTCAGTCGTTCTCAAACATTTTCATGTCAAGGACCCCCAAAATTATATGTAAATTGGTCGCCGACCCCCATCTGAAAATATGTTGTTCCAGGGACCCTCCAGAAGCAAAGTTCTGAGTTAAAAAAGTTTGCTCTGGAAGAATATATATTCAAAGATTTGCGCCACATTTTCACGATTTTTCAAAAATAGCAGATCTACAAGCTGTGCCATGCTATGAGCTTGTAGATCTGCTATTTTTCAACAGCTAAAGTATAACATAATGCTTAAAACACCAAAAGGGGTTCCCATCCTGAATGGGTTTAGGTACATTTTAACACTTTAATTGCCCGGGGTTATTTAATCCATTACATTATAGCGCCCATTCGATTTATAAACACGGACCCCTTTTCCGGACGGACCGGTGGAAGTTGTTGATGTGTGTGTAGCAGCTAACAATAGCCACACCACTCTAGAGTCGATCGACAACAACGGGAGACAAGAATAAATCTATCGAGACTAGCGACTGGACCGCGGAGCGCCGTCTAACTCAGGATCTTTTTTCATAAAAAGACGGGATGATTTAGATCGCGAGTTATGAACGTTTTAAGATTTTCGTTTTCATCAGCTAAACAGGGGAGGGAGTTTTTCGATGACGTCTCACTCTTGCACATCACCGAGGATTGCCCAGCAGGCGCGCCTGGGCTATAGAGCCATGCGATCCGTTCTCATATCAATAAT
Organism: Electrona antarctica; assembly: GCF_951216825.1. NCBI lineage: Eukaryota > Metazoa > Chordata > Actinopteri > Myctophiformes > Myctophidae > Electrona > Electrona antarctica. The sequence goes on along the minus strand of NC_136789.1, from coordinate 21,217,960 downwards.
CTTCGTCTTTTGGACAATACTTCGTCCTGGGTGTCGGGCGTTACTAATAGAAAGGACAAAGTACTTCGTCCTGGGCGATGGGAGTGTTAACAGTACTACACTGATGTTGTCAATAGCATTGAGCATGTGTGCTGCTGTAAAGCTGCCTGTAAAACATATTATCATAAACTATTTATCATCTGCTTTTGAATTTAGTTTTTGTCCTCTTATGAATTGACAACTTTTATAGAATGTGGTAACTCTGTGAGATTTATTTTTTCATTAAATACTTTTGTGGTCAGTGCCCAAGTTACTAGTGTTGAAACCACTTCATCGCGTGAGTGATTGATTGATTGACAAACTTCCAATTCATTAAAATATGTATCGTTTTGCACACTGGTCAAACATGAAGGAACATGATGGTATATATATATATAGACTGTATAAGCCTCCACGGTGTGGTGTCGTTGATCAGGAAGCAGAGAGCAACCGTCAGTGTCGCAGGCTGCAGCTCAAAGACATCATCCCCATAGAGATGCAGAGGCTGACCAAATATCCTCTCCTGCTGGAGAGCATCGCCAAGTACACCGGTGAGTTCATTCTGTGGAACCTCTCCCATCGCCAAGTACACCGGTGAGTTCATTCTGTGGAACCTCTCCCATCGCCAAGTACACCGGTGAGTTCATTCTGTGGAACCTCTCCCACCGGTGAGTTCATTCTGTGGAACCTCCCAAGTACACCGGTGAGTTCATTCTGTGGAACCTCTCCCAAGTCCCCCTGCAGGTCCAAGTACACCGGTGAGTTCATTCTGTGGAACCTCTCCCAAGTCCCCCTGCAGGTCCAAGTACACCGGTGAGTTCATTCTGTGGAACCTCTCCCACGTCCCCCTGCAGGTCCAAGTACACCGGTGAGTTCATTCTGTGGAACCTCCCAAGTACACCGGTGAGTTCATTCTGTGGAACCTCCCAAGTACACCGGTGAGTTCATCCTGTGGAACCTCTCCCAAGTACACCGGTGAGTTCATTCTGTGGAACCTCTCCCACGTCCCCCTGCAGGCCCAAGTACACCGGTGAGTTCATTCTGTGGAACCTCTCCCACGTCCCCCTGCAGGCCCCGATTTATTTTTTTACCCCCGCCTAATTTTGAACCAAATTTAATTCGGAGCTTGAACCAAAAAAAGACTTCTTCTTGCCCTGAAGTGGGAACCAAAGTGGGTGTGTCACTATTCAGGTTGGAAGAAGCTATAAACCATCATAAAAAATAAAGAGAACCTAAGTTGTTTTGGTGGAAAATGGGCCCTAGTTTACACTGCAAACTTTTTCATGAGTCAAAATTACACAAAAAACATGATTTTCTTCTTTTCGAAAATGTAAAAAAATAGCAGGTGTACAAGCTCGCAGCGCAGCACGAAGTGACGCGCTGTGAGCTTGTATACTGGTATCTGCTATTTTTTAATAGTCGAACGCTGAGATCTAAAATGACAAGGATGCTTTTCCGGTTTCATTGGGCTAAAGCTGCAATCCGTAAGGTTTGTCTTACTGGAGATCTGAACCCGGGAATTCTGCTCAATTGCTGAAATTTCTACTGCTAAAGTTAAGATGAAAAGCCCATTTGGGGTTTGGGATTACTTCCATGCAATACCTCTGTGAAGCAGTAGTGGTCCTACCCAACCACAGCATCTAAATGTCTACCTCTGTGAAGCAGTAGTGGTCCTACCCAACCACAGCATCTAAATGTCTACCTCTGTGAAGCAGTAGTGGTCCTACCCAACCACAGCATCTAAATGTCTACCTCTGTGAAGCGGTAGTGGTCCTACCCAACCACGGCATCTAAATGTCTACCTCTGTGAAGCGGTAGTGGTCCTACCCAACCACGGCATCTAAATGTCTACCTCTGTGAAGCGGTAGTGGTCCTACCCAACCACGGCATCTAAATGTCTACCTCTGTGAAGCAGTAGTGGTCCTACCCAACCACGGCATCTAAATGTCTACCTCTGTGAAGCAGTAGTGGTCCTACCCAACCACGGCATCTACATGTCTACCTCTGTGAAGCAGTAGTGGTCCTACCCAACCACGGCATCTAAATGTCTACCTCTGTGAAGCAGTAGTGGTCCTACCCAACCACAGCATCTAAATGTCTACCTCTGTGAAGCGGTAGTGGTCCTACCCAACCACAGCATCTAAATGTCTACCTCTGTGAAGCGGTAGTGGTCCTACCCAACCACAGCATCTAAATGTCTACCTCTGTGAAGCGGTAGTGGTCCTACCCAACCACAGCATCTAAATGTCTACCTCTGTGAAGCGGTAGTGGTCCTACCCAACCACAGCATCTAAATGTCTACCTCTGTGAAGCGGTAGTGGTCCTACCCAACCACAGCATCTAAATGTCTACCTCTGTGAAGCGGTAGTGGTCCTACCCAACCACAGCATCTAAATGTCTACCTCTGTGAAGCGGTAGTGGTCCTACCCAACCACAGCATCTAAATGTCTACCTCTGTGAAGCGGTAGTGGTCCTACCCAACCACAGCATCTAAATGTCTACCTCTGTGAAGCAGTAGTGGTCCTACCCAACCACAGCATCTAAATGTCTACCTCTGTGAAGCAGTAGTGGTCCTACCCAACCACAGCATCTAAATGTCTGCCTCTGTGAAGCAGTAGTGGTCCTACCCAACCACAGCATCTAAATGTCTACCTCTGTGAAGCAGTAGTGGTCCTACCCAACCACAGCATCTAAATGTCTACCTCTGTGAAGCAGTAGTGGTCCTACCCAACCACAGCATCTAAATGTCTACCTCTGTGAAGCAGTAGTGGTCCTACACAACCACAGCATCTAAATGTCTGCCTCTGTGAAGCAGTAGTGGTCCTACCCAACCACAGCATCTAAATGTCTACCTCTGTGAAGCAGTAGTGGTCCTACCCAACCACAGCATCTAAATGTCTACCTCTGTGAAGCAGTAGTGGTCCTACCCAACCACATCATCTAAATGTCTACCTCTGTGAAGCAGTAGTGGTCCTACCCAACCACAGCATCTAAATGTCTACCTCTGTGAAGCAGTAGTGGTCCTACCCAACCACAGCATCTAAATGTCTACCTCTGTGAAGCAGTAGTGGTCCTACCCAACCACGGCATCTAAATGTCTCTGTACAAGAGCAGGGAAGGGATACCACCTTCCACCACTGCAGCTGTGTTAGTTATGTAAGGGATAATGTATGGCTGAGTGGTCATTGTTTGTAGATAATTTAGATTTATATAAACAATGACCACTCAGCCATACCCGCTTATTACACGGCTACTTAAATTGACCCAAAACATAAATTGACCCAAAACACAACAAAAAGACTCGTATTTCCTTGCTTGGTAATGAAACTATTCCCATAAGTGTCGCGCTGGCCGCCGTTTGCCCAGCTGCAGCACAGTCGGAAAACAAGGAATTGAGTTGATCAAATAGAATCCATTTTCGGGTACTGCTTCGTCTATTTCTCGCTCAAATGTTTTCAAAAACATTTTTGAGAGCAATGTTTTGCTGTAAATGACACTAAGTAAGTAGCCTTGCCGAGCCATGAGGCCCATAGGGCAGGAGCCTATCTCCTGTTTCTGTAGCGTGAGGCAGCTTGATGTACAAGTACACCCCCTGGACATGACGCTAGTATGTCGCAGGGACTTACCCCCAATCCAACCCTTGATGCTGAGTGTCAAGCAGGGAGGCACTGGGTCCCATTTCTAGAGTCTTTGGTATGATTGACACAATAAATGACACTGTGTGTGTTTACATGGCTGTCATGTTGGAAACAGCAGTAAATCAGCGGAGCACAGCAGGTGCTCCGAGGGTTTGATTAGGCATCGGTCTGTTATAGAGCGGAGCGGTCATTATCCAGAAATAACAGACCGATGACTTCGGCGATTGACCAATCAGAATCAAGCATTCAACCAAGCCGTGTAATGCATTTTATTAACATGCTCTACTACGCAGATTAATATTTAGTTAATATATCTATAAATGCGTCAAGTCTCTATATGTCTGTCTTCCACGTAACTCGAGAACCGTTCGCCCGGCCGACAAATTCGGCACACGTGTTCCACACCACCACAGGGAGTGCACTGCCCGGTGTCGAGTCGGTTGGACCCACGGTTGTCCAGAACCAGCACAAACGCCTCTGCCCGGGTTCTGGACAGGGTCCCTGCCCAGGTTCCATAATGGAGCTGGCCTGTTCTGACATCACAAATAAATTATGTTCTGACATCTGCATAGACTCCATATTTGGGCATGCCTGACAAAGAACTCCATATGATCTCCATATATGGAGCTATAGCCTGTTCTGACTTCACAATGAATGATGTTCTGACATCACAATGATGCACGACTTCGCCCTTCTTTTAGCCAATTGATCACACCTGATCACACCCCAACGAGCACTGTTCTAGTTTCATTAATTAAAAACAAATATTTTGCTTCTTTAATAACTCTTTTAGGGGAAAATGGATGAGTTAACACTTGAGATTTTAATGTGTAAAGACAGACTGTGTGTGTGTGTGTGTGTGTGTGTGTGTGTGTGTGTGTGTGTGTGTGTGTGTGTGTGTGTGTGTGTGTGTGTGTGTGTGTGTGTGTGTGTGTGTGTGTGTGTGTGTGTGTGTGTGTGTGTGTGTGTGTGTGTACCTCTGCAGAGGACAGTGAGGAGAGGACAATGGTGAAGAGGGCGTGCGAGTGCTGCAAGAAGATCCTGAACCACGTCAACCAGGCCGTCAAGGAGGCTGAGAACAAACAGGTATGAAAGATATGAAGAAGGTCGCTTCGAAATCAGTTCAGTGGGGTGAAAATATAGTATACACACGTACCCTACAACAGTGGTTCCCAAAGTTTATCATATCATGGACCCCCAAATTGACACTAATTAGCCCGGGGACCCCCATTTGAAAAGATATTCCAGGGACCCCCATAAGAGAAGAATTCTCAACCCGTTTAATTTCAAGGATCCCCAGTTTGACATGCATTACTCTATGGACCCCCATTGAATGGCATTTCTATCTCTGGGACTCCCAATTTATGTTGTAAAAATCAATGTTCATTTAACTCTGAGAGAACTATTTGGTTCCTAACTGTCATTTAGCTGGGGACCCCATGGAACTCCCTCAAGGACCTCTGGGGGTCCCCGGACCCCACTTTGGGAACCACTGCCCTACAAGGAGTTAGAAAAAGAGGTTACACTTCAACAAATCCAGTGTACTGTACATATCCCAAAATATGAGAATGGTAGTACATCTCAAACTTCAGGTCAAAGAGGACGAAATACCGGTACTCCATTTCCACTTGTTTATTTGGCACACACAAAAAGCATCAACGCTTACGCATTTCAGAGCATGCTCTGGTAAAGGCTCTGTTCCCGAAACTCGTAACCATTGATGTTGTTTTGTGTGCCAATTAAACAAGTGGAGGTGTGCAACTGTCATATTTGTACAATTAGTTTGTTGATTGTGTTCGCACAAAAACACAGTTGTGTAAATAGGAATATACTTCTACTTTTACTTTTTTTTTATAAAGATTTAACAAATAAAATATGATGACAGTAATTTGTGCAGTATGTGCTGAATTGTGAGTATAGAGACAATATCACCTTTATATTGTTTATTATTGATTATCAACTGTATTGTTATTTTACACGTTTCATCAAAGAGGTCAGAGTAGTACAAGATTTGGTGCATTATCACATTTGAGAAAGTACATGCCACTCACTGCAGAAATATGCCTTCCTAATATTTTATTATTGTCAAGCCCACTTGTAGATATTCAGATATTCTACTCTGAGACGACAGACGTTCTTAGATTGCTTATGATTCTTGGTGACTATTTCTATGTATTTGATGTATTACCATGTGTTGTTCTTGCTTACTGTAAATCGCTCTGGATTAAGAGCGTCTGCTAAATGCCTAAATTGTAAACTAAGTGGTCCAGTTTGGATTTTACAGTTGCACTTTCTATTTCACAGAAATAAAAATGGTATAACAACGGTCATAAAACATGCCTCTATTGCTTCTCTCAATAGAGGCTGGAGGAGTACCAGAGAAGGTTAGACCTGGCTTCACTTAAACAAAGTGAAAACCCCATGATCTCTGAGTTCAAAGTGAGTAAAACCGCAGTGTTTCTCTTTATTGTTTTTGTTGAATCTTTTTTAAGCAACCGTAAGAGAGAAGAGAGGTTATTACTAGGTGTGCCTGCTCGCACAGATCAATATCAGTGATGTGATCAAAGTTGCATTTATACAGAATCTGGACCTGACCAAGAGGAAGATGATACATGAAGGACCTCTCTCCTGGAAGGTCAATAAAGACAAGACTATTGGTACGACCACGCACGCACGCACGCACGCACGCACGCACGCACGCACGCACATACACACACACACACACACACACACAGTTAAAGAGAAGAGCAAGGCGATGGGTGAAACCGTGCTGACAGCCACAGCCAGCTACTTTGCTGGGGAACCTGATGACACTTATTGCTATGGAAACCGTAATCATATGGAACAAACGCATCACGTTGGCCCCCATGGATCGAGGACTTCCTCTTGCAGTACGTGTCTGACATGAAAGTAATACTCTTCTGTGACTGGAAATGTCTGTTGTATGCATTTCATTCTTCAGATGGAACACATTGTCTAAAACCCTTCCTGTGATAAAATTTAGCTACCCAGGACAATGGCACAGTAAATACAGCATATGACTACACTCTGAATCTATATAAACTGCTGCTGTCGTTCAGATCTGAGCAATAGTCTACTGTCTGATATTCTCCTGGGTTTTAGAGTTGAGGTTAAAATCAATTCAAATACATGCAAACAAGTTCACCCCCAGCAGTGGTTTTGGACTTGGCTAGCACTGCAACTATCGATTATTTTTCTTTTTATGATTATTTTGTCGATTACCTTTTCAATTCATCAAATAATCGAGAAGCACGTTTTTTCCTTATTTCTGTTTTTTTTTAATTATTATTATTATCAATTAATCGATTAACCACTTAAGCATTTTTTAATACTTGGTCACACAACAGTGTCTTGCAAACATATACAAACTCACAACATATTCGCATATATGTACATATTCACAATATTCGCATTGCGAATATTTGTTTTGTATTTTTAATTTTTTTATATATATTTTTTTGTATTCTTTTCTTCAATTTCTTTGAAAATTTTTACCTATAATGACATGGCCAAAATAGGGAGGGATTCTGAATGGATGGATTAAACCCTGTGTCCCTGTGGTGGTCCCTCAGAGTTGTACACCCTGCTGCTGGAAGACATCCTTGTCCTTCTCCAGAAACAGGACGAGCGTCTGGTGTTGAAGTGCCACAGTAAGAACCTGGCAGGAAACTCTGACACCAAACACATCTTCAGTCCCATCATCAAACTCAACACCGTGCTGGTGCGCTCTGTGGCCACTGGTAAGCACATCTACTGTATGTTCTTATCTCACACACCTCAACACTGTGCTGGTGCGCTCTGTGGCCACTGGTAAGCACATCTACTGTATGTTCTTATCTCACGCACGTTTTATTTGTGCACCGAGCTGCAAAATTAGTCTGAAAGTATTGTACTGAGGCTGTCGAATCTGTCTCTGGGTATCATCATCAAATCACCAGTCAGCAGCCCATGAAATTAAATGTATTAGAATCTGATATATTATTATATTTCATGGATCTAATAATTAGATCTTTAAATCAGTATCTGACATACTGTAGAATTTGTTTGTCGTGTAGATATTATAGATAGACTATTCATAATCTTTCACCCCAGAATATAGGGAAGGTAGAGTTCAAGTGTAGTACTTAATGCGGATTTGCACATGATGTCTATATTTTATTGTTTAATGACGGCAAGGAATGGTGTGTATTTTGTCACCCTCAGACAACAAGTCCTTCTTTGTGTTGTCCATGTCGGATAACGGAGCCCAGATCTACGAGCTGATGGCCCAGACCATATCGGACCAGAGGACGTAAGTCTGCCATCACTTCCCAACTCTCTCACTGAGCCAGTGGTTCCCAACTCTCTCACTGAGCCAGTGGTTCCCAACGCTCTCACTGAGCCAGTGGTTCCCAACTCTCTCACTGAGCCAGTGGTTCCCAACGCTCTCACTGAGCCAGTGGTTCCCAACGCTCTCACTGAGCCAGTGGTTCCCAACTCTCTCACTGAGCCAGTGGTTCCCAACTCTCTCACTGAGCCAGTGGTTCCCAACTCTCTCACTGAGCCAGTGGTTCCCAACTCTCTCACTGAGCCAGTGGTTCTCAACTCTCTCACTGAGCCAGTGGTTCCCAACTCTCTCACTGAGCCAGTGGTTCTCAACTCTCTCACTGAGCCAGTGGTTCCCAACTCTCTCACTGAGCCAGTGGTTCCCAACGCTCTCACTGAGCCAGTGGTTAACACTCTCACTGAGCCAGTGGTTCCCAACTCTCTCACTGAGCCAGTGGTTCCCAACTCTCTCACTGAGCCAGTGGTTAACGCTCTCACTGAGCCAGTGGTTCCCAACGCTCTCACTGAGCCAGTGGTTAACGCTCTCACTGAGCCAGTGGTTCCCAACGCTCTCACTGAGCCAGTGGTTAACACTCTCACTGAGCCAGTGGTTCCCAACTCTCTCTCACTGAGCCAGTGGTTCCCAACTCTCTCTCACTGAGCCAGTGGTTCCCAACGCTCTCACTGAGCCAGTGGTTAACACTCTCACTGAGCCAGTGGTTCCCAACGCTCTCACTGAGCCAGTGGTTCCCAACTCTCTCACTGAGCCAGTGGTTCCCAACTCTCTCACTGAGCCAGTGGTTAACTCTCTCACTGAGCCAGTGGTTCCCAACGCTCTCACTGAGCCAGTGGTTCCCAACTCTCTCACTGAGCCAGTGGTTCCCAACTCTCTCACTGAGCCAGTGGTTCCCAACTCTCTCACTGAGCCAGTGGTTCCCAACTCTCTCACTGAGCCAGTGGTTCCCAACTCTCTCACTGAGCCAGTGGTTAACTCTCTCACTGAGCCAGTGGTTCCCAACTCTCTCACTGAGCCAGTGGTTCCCAACTCTCTCACTGAGCCAGTGGTTCCCAACGCTCTCACTGAGCCAGTGGTTCCCAACTCTCTCACTGAGCCAGTGGTTCCCAACGCTCTCACTGAGCCAGTGGTTCCCAACTCCCGCTGAGCCAGTGGTTCCCAACTCTCTCACTGAGCCAGTGGTTAACTCTCTCACTGAGCCAGTGGTTCCCAACTCTCTCACTGAGCCAGTGGTTCCCAACGCTCTCACTGAGCCAGTGGTTAACTCTCTCACTGAGCCAGTGGTTCCCAACGCTCTCACTGAGCCAGTGGTTCCCAACTCTCTCACTGAGCCAGTGGTTCCCAACGCTCTCACTGAGCCAGTGGTTCCCAACTCTCTCACTGAGCCAGTGGTTCCCAACTCTCTCACTGAGCCAGTGGTTCCCAACTCTCTCACTGAGCCAGTGGTTAACTCTCTCACTGAGCCAGTGGTTAACTCTCTCACTGAGCCAGTGGTTCCCAACGCTCTCACTGAGCCAGTGGTTCCCAACGCTCTCACTGAGCCAGTGGTTCCCAACTCTCTCACTGAGCCAGTGGTTCCCAACGCTCTCACTGAGCCAGTGGTTCCCAACTCTCTCACTGAGCCAGTGGTTCCCAACTCTCTCACTGAGCCAGTGGTTCCCAACTCTCTCACTGAGCCAGTGGTTCCCAACTCTCTCACTGAGCCAGTGGTTCCCAACGCTCTCACTGAGCCAGTGGTTCCCAACTCTCTCACTGAGCCAGTGGTTCCCAACTCTCTCACTGAGCCAGTGGTTCCCAACTCTCTCACTGAGCCAGTGGTTCCCAACTCTCTCACTGAGCCAGTGGTTCCCAACGCTCTCACTGAGCCAGTGGTTAACGCTCTCACTGAGCCAGTGGTTCCCAACGCTCTCACTGAGCCAGTGGTTAACGCTCTCACTGAGCCAGTGGTTAACGCTCTCACTGAGCCAGTGGTTAACGCTCTCACTGAGCCAGTTGTTCCCAACTCTCTCACTGAGCCAGTTGTTCCCAACTCTCTCACTGAGCCAGTGGTTCCCAACTCTCTCACTGAGCCAGTGGTTAACGCTCTCACTGAGCCAGTGGTTCCCAACTCTCTCACTGAGCCAGTGGTTAACGCTCTCACTGAGCCAGTGGTTCCCAACTCTCTCACTGAGCCAGTGGTTCTCTCTCACTGAGCCAGTGGTTCCCAACTCTCTCACTGAGCCAGTGGTTCCCAACTCTCTCACTGAGCCAACCTTTTCTGGATCAGGAAGGAAAGGGCACCACTGTTCTAACTGTGGTGTATAATGTGTGTGTGTGTGTGTGTGTGTGTGTGTGTGTGTGTGTGTGTGTGTGTGACTGTGTGTGTGTATGTATATATATATATATATATAGAAAGAATGACACAGAATGGGTTTGTTGACGTTCTCATTGTGTTGTGTGAACCGTGTTCCCTCAGGTGGCAGTGTCTGATCACGCAGTGTGCTGAAACCATGAAAACCAAACCACACAACAACATCATACCTCTAAGTCAGACTGAGTGAGTTCACCAGTGAAAGAATCCTATTATTTGTCGCCATTTCCACTGTATCTTTAATAATTTTGTGTGTGTGTGTGTGTGTGTGTGTGTGTGTGTGTGTGTGTGTGTGTGTGTGTGTGTGTGTGTGTGTGTGTGTGTGTGTGTGTGTGTGTGTGTGTGTGTGTGTGTGTGTGTGTGCGTGCGCGCGCGCGCGCGCGCGTGCGTGCGTGCGTGCGTGCGTGCGTGCGTGCGTGCGTGCGTGCGTGCGTGCGTGCGTGCGTGCGTGCGTGCGTGCGTGCGTGCGTGCGTGTTCAGAGCTGAGCGGGATGCTATTGAGATCATCAACACTGAGGAGCCCAAGCCAAGCAAGGATTCTGACTGCACATCAACTGGGTGTTTGCAGCCTCCAGGTGCAGTAGCTACAACTAACGTTGAGATTTAAGGAGAATTCCGGACCAGCGTGTTTCTTACAGTAATCTGATGTTATTATATCCAACAACCAGTGGTAGAAGCGAAAGAATAATAAATTCCACCTTTAGACCTGAGACTAGATTCTAAAAATGTCTTCTAAATCATAAAAGTTTTCTGAAAAACCTATGTTTCTCTGCCAGTGGTGCTCACACTTTTTCATGTCAAGGACCCCAATAATTGTAATTGGCCGCCGACCCCCATCTGAAAATATGTTGTTCCAGTGACCCCCCAGAAGCAAAGATTTGAGTTCAAAGCGCTCAATGGGACAGAATATATATTCAAAGATTTGCACAATATTTTCACGATTTTTCCAAAAATAGCAGATCTACAAGCTCGTAGCGCGGCACTCTGCTATGAGCTTGTAGATCTGCTATTTTCCAATAGCTATGGTATAACATAATCCTTAAAACACCAAAAGGGGTTACCGTCCTGAATGGGATAAACTCCACCCAGAACGCACCGTAGCTCAGAGCATGTGCGCTAGATGTAGGTCATAGGCTCGTTTGCCTTCCTTACAGAAGCCCCTTTGGGACAAAACACTGCAGCGTATTTGGTCATTATGAAAGACATCATTTTTTTTCTCGAGTGATCAGAATAAGCGATTTAGCGTATGACCCTGCAGCGCGCACGGTCGGAGCTGCAGTGATCTACGAGCTCACAATGTGTCTCACAATGCATTGCATGTGAGCTTGTAGATCTGCACTTTTTTACTATTCGTCTGAAGACAACGTATCTATTCATTATTAATTTATTTTTAAGTGATTAAACCTTTTAGATCACAGCCCGGTCAATTTGTACACATACGCATATACGACATAAAACTACAAATAGTAACATTTGATTTTTTTTGTGTTCTTCAAAATCAAATCGTATTTTATTTTTTGTAAAACAAAATATGTGCTGTCGGGATCGGGACTCGAACCCGCAACACGCTGTCAGGCTGGATTATCAGCCTGGTAGGTGCCCGGACCGCTAGGCCGGCCCCGGGCCGTGCTGATGTAGATCTGAACAAACCAATTTGAACCAATAATATGACATCCAACCATAAATCAATCTTCAGCTGTAATTACCTTAGTTAGTTCAAATCAAATTCCTCCTTGTGTTGTTTCACTCTGAAATATGTCATGATGCAGAAGATGCATGCGTTTCTTTTGGACTGGAAGGATAGTACCGTACTAATGTAGTCCATTCGTTTTTTCCACTGCTACCCAGTGGCTAGCATGGATGTTCTCTGTACCACCAACAGATTGAGTCACCCTTACTTTCTTCTGTATATGAATACAACCTTAAAAAATAATACAGGCCTTAGTTTCCATGAACTTGAAATCCCTGCTGATGATGTAATCGTCACAGCTCATCCCTGAGGCACAGAGCGTGTAGACAGACATGGTACCGTCCCTATAGTGAGCATTAGTGAAGACCCATATATGGAGATACTGTATGGTTGAAAAAAGTGCGTGCGTGCGTGCGTGCGTGCGTGCGTGCAGGTTTTATAGCCTACCGTACATTAGTGTTTTGAAAGTTGAGACAGTGGGCCTCCCTTCAGGCAGAGCTCAGACAATGTGGCCAATCATGCCATTGCTGTACATGACTACAACTACTAAAATGCAGAAAGTTACAGTTACATTCAGCATCAGTCTCACTGAAAATACCAGACACTCTGTTACTTCCAACATATAATTCAAGTAAAAGTTTACTTGGTTGCTGAGAGTTGTGCAAATACAAAACCCTTATTTTAATTTACAATACCTTTTCTAATTTGTCACTATCCTAAAAATAAGCACTATTGCAAATTCTAAATCTGGGAACTACGTTTTCTCCTAGATTGAACCACTTTGAAGTAAGTTTGAACCTACTGTACCTACTTTGGGCATGTCATTATTATAATAAAAATAAAATAAAAATAGCAGCTATTTTTGCAGCTTGTTGTACGATGAAGTACTTTATTTTGAAATTTCACTAAAGGATACTCCCTTGAGTTGCAGCACCTAGTTTTCAAGGGGGTCCTCAGGGTACAACATACAACAAAACAATACAGCAACAAAACAAACAATGAGTTTCATTGAAAAAAAACAAGATAAAATAAAATATACAACATTAATACAAGAATCCGACATTCAATGCAAATAAACAAGTATGATGCCAATAGGATAGTCTCAAGACAACACAAGAGAGCAATCAGAAACAGCTATAAGATGAACTGGTAATGCATTCTTGAAAGCATCAAAGGAAGTAATTGATCTAAGAGACAAGGGCAGGACGTTCCAGTCTGCTGGTGCTTTGAACTTAAAAGCACGTCTAACCATCTCTCTAGAGATTCTGGGCACAATAAAATAAAGATGTTGAGTATGTCTTAGAGAATAAGCAGATGAGAATCGGTTCAAAAACAGTTTTAAATATGTGCGATAATTAAAATAAAAACATTTAAACACAAAAAGTAACCAATGGAATTGTCTCCTATGGTGATAACCAGTTCAATGACTCATACATAACACAATGGTGCGTAAGCGTATGGTAAGGACACCTACAAATATTATTAAAGAGAACATTTAAGGAATGAAGGTGTGTTTCAGAGGTGTTCTGGTAAATTATGTCACCATAGTCCAGTATAGGAAATAATAATTGTTGTGCAATTCGTTTTCTTGTCTTGAAAGAAAAACAATGAATTGATCTGTAGTATCTGTACATTATTTTAACCCATTTTGACCTGAGATCAGATTCTAAAAATGTCTTCTACATCCTGACAGTTTCCTGAAAAAGCTATGTTTCTATGTCAGTCGTTCTTCGATTTAAAAAAAATAGCAGACCTACAAGCTCGTAGCGCGCCACTCGGTGGCGCGCTATGAGCTTGTAGATCTGCTATTTTTCAATGGCTAAAGCATAACATAATGCTAACACCAAAATGGGTTCCCGCCCAGAATGGGTTAAGACTAACATTGACCCTAGTTCTAATGAAATCCATATGAAATGTACTAAAGGGTCACACCATTTTCTAGGTATCCCCACAGATACCCCTCCTTCTCCAGTCCTGCAAGCTCCACCGACGAACAGCAACCCCTTCGAGGGAGACGAGGAGGAAGAGGAGTTAGCCCTGGCAGAGAGAGAAGAGGAGGCGGGGGAAGAGGAGGTGGATGAAGAAGAACTCCAGGCCTTCCTTGATGGCGAGCTTCCTGACGGCCTGAGCTTCCTTCAGGAAACGCCACAGGAGGACATAGCTGCCAACGACCAAGAGCCATCCGATGCCTTTGACATGCCCGCCGCCACCAGAGCAGAAGAGGCCCTGAGGACATGTAAATTCCAAACTTCTTTTTTTTTTTTTATCTCACGATTTTGTAACCTATTTTTTTCCACCCAGTGTCAATTATCTAATGTAATCCTGGGCTCTACACTCTCTGCCAACCTGGGGAGAGCAACGGATTTCAATTAAGTAAATTCCTACTTCAGTACAGCTGAATCTGTGGTCGTCTTTACAGTACACATGAATGTGCCAATTACTGGGAATAATTGTGTTTTGCAAATCATTCTTTCGAATTGTGTTGCATGTGTTGTGTTAATCTGACTATTCTAATAAGTAGACATTACATCATGATGATGTTTTTACATATTCCAAGCCACGTGCATGTTTAAAGAACAGAAACTAGAAAAATGTGCTCCTCTGAATCAATCAGGTTGAAATATGAAAAATCTGACGGTTTCATCTTGATGACATGACTAGAGATAATGTATACCGATTTGCGTGATGTTTGGCCAAAAATATGTTTTGCATAAATCTGCCTCCTGGTAGTGCTATAACAGGCAAATTTGATATTTCACGGCAATTGGAAACAGTGATTCGCTTCATGATATGAGGCATTTTGTTCCAAACAAGCCACTTCTGCAAACTTTAGATGCCATTTTTATCCGGATGAAACATAACAAATCGGACGGATCCGTCTTGATCACATGACTATTAGAGATCATGTCTACCGATTTGCGTGATCATGCATGAAATTAATCGGCTTCCTAGTGGTGCGATAGCAGGACAATGTGAAAAACTTTGGGCTGTCTGCGGACAGGGGCGAAAAGACAATAGTCTCGGCCACGCCTTCGCCTGGCGGAGAAAATAAAGGTTTTTTATGTTGGTAAAATCGCATTATGATTACTGTGATTAAACCACATTATTATCATTAACCATCCTTATTTTGGGCATGTCATTAGGCAAACCTTGTTGAACGATGTTCAATGTTTCTTCCCCCTAAAACTTCACATTGTTAAAAAATAGCCAAAATAGCATGTAAATGTTCCAGACTAGCTTCTTTTACAATAACATAAAGTTTTCCAAAGCAACATGTTGCTACCTCAACGGTAACGTCACGGTGCTACGGATGTAGATTACATCTCTTTAGAATATTGTATATTCTCAAGAAAAGGTTGGGAACCACTGGTCTAGAATGTATATATTAATGACGCATTCTGTCGTGTCTCACAGTGGCGATTCTAAAGCAGGTACTACTCGACCACATGAAGAGCAGAGAGGATGCGGGCCAGGAGGAGACCACTAGCAGGACCACTGGATGCCTGCTGAGGACCGCCTCGTTGGGGAATCACGAGAACAGCACCACGGCAAAGGGGACATGCTCTGTGTCACCCGACAGTGAAGCGTTCGAGACAAGACACGTGTCTAACGAGACAGAGGCACCAGAATTCCCAACCGGCAACACAGGAATCTCTGTAGCAACTGAAAGCTGTGGTGAGAGGCTTGAAAATAATCAACATCATCAGGGTTACTATTTGCTGGGGGGGAATCCATGAGTCTGTTTTTGATATCTGCCCACTGGTGGTCATTCATTTGTATCACCGGTCAGACTGAATACATGCATTTCCATTTGGGAGATGTAGACTGGAGACTGATATGTTTGAAATTGATGTTTGACAATATAACAATTTACTTAACCCATTAAGACATGAGGCCGATTCTACAAATATCTTCTAAATCCTAAGAGTTTTCTGGATTTTTTTTTCTTTCTATATCGGTGGTTCTTAAACGTGTTCATGTCAAGGACATTGAGGAACCGGTATCGGTTCCTACTCCTAAATTCCCGTACGGCGATCAATAAAGATGTACTGTATCTATAATATGTAGGTAACTACGTGGTGCTGGATTACCCTGGTGGGTGTGAAGAGAGCAACACTGATGACGATGGCGTTGGAGGGGCCCAGTGGGACTCCGAGGGGGACTCTGACATCGACCTTAAGAAGCTGCTCTCCTCCGCCTCACAGACTGCTGAGGGCAGCGGACCCGACCTCAACCGGCAGATCATGACCCACCTGCGCCTCCTGCAGGCCAACCTGCAACATTTGAAGGTAGCGGACTATAAATCCTTGTCTTATGCCTCATTCTTTGTTCGTTCATTTGTTTCCACCTCTTGAGCTGAGTTTAACAGCTTAAATCTACTTTGTTGACCGGGGTCTCCCAGGACCTTTTTCCCCTCCAAACACCAAATCTCTTTGCCCCAGAATAGGTACGCCAGGGTTCATTAATGATCATATGACATGTAAATTAAGTCAATATAGCCTATCACTGCTAAGGAACCTCAAAGTCAAAATTGAATTTCAACTTTTAATCTAATTATAGTTTCATTACAATCTTTTATCTTCTCGCAAGCAACTAGGGCACCTATGACTGAGACCTTTTTGCCACCAACTGATATATTTACCTATTATCCATGTTTAGATGCCAACACTGTATTTTGTCCTTCACTCTATATACTGTGCCTTTTTCATTCTACTGTATGTATCCTTCTGCTCAAACTTCAAATGATTTTCTTTCAGGATGTGGAGACTAAGTACAATCAACTGCGACAAACAAGGGGTGAAACTGCCACTGACTCAGATGAGGGCAATGGTATGTGTCATTCAGTTACTTGTAGATGATGATGATAATGATTAACTAGACCAGTGCTATGTGTCATTCAGTTACTTGTAGATGATGATGATAATGATTAACTAGACCAGTGCTATGTGTCATTCAGTTACTTGTAGATGATGATGATAATGATTAACTAGACCAGTGCTATGTGTCATTCAGTTACTTGTAGATGATGATGATGGTAATGATTAACTAGACAATGGTATGTGTCATTCAGTTACTTGTAGATGATGATGATAATGATTAACTAGACCAGTGCCCTTCGGGCTACTCAGGCGCCTGCCTATTTGTGCAATACACCTTTACCTGGTGTACTCGTGAGCGGAAACAGCTTGGCCAATCCGTGAAACCGACGGGTCGGGTTGGCCAATCAGTTGCGTTCGGTGCGTCCTCCACAGACCCGTGGACAGACATGTGGTTTTTCGGTTCTTGGAAACCGTTGGGCCGATCAAATTGGCATTGCACACCCCTGGGGCGGGTCATGTGGGACATGCACACATGTCAGTTTGAGTATGTTCAGTTGGATGCTGTTATGACCATGACAGACAGACAGGTTTTGTGATTAATACATAGGTTATCGATATTTTTTTTAAAATAATTGCTCCAATGAACTGTTGCACCCCTATAGGAGATCCATCACTTTAAAATGACTCCTTTCTGGTTCTCTTCAGATACGATCCAGTGCTGACGTGTTCCATCTTGCCAGGTCGCCCAAGCCAAGTGTCAGAGGAATGTGGATGCAGAACTGCTCCAGCACTCCCCTCTTCACCCACCTATGCTGTTATACTGCTGTCGAATAATAGTGGCAGCTTAAAGTGGCATTTAAGCTCAATGTCATACTGTATGTTTATTTTCCCTTTTACTTTGATTCTGCATTTACAAGATTTAATACACTTAAAAACATAGGGTGACATATGCTAATGCGCATTAAATCTGAACACATCATGGAATTACTTTTGCACTCAATCATGTACCACTGACGAGTAACACGAGGAAGCGATACCCAAGACACTGCACACAGACAACCTGTTTGCAGGCCAGGGAATTGGATAGGCAAAAAAAAGAAGAAAGTATGCAGAGGTTTATCTGCAACTACGTAATATGTCCTGGCCAGGATTACAACTAAATACCATGCCTCTGCAAAATGAGATATTTTTCACGCACTGAAATACCCACATTGTTAATATGTAATATTCTTCGGGGAAAGAAAAGAAAAAGATGGAAGGAAAATAAAAGTCCATCACCTAGAAGGTGATGGACTATTTCTCTCTTACCCATCACCTCAAAAGGACCTGTGTGGTACAATCAGGGTGAATGGTAGAAGGAATGTGATGATTATGTTTGCATTGATTTACCTAATGGAATTTTGGTATTAATACAGCCGTTTGGTCTATAGATGCAATAGAACATGTTTATATGACCGACCGGGCTGGTCTTTGCAGAAAAAGGAAGAGAAAGAATATCAAATCAAATTGTGTAATTGATGGTATTTTCTTATTGTCACACGCAACTAATAGCTTATTACACTATAAGGCTGTAAAAGTTAAACACACTGTAAAAAACACACAAAATGCATGTGCAAACTGTGCATACACATTTTGGATGTCCTTTTTAATATGCAGTTAACCACATGAACCCCATCATCCCATTTGAAGAAGAAGACAGTAGATCTACAAGCCCACAACGCTTGCAGATTGCCTAATTTTGATGAAGAGATTTGTTGTAGAGGTGGGAAAAGGAGGGGACCCAGTATAGACCCCTGGAGGATATAGTAGGGTTTAAGTGGTTTTAATATACATTTAAATTGTGTTGGGAATGTAACCAACGGTGTTCTCCATATTTTGGCCACAGCACATTGCTGCAGACTGGGCTAACTGTGAAGACTTTCTTCTCACTAGCACCACAAATGTTGATTTGATGCAGTCCACCTCCTGAAATACCCCCAACTGCAGATTTGATTTGATGCAGTCCACCTCCTGAAATACCCCCAACTGCAGATTTGGGGGTATATCAATTTAAGAGTGAGGCTATGCAAAAGAATGAATCAGTGATTCTTGACCTTTTTAATTTCCCTAACCCTAACCCTAAAGTCCCAGGAACCCACATTGAGAACCAGTGGACTGCTAGGTCACATGATAAACACTATGCTACTGTATATGAACCTTTTTTTTTCTCCAAGTGGCCTCCCTTCGCAGGTTTGGATAAACAAAGTTGTATTATACTTCAAATAGTTTGGTGCAAGCAGTGAGATTATTAGTGTATTTCTTTTCCCACTTTTCACTGATTTGTGTGACAGTCTCCCAGTGTCATTGCTATTTTGCCATTCTATATGAAAGGCACTTAGAACTTTTCACTAAATAACACACTTGTAAGTAATACATCATTCTTTGCAGTACTAGGTACAAGCTGTAAAAGAAAGAATCAAGCTTACGCCTCGGTAAGCGTCTTGGGTGAGAGCACAGAACTTCATTTTCATGACTGGACTGAAATCAATGTCTGCCTTATAGATTAGCCTGACAGAAGACGAAATGTCTGCGAGGCAACATCTGAAAATCTGCCTTGGTTTATAGCATTTTTTTTAAATGAATTCAAACTTATCAAAAAGCACTGAAAGAAATGTATAAACACAAAGTATTATTATGGACTATATACTGTATGTATAGGAAAAATGTAAAATGTACACTATCTCTTAAACTAAGAGAAAGCCGCACACTTCCTTGGTATTGCAGTTTTTCCCTACTTTATACATAAAATCATGTAATGTTTTAACAGAGACTAATTAAAGAGTTAAAGCAGAGGTCAAGGTAGCTCAGAAATATTAATCAGGTTTATTTTTTGCCTAGATATTTTATATTGCATTGAGCTCCAATGTGTTCACTGGCTATTTTTAACATGAATAGATTTTAAATGAAGGGAACAATTGCGCCATTTTCATTTTATTTTCATAGATTTCATGTTGGTGATGGGCCAAACCCCAAAACTAAATGAATGAATATGGTGTTCAAATGTTATTAAAGTAACTTTGAACATTTTTGGAGTGCCATTTCATCATGTCAGCATTTTGTGTGTGTGTGTGTGTGTGTGTGTGTGTGTGTGTGTGTGTGTGTGTGTGTGTGTGTGTGTGTGTGTGTGTGTGTGTGTGTGTGTGTGTGTGTGTGTGTGTGTGTGTGTGCTTGACTGCTCGTGTACGGTATGTTAAGAGTTCTCATCACGGAAAGCCACAGCCTCCATGTTATGCCTAAACAGGATTCTAGACCCCAACACATTCCATGTCATCATGCCATGATCCTTACACTGACCCCACTGCTAAAGTGCCCTTGGCCTAGAGCAGGGGTTGGCGACTTTCATGATGGAGAGGGCCACTATATTTCCACACACTCCAGAGAGCCACATCGCATATTACTGTCGTGCAGAAACTTCTTATCTGCGTATTTTAACCTTTTCCGTAATTTTCTCGCCCTACTTTGTCATTCTACTGTACTGTATGCCACACCGTAGCAAAAATAGCCGATTTATAACTAAGCTGAAAACGCATCGCAGTGTACTGTGTACGATCTGCTATTTTTTAATTGGAATCTTAAATATTTTTTCTATTTTTTAATAGGAATCCTGAAAAGTAAAATGTTTATTTGATTTAAAATGCATTTCATTATGTTAACTTGGTAGTAGACTTGGTTGAAGTTGAAGACACTCATGATATAAGACTTATATCATATTATGTCTTCTTCTGCATCTCTCTCCATCGTGGTGTTCACGGCCATCTCCTCTGGCATCCAGTCTGCCCAGCAGGGCTGGAAGTTGGGGTATCCTATAATCCTATCCTGCAGTCTGCTCAGACCCAGTCAGACCTGACTGAGGAAGTCACCAATGATGAGCTGCTGCACTGCAATGGACAGAGTGGACAGACTGAAAGCTGAAGCTGAGATGGATATGTTCTCTCTTTGCTACAGGCCTGAACAGCGGGCAGTACCTAACACCAACA
The DNA here is from genome assembly GCF_951216825.1 of Electrona antarctica. NCBI lineage: Eukaryota > Metazoa > Chordata > Actinopteri > Myctophiformes > Myctophidae > Electrona > Electrona antarctica. Next base: position 21,197,086 of record NC_136789.1, on the reverse strand, counting down.
GTGGGAGGCAGCCATACGCCGACATGCGTCCAATACGCCGGAAAATCCAAAGCAGCAGAAGAAGACGGAGGAAGAAAACAGAAGAAGAGAGAAGACAGATTGAGCATAAAAACAACACCAATGTTGCAGCCGAGGAATTAAATGTACCGTTTCTACACCACTGAATACGGATGATCATTTGGAGGATGTGATAAATGTCACGCGATCGTCCATATTAGACCACGGGACTTACACGAGACGTGTGTTATTTGGCCTGTGAACGGATGGTAAGACATTGAATTATCACATCCAGCTACAGTATTAAAGAGGCTAGCTGCAGGCTAAATGGACGATATACTGCTGGGAAGATTATCTGATGCTGTTTGGGATTTTTCTTAAGCAAAAATGTGTGAGCTTTGATCAAAGTTGTTTCCTTTGAAGAGAGATGGTGTCGATGAGATTGCATTAACCATGGCAGAATAAGAACGGAATGTATTATTAGGTTGGGGATGGTCTTGTTTTTTTTCCTCTTCTTCCTCCGGAGGTGCGCAATGAATCATGGGATAAATGAAAAGCATTTAAAAGCAGCGGTTCTCATTCTCAAACGTTTAGAATTTCAATGACAGTGACAACCATTAGCCTATTGCCTATATCACTCTCGTAGTTACACTACAGACCTACAAGTGTCTATTTGGAGCCCTCTCAGGGAACCCTAGCTCCGATCCATAGCTCTAATGCCTTTGCATTTAAGAGTTATATGGACCAGAGCTAAGGAAACCCTGACTGTTCCTGAGGATCCTAGCTAGCTCTGGTCTGGTCCATAGCCTTACTGCAGGGCAGAATCATAGAAGCAGTAAGGCTATGGACCAGAGCCAGCCTAATGCACTTTGCACCGTTGCATTGACAAGAGCTACCCTGGACCTAGCCCCATATGTGCCCTCTCCCTACGCTCATTCTGGAGCTACAGAATGAGCGTAGGGAGAGGGCACATATGGGGCTACCCTGGGCCATAGAGTACTGGACCCCACCTTGGGAACCACTGAATTGACCTTATGCACACTGCTGCCATCTTGCCAGCAAGGTGCTAACTAGGTGCAACTTCCCATTGACAGCCCATTCATCCAAACAGAGAAGTCCTATCTGATGGTATTAAACAACGTCAAACTCACCAACATTGCAGCTGTAATGCTGAAAAGCTTAAATTATCGTCTATCTCCTCACTGGTCAACAAAAACACCTTGAAGACCTTAACAGGAGCCCTTGTACAGGGTTTCTTTGACTATGCATGCACCTCCTGGTACCACAGCACCTCAAAGGCCCTTAAAACCAGGCTCCAGACTTCCCAAAACAAACAAAGTCCACACCCACAACACCAGAGGGAGTGCAACGAACCATGTACAACCCAGATTCGGCACAAACAAGGGACTGAATTCTTTTCGCTCCTATGCCACCAAAATGTGGAACGCCCTACCAACTGTCATTAAGACATGCAAATCCCTTGCCTCTTTCAAAACCGCTCTCAAAGGGCACCTACGGACGGCTGCAATTCGAAACTGGCCCCTGTAAAATCGGAATCCCTCAAACACGAACGCAAGGACAACACAAGAGACGGTCGCGGCCACACAGCCAACTCAAGGTATGGCCACTGAGCCGAATTGGGGACCCAACGCAAGGACAACACAAGAGACGGTCACGGCCACGCAGCCAACTCAAGGTACGGCCACGGAGCCGACTTGGGGACCCAACGCAGCTCCTCCAAGGAAAACAAACAAATTAACGGAGCTGAACGTGAATCCCCCCCACCGCCCACCCCTTTTTTTTCCCCTCACTGTATATGTTTCTTTTCCCTTTTTACCTCCTTTATGATGGATTCCTGTTCTATCTATAGAAGTGTCTATTTGTACGTCTCTAAATGTTTTGATGATTTGAACATGGTGGACCCTATTGGAAACAAGTGTAATGCTTAATTGGGTCGTCCACTCACAGTTAACAGCCTTTGTATTGAGTTTGTGCTTGAAATGTACTGTAATTCTGCAAACTGTTAATAAATTCTTCAATCAATCAATCAATCAATCAATCAAAGTCTTACTATCTACAAAGTGTTTGTTTCATAAAACTCCACCGTAGACATGTTATGAGCTACTTCCTGTCAAGAAATTCCTTGCAGATAATTATTTTTCTAAGTTTGGAAGCTCTCGTTATTAGTAAAGGAACCTCATGTTGCCTCCTGCATTATTTTGTGCAAATTCAAAACAGGTGGTACGCATGGGCTGTTGAGTGATAGTCAATGAGCACTTCCAAACTCCAGTGCTTAGAAAAAAATCAGGAGCTCATAACATGTCTACAGTGGAGTTTTATGAAACAAACACTTTGCAGATAGAAAGAGGATAATTCAAGCTCGTACAGCTGCAATGTTGGTGAGTTTGATGTTGTTTAATACAATTAGATAGGACTTCTCTGTTTGTATGAATGAGCTGTCAATGGGAAGTTGCACCTAGTTAGCACCTTGCTGGCAAGATGGCAGCGGTGTGCATAAGGTCAATAGAAGGATAGGTGGGCACTTAAATAGGGACATGTTTGGGGCACACAATTGGCAGGCGCGTTGCGATAGGTGCTTGTTGTGCCCCAAACATTTGATGATCAGAGGAAGTTTTGATAAATGAAGTCAGTCCAGCTGTCATTCCGGGCCCCTCAGCCCGGACAGAATGGTGTCTGCGTGCAGCTTGTGAAAAAGTTTCGACCATTAACTGGTCTTCTGCCCTGATGTGCCTTTTATATTATTTCTGTATACTGTATCAGCAAAATGTAGATTTGTATGTTAGACATTGAGGGAAATTAAGATTCTCCGATTTCTTTTTACAAAAACGCCACTTATCAACTAACCGGTTAATCGATCGATAACCTTATCAAAACTTATCAATTCACTATTCATGCATTAATTGATAATTCACATCCCTAATTTCAAGTTGAATTTATCTCTATTCATTCACACAGTCATGAGTACAAACCGCCCTTGGGTTCCATTTGTACTCTCTTCTGAGTTAAATTAACATCAGAAAGAATATAACAAATGTACTTGACTTGACTAATTATAGTAATGATGTGTTTTCATTGTATTTTCATGAAGCCCATGATTCAGCTGGAGAAACCAGTACTGACTGGGACCATGCCTGTGGTCTGGCCCACCATACTGGACCTCGGCAGAGATGAGTGCAAAAGAATTCTCCGTAAACTGGGTAAGACCACAACAAAAGTGCTGCAACAGTTTCTGGGACTAACAAAGCCCACAATTAAAGATGATGAGAAGAATGTTTCGTGTCAGGCAGTTTATTTTGGATTTACGACATAGGCCTACAGGTGGAAGCAGTGTTTGGTCATATTCATATATTTTATTTCATGAAATCACAGTAAGAAATGTATGTGCTTCTTCTCATAGTTTTACAACCTATGTAATAATTTGCTGGGCTGTATCATAGAGAAAGACAAATGTAAACACCACTTTGGCCAGTGTGGCTGTATGTCAACGCTGCCCCCATATAAAGAGGGACCGCTTGCCATAATTCCATTGCGTAAATAAGTACCTGATACTAAAACTATTTTCTGTTCATAATCATCACTGAATCTATAAAGATAACCTTTTTTTGTACGAAAACCCACATTTGTATTTTGATGAATTCAGTATGTTTTGCATGGAAAAAAAACTATACTAAACTCTATGGGCTGTATTAGAAACATTGAAAATAAAAGAATATATATTTTTTTCATGTAAATTATGTGTCCATGTATTTACCAGAACTGGAGGCTTATGCAGGGGTTATTAGTGCTTTGAGAGCCCAAGGAGATCTATCAAAGGACAAGAAGGATCTCCTAGGAGAACTCACCAAAATTCTTGGGTAATTCTTTAGACCTGTGTTTCAGTATGTATTGTGCTGCAAAGTAGTGTAAAATCATTACAATATTTTAGTAAAATTGTACACATTTTGTGCAACAGTATTGCTGTTGTGTAACTAATTAAATGGACTCCCTTGTTCACAACATAATTTTGGTTACTCTGATTACTTTGATTACTAAGAAAGGAATACTTTGCTGTATCCACAAAACATCCATGTCCAATGTGTTGGGTTTAAAATGTGCTTTGCCTCCCTGCCCACTAGTATCTCAACAGAGCGTCATCGCGCAGAAGTGCGCAGGGCAGTGAATGATGAGCGCCTCACAACAATTGCATATCAGTAAGTATATACAATAACTACTAGGGCTGGGAAATATGTCAATATTATATCGATCTCGATCTGAGACTAGATCTAGTGTCATCTGGAATTTTGCTTATCGTAATATCGGGATATCACAAATTTTAGTGTTGTCTTTAATTGGTTTTAATCACTTCATGTCGCAATATTGGATTCTTAAAAAAATATTATTAAATTAGATTTTGTTCATATGAGCCCCTAGTAACTGCCTAGTGATTATTACATATCAGTAAATATATACCGGTACTCTTAACTGTGTGGTGAATGTGATTGTTTGACATATTATTTAGATTATACAGAACTGGTTCTGCTTGCTACACAGCCTATGCTTCATACATGGTACATGGTACATACATTTAAGATCTAACAAGCTAGCTATCTGATGATCAAGCTGTCAGAACTTTACCAAGCTGCATCAACTTTGTGTGTGGAAGGTTACACTTGTATTTGTCTGCAAAAGTGTTCATTTCATTAAGGGGTGGTGGTGGCCCAGGAGTAGAGTGGCCGGATGGTAACCGCAAGGTTGCCAGTTTGAACCTGGGCTGACCCCGAGATAGTGTCCAAGTGTCCTTGAGCAAGACACTGAACCCCTGATCGCTCCCAATGTGCTGGTTGGTGCCTTGCATGGTTTCCTCTGTCATTCATTGGTGTGTGAATGGGTGAATGTAATGCACAATCTATGAAAATCGCCTTGGATAAAGGTGCTATAGAGAGTCGCAGTCCCGCCCCCTACCATGGACCAGGAAATGATTCTCCGTTCATTTTCCTCATAGACATTTCAGAAAGTATTTATTTAAAGACGTTTACGCCGCGGACAAAGCCAACTCGAGTCGTGACAAATCATGACAACAAACACAATTTTTTGGGCCGAACAAATAATTAGAAAGAAGAAAAAAACGGCAGGTTACAACACTTTTTTTGTTGTTTTTCTTCTTTGTAATTATTTGTTTGGTCCAAAATATTGTTTGTGTTGTCATGAGTTGTCACGACTCGAGTTGGCTTTGTCCGCGGCGTAACCGTCTTTAAATAAATACTTTCTGAAATGTCTATGGGAAAAATGCATTGGGATTCATTTCCTGGTCCATGGTAGGGGGCGGGACTGCGACGCTCTATATAAATGCACCGTTACCGTTCCTTTTGAAACTACTAAATTCTTGATCCAGGATAAAATGCTGAACACCATCTTTTGCAGCATGTCCGGTCCTAACAGTGCTTCAGAATGGTCCATTGAAGGGCGACGACTTGTCCCCTTAATGCCAAGACTGGTCCCTCAGACAGCATTCACAGTGACTGCCAACGCAGTAGCCAACGCCGCCGCCAATCAAAATGCTTCCCTCCTTCTACCTGCTGAAACGGGCAACAAAGAAGGTAGGAAAATATTCTTTGTAATGAATTTACTTTTACTCATAAGTCCATTCCGACTTACTGTTGCCATCCACACTGTTTATTGTAAGTTCATCCATAATGGAGGCTCCCCACTCCCTACTCTGGTAAACTATAGTTAAACACATTACGAGTGAATCTCGACAGAATCAGACCTGTTTGATGAACCATTACAGACCTTTTCCTTACAGAGATGTCCACAAATTCTCTCTTCACCTTCATTTTTTGAACACAGGGTTAGACCCTTAATTTTAACTCGCCCCCACACACAGCTTCCCTCATCACTCTGTCATCTGCATTACACCGATTTTATTTATATTCTTTCTTGTGTATTTCTGTTCATATGTATATTATTTATAATGTGCTTCTTTTTAACCTTTTGTATTGAGGCGAGTTCTTTTTGCTTCACCCTTTTTTATTTTTCTGTGTTATATTTATGCACCATAATTTGTGCACCAACTAAACTAAGGGCATGATGTTATTATCTTCCATGTAGTGGTGGTGTGTTACTCCTACACAAGTACCACGTGTACGTCCACCAGCGCTACAGCCACCAGCGGCACTCTGGGAGCTGCAGTGAAATCTCCACGCCCGCCTAGTCCCGCATCCAACGTGGTGGTTCTGCCCAGCGGCAGCACCGTCTATGTGAAAAGTGAGTCTCTAAAACAATCCGTCCCTTTCTGCTTTGACACCAGTACAGTTAAGAGAAACTCGAAATGAAACACTGTAACAGTCGTTACCTTTTGTGTAATAGTTAAGAACGCATTGGAGAACAGAATCCTGACAGTAGACTCAGGAGAAATTGGCCTGTGAATAAGTAACAAGCACAGAGACGAACTAACTAACAAACACAAAGATGTTACTAGCAAGCCCAGAGACTATTAACTAACAAACGCATAGAGGTTACTAGCAAGCCCAGAGACTAACTTAAAGCACATAGACTGTCAGAAACTAACTAAAGAAAGAAAAGCAGGCACGCTTCCTTTGGATACTGCCCTTGGTTAAGGCAGTGGGTTTAAATATCACTTAACTCATAAACCAACAAAGTGGAAAAAGCAGCACTCTACTTTCATTTTGGAGTGCCGCTTTTTTCACTTTGTTGGTTCCTAACTAACTGCACATATTGGCTAACTAACTATGTAAGAAGCACAGATCTGGTTCACAGTCCCTGCACTCTTTTCCTTAACGTTCACACTCTCCTTTCCAACGTTAGGTGTGAGCTGTTCGGACGAGGATGAGAAGCCTCGCAAGCGGAGGAGGACCAACTCGTCCAGCTCGTCCCCTGTGGTGCTGAAGGAGGTTACCAAGATGGCTCCGGTCATCTCCAAGAGCATCACTGTGCCCGTGAGCGGCAGCCCTAAGATGAGCAACATCATGCAGAGCATCGCCAACTCCCTGCCACCGCATCTGTCACCGGTCAAGATCACTTTCACCAAACCCACCATCCAGACCACCAACACCACCACTCAGAAGGTCAGTCGATATAGCTGTATGGCTCAGAATTGGTTAACGGTATTTCCCACACTGGAATGAACTTCCACAGCATGCTAGGGCTTTTCAAACCTTGCCTGTGTTATATCACGTTTGAAACACTACAATTACAATATTTGCAATGTTAGAGTTTATTTATATTTTGAGACGATATGCTCTTTGGAGCTATAACTTCCCCCTATGTACAGTATGTCAACCATGGAATATACATGAATTGGCTATTCCATCAAGTGGTAGAAGTCGTAGTAATGACCTAGAAGCAAGTACCAAATGAGTCAGACAGACAGCTGCCTTTGTCATTGTGCTATTGAGAAAAACGTAGTGTGCGTGTGTGTGTCTGTCTGCGCGCACGCACGTGTGTGTCCGTGCACGCGTTGTGGTGAATATGGGCCAGTGTTGATGTCTTGACTGAGATTTGTGGTTGCATTGGTCCACAGGAGGTACAATGCCATTCAAATTGAAATACTAACATATTATGAACTGGATTACTTAAACTGAAGCATTGAGTCTTTTAAGGGTTCCAAAACGTTTGTGTCCGCTGTCTGTGTTGTCCCCGGTCAGGTGATCATCGTGACGACCTCTCCAAGCTCCAACTTTGTGCCCAACATCCTCTCCAAGTCCCACTCTCACCACCACCACCACCACCACCACAATGCTGCAGCCAACATGGCCAAGCTGGTCTCCAGCTCCATGCTGACCGCCGCCACCCAGAAACAGACGGTGGTGTTTCCAGGCTGCGCCAGCCCCTCGGCACTCCCCAGCCCAACGGTTGCCGTCACCAGCGTGGTCTCTTCCAGCCCCTCTGTGGTCATGTCGACGGTCGCATCCTGTACGTTCATTGCTTTGTTCTGCACTGTAATGAAAACGTTTAGAATGTTATCCTCAAGAACTCTAGTGAAGGAAATAGGAAATGTTCACAGGCAGGGAAGCTGGCAGGCGTTTGTGTCCTTGACGTTGCACTAATCTTGGGACATTATTTTACCTTTGTGTGATCTCTTATGCAATCATTAGTGTAGTTTATTGTCTGTGAAAACTTTAATTTGGTTATATATTTTTTTGTAATCTGGAGTTGGCCTATGAAAGTGTACTTGGATGACATCAGCCTGAAACGGTGAAATGTATATTTTAAAAAAAGGTTCCTTCAAAAATATTGGGGAAACATTTTGCTCGCAACTTGTGATTTCAGGGGCATTTTGATTATGTTTTCGTTTTAATGTCAAATAATATACTATACAGACATTCAAAAATGACATTTCCCACCTCAGGTATTCCCTCAGCTGGTGTGAAGGTGGCCACAGCCAGACTTCCCTCACCTAAGACTCTGGTGGGCTCTCCCACCCAGATCCTGGCCCAGTTTCCCAAACAGCAGTCTCCCAAACAGCTGCAGCAGGGATCCCCTATGAGCATCACCAGCATCAGCCAGGCTCAGACCTCCAGCACCCTGCCTGGCTCCAAGCCCACCATCCAGATCAAACAAGAGTCGGGTAAGAAAGACCGCTTTGAAGAGACACAAATTCTACAACGATTCTCTGGAGCATAGCAGTGGGTGTGGTTTTCTGGACCCACTGAAAACTCTCCAATTCATTTTTCCCATAGAGATTTACAAAAATATTTATATCAATTATTCTAAGCCATCAAGCCATCCAGGATCCTGTTGAATCATGACTATAAAACCTTTGATTCTGTGGGGGGAAAAAATTATATTTAATTGATATACTATATTTAATAAATTCCCTGTGTTTTTCATTTTTTCACATAATCAAAGATTTTATGGTCACGAGTTCACTCACCAGGATCCTGGATGGCTTGATTCTCGGCTTAAAATAATTGATATAAATATAAATATTTTTGTAAATCTCTATGGGAAAAATGACCGATTTTTCAGTGGGTCCAGAAAACCACGCCCACTGCTATGCTTTAATGTGCCGTGTTCATATTTCATATGGGAAATGATGGGCAAGCCCTCATGCTGTGTTCAAATGAGAAACCACAGTGAATGTGAAAATTGTCAAGTGAATGTTTTGTGTGTGTCTGTGTAGGAGTGAAGATAATCACCCAACAGATGCAGCCTAGTAAGATCTTACCCAAGCCTTCGTCTGTGGGCCTGTCCAGCAGTAGCTCCACCCCCATCATGGTCGTCAGCAGCAACGGAGCCATCATGACCACCAAGCTGATCTCCCAGCCCACAGGTGTGTGTGCGTGCGTGTGCGCATGCATGTGTGTGTGTGTGTGTGTGTGTGTGTGTGCGTGTGTGCGTGCGTGTGTGCGAGCGAGATCATCACTGTTGCGTTCCCCTTTTTTTTGCCTCATCTGTCTAAAACCCAGCTGCATTTGATAACATTTAGGGGGATTTAGTTTGATGATGACATATTCACCTGAACTTGTAATTCTAAAACAATTCAGTGGTGCATATTGGGGCTATTTTCCCCAGTCCCTCTGATTTCAGACAATTTTCAGATGCATTTCTGACATTGAATGTTATTTATTCATGTATTTATTTCCTACTCCTACAGTCACGCAGACCACCTACTCCAGACCCACCATGAGCCCTAGCATCAGCAGAATAACAAGCTCCACAGGCGGAGCCACCTACGTCAAGACTACCAGTGGAAGCATTATCACTGTGGTCCCAAAGTCTCTGGCCTCACTGGGGGGCAAGATCATAACCAGTAACATTGTGTCTGGTGAGCCCGACACACACACACACACACACACACACACACACACACACACACACACACACACACACACACACACACACACACACACACACACACACACACACACACAGTGGCTTAGGAGGTAGCATGGCCATTTGCGAACCAGATGGTTCTTGGTTCGATCCTGCCTTTGTGTCTGAAGTGTCCTTGAGCAAGACACTGAACCCAAAGAGCTGGAGAGTTCCGCCCCTGGTTGCCTCTGCTGTCGGTGGGTGAATGTATTTTAACTTAAGTTAAAGATATTTTTTGGGCTTTTTTGCCTTCATTGATAAATCAGGAAATGGGAGAGAGATGGACACACACACACACACAGCAAAGTTCGTCAGGATCGGGACTCAAACCTGTGACACACTGTCATGATGGTTTACCAGCTAAGGTGCCTGGACCACTAATCCGGCCCAGGCTAAATGACAATTTCTGCCTGGCTTGTAATTTGTTTCACACTGCCTAGAAAATGCTCTTGAATGAAGCGATTTGATCCAGATAAAATCAACCTTTATTGGTCGCGCTGGCGAAATTAAGTCACCAAATACTGTACAGCAATGTATTAATTAAAAGCAGGTTACAGGGCAAGGAAACTAGTACGGTAGATACAGTGAGATTACGATATATCACAGTCAAGGCTACACCAGTATGGTGAAAAATAGAATAAATGATAACCCTCTGTTCCAGGTACGACCACTAAGATCACCACCATACCCATGACCTCCAAGCCCAATGTAATAGTGGTTCAGAAGACCACGGGCAAAGGAGCCACTATCCAAGGATTGCCTGGCAAGAGCGTTGTTACGACCCTGTTAAACGCTGGGGTCGGTGGAACGATGAGTCGAGTTGAGTTTCCATTCAAGGACTTTCCATTCAAGGTGTATTGTATCATCGTCAGGTTTATTGAATTGTTATTATTGAAAGTGTGTAAATGATGTTTTGTTGTTGTTTTTGCCAGCTGCTTGAAAAGCGATGGGACAACATGTTCACTTACCTCTACTAGCGACCGTAGTAGACACGTTTTTGAGTGGTGCAAACCACTCCAACAACTGGCTTTGTACCCGCGTACCCGTGTTTGTTCGTACCAAAAAAACGAGCATGGTTGCCAAAAAAACTAGCATGGTTGCTATGGTTAGTATGTGACGTCACTGACTATAACACTAACTATAACAATAAATGTGTAGTTGCACCACTCAGTTCACATGGGTGTGGTTTTCATTGGCTGCCTCCCATAAAACCCATAGTCTGAATGGCATAAAACCCATACTCTGAGGGGCGCGACGTGAAGCCGTATTGGCTGCATACTTTGAACGCCGCAACGTGAAGCCGCGAGCTGAGGCAGAGGCTGCGGCACCCAAACTGATGATATATGTAATGTTCATGAACAAGAGCTTGCTGCAGCTGGCAATTATGAGTCATTCTTGTGTTTGTGTGTATATTCCTGTGTCTTCCCTTCATATATCTTATATATCATCATATCTTATTGATATATTTAACACATTCATAATACTATAACATTACACAATAATTATACACAACCAGTAGTGGACTATTACTATAACTATTTATTTACACAAGTACTGTACTCAACAATGTTGAGGTATTTGTACTTGAATACCGGTATTTCCAATTTTCAATACTTTTGCTTCTACTCCACTACACGCAAATATTGTACTTTTACTCTTTCAATACATTTATTTGAAAACTTTAGTTACTTTGATTATTATTACAAAACATAAACACTCCGGCCCTATACACATTTCGGCCATTTGAAAATAGCTGATCTACACGCTCACAATGCGTTGATGCATTGTGAGCTTGTAGATCTGCTATTTTCAAAAGAGTTTTATACACTTAAACTTGAAATTGGACATTCTGTATAGTGATATTAGTGAGTACTTTTGGTACTTTTAAGTACATTTTGATGCCTATAATTTGTACTTTTACTCAACTACATTTTGAATTCCGGACTTGTACTTGTAAAGGACTAGTTCTACATTAGATACTTTTACTCATATGAAACAATTGAGTACTTTTTCCTCCGCTGTACACAACACCACACACACATCTGTCTTGCCTGTTGTTTGCGTGTAGACTTTGTGATGCTGCACGCCGTAGAGTATAAGCTCCACTGACCGATGTTCTCGTGTGCAGCAGCAGGGAGACAAGGGCCTCCAGGCCGTGCAGGGAACCAAGCCAGCCATCATCACAGCCTCCAGGCCCATCACCAAGATGATAGTCACTCAGCCTAAAGGCATGATCTCCGCCGTATCCCAGGCCACCACCACCACCACCAAGATCATACCAACCAAGATAGTCTACGGACAGCAAGGCAAGACACAGGTCGGTAATCTCTTCTTGTTCTCGTCCACCGTCTAATCCAATCCAATCCATCTTTGAAACGTTTCAATTTCAGGGACCCTCAGACTATCTTCCCAACTATCAATCATTTAGCTGGACCTCACTTTGAGAACAACTGATCTAATCAATTCTGTCTCAGTCTAAATTACAGTCAGGGCTCAGGGCTAATTACGATGCACATTAATTTGTACAATGTAGTATAGGTTTCAATTAATTAATGTATTGTCTATTCAACTTGAGGTTCAGCTTTATTGCCACATCACATGTTCTGAAAGGTCTCTTAAAGTGTGTAGTGAGCTTGTAGATCTGCTACATTTGCTCAATGTCCGCCCCAGAATAGGGACGATAGGGTTAATGTTGTTAAAACGACCCCCCCCTTCCCCCCTGCAGGTGCTCATCAAACCCAAACCGGTGTTCCAGACGGCGGTGGTGAGTGAACAGACCAGACAGCTGGTGACGGAGACGCTCCAACAGGTAGCTCGCTCTTCGGAACTGGGACATGTCCAGAGCTCTGGACAAGAAGGTCTGGCAAAGGACGAATCCAGTAGCTTCATGGAGAGCAGCGCACCCCCTGAGGAGGCCTCCCACAGCAGTGCACACGGTATACCATTTTTAAAGATTACAATTTAAGCATTTAGCAGACATGCTTATCGAAAGAGACTTGTAAAGTGCAAGATTTGAGAGTACTGGGCTGTTTTTTTGTTCATTTAAGCTGCCAGCAGCCCGGCCGCTGTGTAAAGTGGGACCTTTTTGCAGATCAAAGTAGTAGTATTTCATTTAGAGAGGAAACGGGACCTGTAAAAAACATTTTTATATTGCGATGAGAGGTTCGAAATTCGTTTTTTTTTGTTTACCTGACATTCAGAACTAAACTACCGCTCATCATCCCTGGCAGCATGATGTCTGAAGAAGGCCAAATGACAGAAAGCTCACAATAAATAGGATACTTGCACAGAATTTTGAGTGTGTGGTTTCTGCTTTCTTCTGTTCCTCTGTCCTTGGAATGTCATTGGGCTTCATTTACTGACTGCCTTCCCTGATATTTCTATGCAAAGTAATGCAAAACACATCACTCCAGTCTTAGCCAGACTAACCCTGTCTCTCAAATGAAAAGTCCTTCTGCTTGTTTATAAAGCTCTCAATAGGTTAGGGTCAGCCTTCATCACAGAATCCCTGTTGTTTTCTGTTCCATCAGAGCATTAAAGTCCTCTACTGCAGGCTTGTTAGATATGCTTACTTACTTACTGCCAGCTGGCATCATGTAGCAACAAAGGATTTCCACTTGTCTGTTCTGGGCCAGTGTCTCTTGTTAGATATGCATGAGCATAATCTCACCCAAAAGAGGACTGTAGTATGCAGTGATGCAGCTGTCTTCAATTATGCTGCCCAAATGATGTAACACCTTACCTAAAGAGATCAGAGAGACGGGCTGGGCTCTGTTGTAGCCTTTAAACACAAAACCTATATTCTTAACCAAAGTTTTCTGTCTTTTCGAAGGCCGCTAGGCTCTAGCCCCTCCTATATACAGCTTTTTGTCCCGTCATGTCTCACATTTGCCATTGACAATGAGAGGAGAATTTCCGCCATATGTACCTGCAATATTTTTAAAAACATTGTATCATCATGGTTAAAAGATGATGACATAAATTGACAAATTAATTCATGAAGTATATTCATTTTTTGTATTGGATGATGACACACGGGTGTGTTTTGTTTTTAATTAAATGATTTTAATTACAGTATGTGCTTGATTTAGAAGTGAGTTTTTTTTTGTTTTGTTTACATCCTTTGATTCTGTTTTTGTGTTTGAGCTGCATGTTTTGTATGAAGTGCGGTATAAAAAAGAACGTTATTATTAGATTATTATACTAAAACTAAGTAGAACATTTGGGAGGCTTTTCAAAGTCTGGTCCTGCAAGGGCTATGACATTTTTGGATGATTCAAACTGAAACCCACTCTTTTCCCTCCATTGTCTTTGCCAGACCCTCAGCCTGTAGTACACGTGGTGTCCTCCAGGGAGCAGGATTGGACCGAGCAGGAGGTTTCATCGGAAACTAACCCCACCATCATCTACCAAGATGTGTCTGGTGGGGAATCCCAGTCTGCCACCTCCACCATCAAAGCCCTGCTGGAGCTGCAGCAGACAACAGGTCACTATCACTGCACAACAAAACCATTTGTTGTTTTTTATTTTATTTAACCCATTTTGACCTGAGATCAGATTCTATGTCAGTCGTTCTTCGATTTTTCAAAAATAGCAGACCTACAAGCTCGTAGCGCGCCACTCGGTGGCGCGCTATGAGCTTGTAGATCTGCTATTTTTCAATAGCTAAAGCATAACATAATGCTAACACCAAAATGGGTTAACCAGTAAAAAACACACTGAGACTGAAGTCTCTTTTACAAGTGTGAAAGTGTGGTTCTATTTGCAAGTGAACCCTTGTGTTGTTTTACATTTGGATATCAAGTCAAACCTAGTTTTCATGTTTTGAATGTAAACACAATTGCAAATGAAAGAATACATACTTTAACATGAGTAATATAGCATACAAAATAGCATCTATTAATTCACAAGATCTGTGTATGTCTGTCTGACTGTCCCGGACGTAACTTGAGTGCCGTCTGACCTCATACACTGGGGGAGTGCAGTGGGGAATGGCAATTTGGTCAGGAAAACGATTTCAGAGAACCGGAAAACCACAAATATCTTTATCTGTCTGTCCCCGGGTCTGAAGAGAACCCACCGATTCTGCGGAGCAGGCATTGAATCTGTGTATTTGGGCGGAGTGTAGGCTTTCCTGATAGGCCAACCCAACCCGTCAGCTTCATAGATTGGTGGAGCTTTGCGTCACATTCATGCCACTTTGCCAATATAATTTTACCATAGTAAAACTTATCACATAAACTAAACATAGGCGCGCGCACACACACATTTTCCTGCAAGATCTTTAAAAAATGTCACTTTTTGTGTGACACCATAGTACGCTTTAATCTAACAATTTGTGTAAGGATTAGCTTTAGAATCATGTTTAAGATGCATGTTCATATAGCCAGTAAACCTTTGCACATGCAAAGCTCTAAAATACTCAAATCTGAAGTGGGAATTGAGAAATCTATAATTATATCCAGACAAGGCTTTTTAACGAGAGGCTGGATAAGTGCCCATTTGAAATATGATGGAACAGGTCCCGTAGGCAGTGAAGGAAACGACATTAAAGCAAACTGTTCCAATGGGCTCCTTTGTATTCGTCTAGTTGTATGTAGGAAACATGATGAGCATTTCTTATTAACAATTAATTGGTCATCGTACTTGAATAAGAAATAAACTCCAAATGTGTTTGTGCTCGTAATTGCAAGAGCTCAGAGAAAACATTTTGACGTGTCCAACTGTTGTGTTCTAAATTGTAATCACAATCAGGTGTTGGAATCTGATTTCATATGTTCTCTATTTTCCTGGTCAAGCAAAACAGTTGGAAACCACATTGCGGGCACATAACCGTGTTTCCAGTAAAATGCACGACTAAACTCGATTGCCAAATATTTTGTTATCCATTAGCCAAGCAGCACTCGCACTGATTCAAAGCCGGAGACAAACATTAATAAATAAATATCATCAATCATGTATTTTAGCTTCCCTACATTGAGAGTTTGTCTTTTTGCTGAATGCAGAGTGCGGCGTCTTATGACTGTTGGGTGTTGGATTACTGATAAATGATACTCTTTGCTTACCTCCGCAAAAAAGAAACAACCTATGGAAATTGCATACATCCGTCTACTGAATAAACACATACTCTGTGTTGGAAAGGCCTAACCTTGTTGAATGCAATAGAGTATAAAACATGGCAACCTTAAGGAATTTCCCTCAAAACACTGATGCCTTTACATGTGGTTGGATAGATAACTAGAGATAGCGTACACCTTTATAGATCCCACGAAGTAGATTAAGTACATTAAGGTTAACTAAAATGTATCTCTGAAAGGTACTTTCTCTCAGATGAAGCTACAGTATGATATCTATATTGTCCTCAACACTTATTTGTTCTAGATAAGACTTTTAGTCTTTATTTATTCTGGGAAAGTCCAGTGAATGCTTGAATGTTCCTTTACAGCAACCACCTGCTTCACCCATATCTAATTACATACATTGACACCTGGGAAGTGCCCTACCACCACACTTTCTCTTTCACTTTCCCCTGCCAGCCTGGGGAATCGCACTCGTGACATTCGGGGTGCATACTTAGTTTAGACTAGTCATTGGTTAGACATGGGTTAGGTTTAGGTGTGCTGCCCTGTGGGAGGTTAGGGTGAGGGTTTGAGATAGGTTGTAGTTGTAGGACTAATGACTGGTCTAACCAATGACTAGTCTAAACCAAATACTGTCTAAACCAAGTACTGCACCCGTGACATTCTGGTCAAAAAGACCTTTATTAATCCTGACATACTGTACATTTTCAGCTTCACTCAGCTGTTGGCTGCTCAGGTGGTCCGAATGAGCGATTGCTCGGAGTGGTCAGTTAGGTTAGGGGTTAAGTGTCACTTTGGGAGGCAAACCGGTGACCTTCTGATTACCACACGCCCTTGCTACCCACTATACAATACTTCAACAAACTTGGTCCCCTCCTTTTTCCCCTCTGCAAAGCTCTCTATCCCCTGAAAATAGCTTTACTGTACAAGCTTGTTAAGATTTTGTTATTGTGGTGAACTTTGGCCTTTTTTTTATTGTTTATGTTGTCCTATTATGACATTCCCAGAATAGGGACGCTAGCGTCTAAGTGGTTTAAGTGTGAGTTTTGTCCCCCTGACGGACAGTGAAGGAGAAGGGGGAGGCCAAACCTAGGCAGCACACCATAGACCTGAGCCAGATGGCGGTGCCCATCCAGCTGGCCCAGGAGAGGAAGCAGACCCAGGAGTTACCCAGGCCCTCCACCTCGGAAGCAGAACCCAGCGCTGACTACGTCACAGCAGGTAAGATTGATGCTGATGCTGATTTTGGAGAGCCCCTAGAGGCCTAGACCAGGGGTCTTGGAGAGCCCCTAGAGGCCTAGACCAGGGGTCTTGGAGAGCCCCTAGAGGCCTAGACCAGGGGTCTTCCAAGTTTTTTTTTCAGGCCATAGACCACTTAGCTGAGAGAGGGATGAAGCTCACCACATATTGGATTCATGTTAAATGTGGGTTTTCAAATTCAAAACCTCAATACTTTGAAAGCTTGGCTGTTTGCTTAGTACTTGTCTGTCTTGAAAAATGGTTGAAGATAAACGTTATAAAACCCTCATAAGGAATGTCTGGGGAATGTCTGGGGAAAAGAATGAACTGTCCACTCGGTCTAAGAATGCTGTTCTTCACAGCTCCTTTTAGTGCACACAGGCATTTTAATCAGAAAAATGTTCTTCTGGTTGCCTAGTAACTGTGCCAGTTATAACCAGCTGCAGCCCAGACCTAGTCAAGCTCTTACTGGCGACGGTATTCAGGTTGCTGCATGGGGTTCCATCCATGACCCATAAGCATCCATTTTTACCCTTAGAGGCGTTAAATCAACACTCATGATTTTTCTGTGTACACTGTACAGAACGATCTTTCTAACAGCATGGTTTTCACAGTTTCTCCAGTGTTACCTAGTCTGCATGCTCCACAGTTAGGGGCAGTGTCCACCAAGATGTTTCTTCCTGAGCGCAGAGTATTTGTTTACAGTGCGAGGAAATGCCAGGCAGACAGATACAGAGATCTCCATATACAGTATGGGCATAAAAGGGACACGGACAGACAGACACGGGTACAACATGTACTCTGTCAGCGTGTATTACAAAGCCGTTTGGGGCATGCATTCACAACTTAAAGATGTGATCATCCATTGTTGCGTCATTCCCGAGCATAGTGTATAAATGAGATGAGAGGCCTGACCAGGGTGGTTCTCCTTGCACAGGTAAAGGTGGCAGGGTGGGCGTGCCCTCTGACGATGGCGAAGCGGTCCTGTCCTCCAGTCAGCAGCTGTTGAAGCCCTTCAAAATCATCAGCCAGGTGATGGTGACCAGCAAGGCTGTCGTCACGTCCTCCGCAGCAGTCCCCGCCTTACACCTCAGCCAAACGGTGAGGACACACACCAAGAAATAGGTTCAGTCGATAATCCTGCGTGCGCTATGGCCATGCGAACTCTTTGTCATCCTGTTCACTAGCAACACTGCATGTTTGAATTCACGAGGACGGGTTTATTATGAGACCGCTTTGTGTTCAGGTATTGCTAGAAACAATACTGTCTGTCTGTTAACCCCTCTTGTGGGACACATTGTGCATGGAGCATGTATGCAGTGTAGACGCGCTAGCCCAAGCGCTAGCCCCTGTGTCTCAACACTGGATGTATATCATTAAGTAGGTTTCACCCAGCAAGTGTTTTTACAACACAGTTGGTCTGTATGTATGTGCGTATGTACGGTATGTCCCCACAAAAGTACCCTGTATTTCCCCATCAAAGTAGGCCAATCACAGCGAACTGCATAGCTCATTTCAAGCTGCTACGCCAATCATGGCTCACATCATGCTACCATCACATGAGGGTAACATTGGTACTTCGTTCACAAACTGCACCCCTAGTAATCAACTATCCATAACTACAGATTGCACAGGGAAGCCACAGCGTTATTAGACTGTGTGTGTGTTGTTTCTTCTTGGGCAGCCTCCTGACAGCGCTCTCAGTAAATCCGAGACCGTCCTGGAGGCAGGGGAGCTTGAAGGCGACACCTTGGACCCCCAGACCGGTTTGTTTTATCGCTCCAGCCAGTCCGCCATGGACCACCTGCAGCAACCCACCCCGTCCTCAACCCCCCAGCCTCAGCCCGCCAGTCAGTCCGAACCCGAGCAGAGACGCCAGGCCGCACCCGTCGCCGCCCAGCCCCCGATGCCCCAGTTGCAGAGCAAACCCCAGCCCAGTCAGACTCAGCCCTGTTCCTCCACTTCCTCCTCCTCCTGTGCCTCTTTCTCCCCTACGTCGACGAAGAAGCTTCCCAAGCTGCAGGAGCAGCTCCCGCTCATGAAGCCCCAGACCCCGAGTCAGAGTCCTGTTGAGAGACCCTCGCCCACTCCGAGCCAAGGAGCAGTGAAGGCCCCCGCCCTGAGTTCCCTGGTCAAACCCCTGGTGACGCCCCAGCTGCCTAAGCTCCAGCACGCGCCCACGTCGCACCACAGACCCATCCACACCGTCATGTCCCAGCCCCCGCCACTGCAGGCCCACCATCCTATCAGTGCAGAAAAGGCCTCCTCCAGCCAGGTGAGCAGGGCTGCATACTGCATCACATGCCCTTTCTTCATCCACATTTACATATAGACATGTCAATTATTATTTGAGCCAGACCGATATATTTATATGGTTGATATATCGGTATTGTTAATTATGCAGCTGATGTGTTCCAATTTTTAAATGGGGCTTTAAATTAAAGTTAAAGGTAGTGTAAGTGATATGTTTTGTTAAAAGGTTAAATCACTATATTCTGATAGTAATCATTGCTATAGAGTGTTTGTTCAGTAACGGAGGTCTCCCTGTCTCTCCAGCTCTTTAATAAACAGAAAAATCTGTTTCAGGTAGGTGACACAATTTCAGCCAATCAGGAGAGAGTATCTATTTATGAGCTTAATGTTTATAGTGTTCCATTTCCTTGGACTATCCTGATTCCTGACTGCGTTCTCTATCCTGATTGGATCAAATTGGTATCCGTTTGAGTTTGAGTTTCTGAAAATGCATTTTCTATTAGTAAATAGCTGGAGAGACATGGAGACTCCTGTTACTGCAACAAACACTATATAGCAATGAGTACTATCACAATATAGAGCTTTTTAACACTTTTTTTTTTTAACCAAAGAAAATCACTTGCACTACCTTTTTTAAAGGTTCTCTTCATATATTGGAGTTTAATAAACGGTATATATTTTTTTTATAGCAAAAGCAAAAAGTAGACAGAGGGTTTCTGGATAGCTAATAATGATGGTTTATGGTATTCTGGTTCAAAGTTTGGATTTATTTCGGAGAACACTATCGATCCATTTAGTCTCAGTTTAAACACTCTATTAGCAATTGTGAGGTAACAGTTGAGCACGCTGTTTTCAATTTAATATTAGAAGACTGGCAATAAAAAGCTGTCGTTTTATGTGTGTGCTCGGTGGGCTGAGGCTATGGTATTTTAACCGCAATACCTCAACGAAATGTTATAGGCCTTCAGTGACATTCTATGCTATATGTACCTTTGCCAGATGGTTATGAAAGTCCTTTTCTGCCTGGGGTTTTCATCATTGTTCAGAGGATGCAGCCTACGTCAATCTTTATGAGTGGAGATAGTGTTTAGGAACTCTGTAACCAGGCTGTCTAGAACTCCACTTCATAAACTTATTTTGTTCCTTTGTTCTCAATTTCAAACCTCTCATTCCAGCAGCCAATCATCACACAGAGTGCCACTGTCACCAAGATCACCTTCGGTAGCAGCCACCATTCCTCTGCGGTTTTCAGCAGCGCCGAGGCCACCGCTAAGCTGATCCCCGAGTCCAGCTCCTCCTCCTCTTCCTCCGGAGGGAAGCCCTCTGTGTCCGACATCCTCAAGATCTCCATGATGGAGGCGGAGATCGACCCGAGCATTGAGCCCATGGTGGTGGACTCCTCCAGTGACTGCAGCCCTCTGGGGAAGCCCCTGGCGGTGGGCGTACAGGCCGTGTCGGGGGGCCAGTTCATCAGCAGCTCTGGCTCTTCCCTGGGTCATCATGCCCACCCGAAGGCCCAGCACGGCCAGTTCAGCCGCATGCAGGGTCTCACCGCTCAGAGGAGCAAAGAAGACCTGGATGTCATTGAGGTATATTTTTTTACAGCAGCTTGGTGTTTATATATAAATCAAATTGGAGAAACGTTATTGGTTGAGATGCTTGCCTTTTATAAACCAGTGTTCTCACTGGTTAATTTATTGCAGTAACAAATCATAAACGTTTGCAGGTTATGACGGTATTTCTCAGAGCAACACCTTTAATTATTAGAAATAAAAAGCCAAGTTGATCATGAATTTGGGCAAGAATTAAGCAATATTACACGAGAGGGTGTGCTTTACCGCCATTAATGCATGCCTGCGTTGCTGCAGGAACGATCCGATAGGCGAGTTCCGTAAGCGGTGCAGAATGTGACGGTCATTTCGTCATTGATGGAACAATTGTCCACAAGAGGGAGCTCTGTTGAATGGACACTCCATAGAAATGAATGGACTTGCAGTGTATTTCGAGTGGTCATTTGTGAACACACTGTAAAGAACTATTTGCAGTCCCGTACATTATATCTCTATATGACGATGTACAAATTACAACAGACTTTGTCGTGTGCTGTTCCAATGGCCAAGTTTACAGTGAATTCACTGTAAATCCCAGTTTTCACCGCTTCTGAAGCCACACATTGCACCCTGACCATATGTATGCCAACATTTACCCCCTGAGATCATGACTATTCCATTTCACATGGCGGAGGCTTCAAACCTGTTGTCTTTTGTCCCTCTCCCTTCAGTTGTCACCATAGCTATATCCAATTCCTTGACGCTGCCTTTGACAGACTGCAGTATATTTTATCCTATATCACCTTTCACCTAAATTCCCTCATCCTTCCTGATTTTCTTTTTTTTGGTAATCCTGCAGGTGATTCCTCAGTACTCCATCTTGCCAGACTCCAGCCAGTCCAACGTGGTGGTGGAACCCAGCGGCTTCATGGAGATCACCAACTACACCAGCCAGCAGCTGGAGGAGGACAGCCCCATGGAGCAGGAGGTGGACAGCAGCAACGACGAGGCACCGGCCACCAGCCCCGCAGAGGACAGCTCTGACCAACCCTAGTGTGACTGTGTGTCCCACCACCACAGCTCTGACCAACCCTAGTGTGACTGTGTGTCCCACCACCACACTACAGCAGAGGACAGCTCTGACCAACCCTAGTGTGACTGTGTGTCCCACCACCACAGCTCTGACCAACCCTAGTGTGACTGTGTGTCCCACCACCACACTACAGCAGAGGACAGCTCTGACCAACCCTAGTGTGACTGTGTGTCCCACCACCACAGCACTACAGCAGAGGACAGCTCTGACCAACCCTAGTGTGACTGTGTGTCCCACCACCACAGCTCTGACCAACCCTAGTGTGACTGTGTCCCACCACCACCACAGTACAGCAGAGGACAGCTCTGACCAACCCTAGTGTGACTGTGTGTCCCACCACCACAGCACTACAGCAGAGGACAGCTCTGACCAACCCTAGTGTGACTGTGTGTCCCACCACCACCAGCCCCACAGAGGACAGCTCTGACCAACCCTAGTGTGACTGTGTGTCCCACCACCACAGCTCTGACCAACCCTAGTGTGACTGTGTGTCCCACCTAACCACCACAGCACTACAGCAGAGGACAGCTCTGACCAACCCTAGTGTGACTGTGTGTCCCACCACCACAGCACTACAGCAGTGCTTCTGAAACTTTTTCATTTCAAGGACCTCCAGTTTGGTATGCATTAGGCCACGGACCCCCCCCCACCACCTTCCCCCCCTTTTTGATACAGTACATACAAGTGCACAAAATAATGGTAAGGGGTCCTTTTGGTTCCATTACGGGTCCATTTATTTTGGACCCCTGGTGGTCCCCGGACCTGGCGTCGATTAGGAAGGAAGGAATGGCTCAAAACGTCACCATGATCACCTGATCATGATATTGTTTTGGGTTTGGATTCAATAATGTTTTAACTCTTGTTTTGCAGTGAAATGCTCTAGATATTCAACATAGGAAGAAACCTTTTTTCAATAATGAAGACTCAAAAATCTGATGTCAGTGTTTTTTTTTTCTTCATGATTACCATTGAAGGGCGTAGGCCTGGATGTGACATACTGTACTGTACTGTATGTGAGCGAGGAGGAATGCTCCCTTTCAGCCTCATCGTCTAAGGAAGAAACACTCAGAGACACGTACAGTATGAGGAAACATTGCTCACAAGACAAAAGCATGTCGACAAAGCAGCCCGGTACAGTTTAGCTATTGAATCTCCACGCACCTTGGAATTGCACCACTTCACAAAAGGCAGTGTTGCAGTGTTTTCATCAGCATTTATTTGGAGTCTCTTAACCCTTAAGCCCTATTTTATACGATGGTGCTGCAGGAGTAAGAATAGGCAATCTACAAGCTCACAATGTTGTGATCTTGTTGATTGTACATTTTTGCTGGTTTTGAAATTTCGTGACAATTTTTGGACCATTATGAATTCCCCAAAATGGGGACGCCATTTGACAGTGGTTAAGAGCAGCGGTTTGAATAGATTCCCCCCAATTATTGTTTATGTACAAACTAAGTACTATTCCAGTACAGATGACGGACGTGTCCTCTTGGTAAAACCTAAGAGACAAACACAGAAAAAAGGCTAACACATTTGTGAATGTGTAGAATAGTTTTCTAAAATGTGAAAAGAAGATGAAACAAAATTAATTTCTTACCAGAATGTAGAGCTGAAAGCACCAGTGGGCCCAGGAAGAAGGAACAAGGCCCCGACGTGTGTGTGTGTTTATCGTCCATTTTAACTGAAAAATGTATCCAGTGATGTACTTTTGTAAAGATAATGTTAATGAAAATCCAAATGTTGAGTGTTTGCTTTTGCATAGTGCATTCAAACTATGCATTTCTTTTATACGTTTTCCAACTAGAGGAATAGTACAACAGTTAAAATAATTTACTCTGCTTAATAAACCAGCTAGTCAAACACATCAAGTCTTTGAAATGTTCTAGCTAATTCAACTTGTGAGCACAAGATGTTTATTCTGAGCACAAGGCTGTTGTAGATAGTTTATGTCCACAAGGAGGACATTATTTATTTTCCACAATATGTACATACATAACGCAAACAAGACGTACAGAATACAAAATACAGGATTTACTGGAACACTTAATTACAGGGGTCACACAACAGACGGGTACATGGACTGACACTCTACACACCACAGAGTAGAGTGTCTTCTTGTAATTTAAGAAGATGAATTAGTGTGGTCTTTTGTTAACTGTAATCTCTTGCACAGTCAAACCAGTTGATCTGAAGCAGTTTGAGCCAACCTAGTTGTGAGAACTTGTGACACCGTACCCAATGTGGTCATGCACCAACTGCCACCAGATTTGTTGTTTACACTTGTGCCTGTGGTCTTGGGACAAGTGTAAATCAATTTTGAAGGTTTGAATTTATGGCATTCATAATTCATGTTGCCTGCTGTGCCTACCTTTCTCTCTCATTCTCTCGTGACAGGACATTTCACAGTTGGCCAGACACACTTTGAGGCTCTTTAGTTTATGATGACCATGTTGGTCAACTTCCTGGGATGGTTTATGCAACACTGAAGGGTTATGAATCTACTAATGTTGGAGTAGAAACACAAATAATTCATCATGGCATAGAGTGTGACGACCATTTGGGACATGACACAACTCAAGGTACGTATTTATAGAGAAATGAGAAGTGCAAATGTGGGTCAAATTCCTTGCTTACGTATTTAAGCGAATTTAATACGTACTACATCATTTTGAAATTCTCAACTTTGACCTTGGAATAGTTGAAGAGAGACTGGACTCGAGATTCAGTTGGTGACTAAAGTGTCTCAAATCTCTCCACCACAGTTACCAGCCAGATCTGGCAAAGGCCAGTTCGTTTCCAACAAAGAGCAATGTCAACTCACCAAGGTTCAAGTCTAATGATTATTCCCGCAAATTCATCAGGTGAGAACATCTCCCTCTCCACTCTTCTACTTATTACAAAGAAGTCATTATTGACTCAGAATTTCTCTTGTGGGGAGTCAAATGGCCTGTGGGCTCGTTTGGGTGGGACTGTGTGGATTCTTTGGGTTTGAGTGAGCCGGCCACGCGGTCCAGCCTCATTCTGCATTGGTCTGTTCTTCCCTAACTTTGAAAGTGATCCGCGGGGCTCCTGGGGGCTGGGGTCCATCCTGCAGCCCAGCATTGGTTGGAGCTGACCCAGCGACATGTGGCTCTGTTTAGGAGCATACTAACTTACCCCCCACCACCCCCCTCCTCCCTGCACCCCTGCCAAGATGAATGGGCCACAGTGTGCTATACAGTTTTCCTTATGCTGCTGACTCACCTGGCTGTGAAAAATCCTAACATAAACCTATCATAGTCCCATAAGGCAGTACTAAAGGGGACATTTTCAGTTGATAGAAGGCATGGCACTAGGACCGGACAAATTAATTGATCTCTCCAATGTATGTATATATATATATTTTTTTTAAACAAACTATAAATCCAATACTGTAATTGTTGCTTACCTCTTTAACCTGGAGAGTTCCACAATGAAGTAGAAGAGAAAGAGAATACATGTCCGTATGTAGACGCATCAGTCCCAAGTAGCAAACAGGATATGGGAAATTCCGATCTTATTTATAGCGCAGATTACCAAATTTACCACCATTTGGAGGATGGTTATTGTAACCAATGACCTATTTATTCATGCATTGGCTCAGTGACCAGCTTGGTTATTCTGCTTGCTCCTTTATTACATGGTGTGTAGATGTGTGTGTGTGTGTGTGTGTGTGTGTGTGTGTGTGTGGACAACACACACTGAGAGCAGCATTTGAACTCATAATATAACACTATGCCAGCATGGTACACATAAAGCCAACATCTATTGGGTGACTATTACCACACCTGGTCTCAGACCTAGATTTAAATGGCAGGATGTCGTTCGGTCAGAATCTAATTAATTGCTGATTATTACGATCCCTCGTAGCTCTGAATCAGCTAGTAGTATAGTCGACTTTGATTATTACGATCCCTCGTAGCTCTGAATCAGCTAGTAGTATAGTCGACTTTGCGATGACTCGCATCATCTGTAATGCATCAGTCAGAGTGATGCTGATTTCAGCACACACATGAACTTTCACATATTATTCACTTAGGCTTATTCACGCACACACGTAGGCATGACAAATTCAAAGTAGAACACCCAGTCTTTCTCACGAAGCAGTGGCTCTTCTTGAATAGGACAACTTGTCTCTTCCTCACGTCTATTGAGAAAACCTGCGTGCTTCTGACCCAAGCTGTTTAGGCATTGCTTGCATTGTACCACAGCAGAGGTCACTAGAGCCTGTTCTGCAGAAGGGGCTGGGCCTTGTAGCTTATACGTCTAGTCTGTCCTCACTCCTCAAGACGTATGGCCACCTCATGGGCATTGTTTAAGATGAGTTCAGCGGAGTAGATGTGTGTGTGTGTGTGTGTGTGCTCTCCGTGGTACATGTTGTTCTGTCTGCGATGTTAGAAGGGGTGTAACCCTTTCCCTCCTGTGCGGTTAGGCTCTCCTATAGCGATGCGGGGTAGCTTTGACGGGGCATAAATTATGTTGTCGAAAAGGAAGGATACTGTAGGTTGTGAATATAACCCTGGTTCTCTGAAATAACAAAGGGACCACTGCTGAGTTCAGGAAAGAAAATGAAGTAAAAGGACCAGAGCACAAACAAAAGAAGGAAGAGCTACTCTAATGTGGAGAACTTTATTCAGAGTGTGGGTTTTTGAGTGGTGCAAACCACTCCAACAACTGGCTTTGTACCCGTGTTTGTTCGTACCAAAGAAACGAGCATGGTTGCTATGGTTAGCAACCAAAAAAACGAGCATGGTTGCTATGGTTAGTATGTGACGTATGTGTAGTTGCACCACTCAGTTCACACAGGTGTGATTTTAAGATATCTACAGACCGATATGTCTGTAGATACAGACTGTACCCACACTGAATAGAGTTCACTGCATTTCATCTTTGTTCATGCTCTAATACAGTGGGACAGTTCTCATTGCAGACGTGCAGTGGTCTGTCTCTGTCTATGAGACTGTATTCTGAATCTGTTTTTATCCACATAGGCATTTGTTGGAACCCAGCATTAAGGTTAAAGTGCCTCGCTCAGGGGCACATCAACAGTGATCATGGAGATGGGCAAGACTGTGTAGTGTATACTAGTTATTCAGTTCAATTCTATTCAAAAACATGTTGTTTATCCCTGAGGGGTAGTTCATGAGGGAGGGATATTAGTAAAAAGAACATTCAAACCAGACATATAAGGACAAATACACGATAGACAAACAGTGACCACGTGACGGTACAGTCCAAAACAGTAGTGTCACTGTTGTGGACTGTACTGTCTCAAACAATAACAAACAAAACAAACAGCAGTGACCATGTAGCATACTTTCTCCTCTCCGAATTTCTCGCTACTGTATATGTTATGGGATGTGAAACAACAGTGACCATTAGGTCACTTCTCTGACTAAAAACCAAACATTTCATCCTTAAAATGGAATCGTAAAATCTAGTCGGGGAAAGGTTAGGTCAATCTGGAGCCGATGACTCCAGTCCAGTCGCTCATCTGTTTCAGGTCAAGAAACTGACTTATCAGGTTGGTTGCTGTGATAATCTATATGTATGTTTATTGGCCCGTGTGTGTGCACATGTTTGAGTGATTGTGCCTTGCGCCGCAGACTCCAGGCTCAAGCATTGGCGCTCACTCAGAGATGTTGGCAGGATAAGAGTAGACACCATCCTATTATTCACAGAAAGTAATCCCCAGCGCGTCCACTCATGCCCTGCTTTATCTCCGAGGAACATGAGAGAGGTCAGAGGTTGACTAATGACGCTCATTTCCTGTTCTGAGTTATATAAATCCAGTGAAATGTTTAATTCCACACAGCAGAATCCAGAATAATAAAGGAACAATAATTTAATATCTTGAGATTCGGTACCACTCGGCAGCTGTTTTAAATCCATGTCCAAACATGGAAGAGAAGATATGGTCGACAAAACACAAACAGGATAAATACTCAGGACAAAGGAATGGTACGTACTACATCTGTTGTTTATGTGAAAAGAAGGGGAGTACTTGTTTGACTCGCTTTGAGGCGTCTCCAGGAACATGACGTTCTGAAAAAAAAAACCCGTTTTGATTTGGTTTGTTGTTAAGCGGTGTGTTTTATGGGCATTGCTGGTGGTCTGGGTGTAACGCTGTCAAGATAAACACTGCTTCTAACCAGACTGCCCTTTGCATTGTCCACTCACATACACGTGTGCGTGTGCATGCACACCAACCACACACGCCAAACTTTCATTTTTTCTTCTTTATTGTCCTTTTTCATTAAATTATATTCTATTCTTTCCATCCCTCCCCTCTCTGCCTCTCTCTTTCAGTGTCAGTGGCCCATGCACCACCACTCCCAACAAGTGCACACTTAATGATGTCATCATGGTCAGTCCTTGTATGATCTGATGCACCCTAAATAGCTTGCTATGTGCTGAATGATGACAGCTCTCTGGCTTGTATAATTTGGGGCTGGGTTGGAAAATGTGACTAGTTCCATCAAAATCGTATCTCTAAGTGGGGTTTTCAACTGATTGTGACACGAGGGACCACCACCCTGACAGGCTGAGGGTCTGGCAAAGACAATGGAGGGAAAAGGGGTTTCAGTGTAAATCATCCAAAAATGTCCTAGGCCTTGCAGGACCAGACTTTGGAAAGCCTCACAAATGTTCTGCTTAGTTTTAGTATAATAATCTAATAATAACAAACGTTATTTTTTTAGACCGTACTTCATACAAAACATGCAGCTCAAAGACAAAAACAGGAAAACAGAATCAAAGGACTTCTAAATCAAGCACATCATTAAAATCAATGAATTAAAAAAAACACACCCGTGTGAAGAGGGGCCAATATACATTATAATATATAATTAATTTGTCAACTTATGTTATCTTTTAACCATGACAATGTTAAAAAAAAACCTTTCACCATGAACCTGTAAGATGACAACTGAATTGATGTGATTGGTTAGCCGATTTGCTCGTCTACATATGACGTAATCAACCTGGGGACCACTGTTGTGTTGGGTGGGGATATAGATAGATTAGTGCTTTTGTAACACTTGCTACGCATCCCATGTGTAATGTGTATACATCCCATTGATTCTCAACCAATGGTCCATTGACTACTAATAATTTCCTAATAATATTGAATCAACCAGACAATCCGGTGCATTATTTTAACATAGTAACATTGTCTGGTTAACTAAATGTTGAGGATGTCCGGGTGGTGGTACAGGAGGTAGAATCCTCCACCTTGCCTCTGGCTTGACGGAGCGTTTCAATGAACACAGAAGGTGGCATATCCGCTTCCTGTTCCGGTAACCTTTCCCAGAACACCAGAAACGTCCATGACACCGTCACAATTCACATGTGTTTCCAGTTCAAATTTGCTGCTGAGCCAATTAAACAAAGTGAAACTGAACAGGAAATGGGTATGTATTAACCTGACTCCGCCAGATGGGGCAGCAGAGAGTACACTCCTCCTGCTCCCATCTGGGAACTCTCAGGCAGACTTGATGCCCGGCCACAAAACGGCCTGGCCAATCAGCAGCAGCTAGAAGCTGCTGCTAGAAGCTGCTAGTAGAAGCTGCTGCTAGAAGCTGCTAGAAGCTGCTGCTGATTGGCCAGGCCGTTTTGTGGCCGGGCATCAAGTCTGCCTGAGAGTTCCCAGATGGGAGCAGGAGGGGGGAACCCAGTGTACTCTCTGCTGCCCCATCTGGCGGAGTCAGGTTAGGTATGTATGCCATCTTCTGCAAACCTGGGACTACAGTGACAGTACGAACAGAGCATATATTATATAGGCAAAGACAATGGGAAACCAAGACACGCCATCTTGATTTGTCTGTGTCACATGGATTTGATCTACAAGCTCAAAACGTGTTGCCATGCGATGCGTTTTGAATCCTGAAAAGTCCTGCATGTTGGAACTATGGCAGAATAACGTCACTGATCTTCCTCTCTCTTTCTCGTTCACACTGTCAAATCCTAAGTGTTAATTTAACTCTGTTTTCTTTTTTTACATTTGTACACTCACAGTTGCAATGGGTAAATTAACACCAAGTATTTTACTGTGTGGTTTTTTTCCCTGAGTGTTATGAAATGTTCTGAGTGCTTCCAGACCCCCGAGACAGCAGAGTCTAGTAGGGTTTCTTGGCACTGTAACTCCTTTTGCACTGCAATTTAACTCGGTGTAAAAATGGACCTGTAAGGAGCCAGTTAATTCCAGCCCATACACCTACGTAGCAAAATCCCTCTGGGAGTGGAGAAATGGACTCGGGGGCCGATCTTGAGCCCTTAGGTGCGTATGGGATACAATTACTTGAATCTTTTTATTTTTTCAGCACCTCCCCTGTGCATTGTAACCTCACTTTGCTATTTTCTGTCTCAATATTTTATTTTTTATTAAACAAAAATAAGTAAAGTTTAAGTGTTCTCTGTCCTGTTGGTAACAGTCCTACTGGACCGTTACCTTGCCCAGGCCCCTAGTCTGTAAAATAGCTCCTTGATCTCATCAATCCTGTGTGTAAATAAAGGTTAAATTAAAGAATGATGACTCAACATGTGCACACACATCTTAGAAGAAAGTGAGGTCTGGTTCCAATTAGCAACCGCAAATATTTCCCGTGCTCTGATCTGATGTTATCTCTGTCCATCTCATAAACAAGAAAGTGCAGGAATTCCACAAAAGAAGCACAAGAATTCTATTCGAAATGAAATTATGTGTCTAGACTGGGCGGTATATTACCTAACAAAAATATTTGAATTAAGTTGTTTCTTCAGATTATGCATTCGTTTAGTTTGCCCATTATGTTTATGTTAAATTTGTACTTCAAAACCTCAAACTGTAATGGAAGACCGTAGAGCCGGAGTCCTTCCACCCCTCCACAGGGGAGAGAAGGTCCACTATTGTCTAGTTTATTTTCGGGAGGTAATGCCATGAAAGGAAAAATAAATCAACCTTCCCCGTAGTGATCCCCCAGTGTGGTCCGCTAGCACTTCCTAAGGTATTTCCTGTGACCAATATACTCGTCACATACCGACATTTATATTGACATGCACTATAGGCCCACAGACTCGAGCGAACTGTAAATGGATTTGTGACTGGCATTAGTGTGCTTATTATTTTAGCAATAGTATCACTACAAATATAGATACTTGAGATGTTTTCCTTTAATAGATGCTCTTATTTTACCAGATTGATTTACAAAGTGAAAGGCGAGTATGTTGTCAAGTAATTACAATGCAAAGAAAGAAAGTAATTATGATATGAATTAATTTGCTCATAATGGTGACAGGAAAAAGGTGCCCTAATGTTAGACCTTTCTCAGTGCATACAGTTCCATCCCATATCCATGACATATTCTTTACTTTTACAAGACAAGCCCACATGGGGTTTTGTCCAATTAGCAGACAGCTGGAATCAATTCAAACCAGCCCTCAAATCCAACAAGACAGAGTGAGACAGATAGCTACTTACTTTTCTCTTCACCTCCCACTGAACAAGGTATTTTGTTTCACAAAGATATGTGTACTGTATTAAACGAACACTTATCTCCTATCCCCATGTTGCATCAGCTAACAGAAGTATTAGTTTATAATTAGGTTTTAGTTCATGTGCACTAAAAACAAAGCGAAGACAAAATAGACAACACTAGAAAAAGTGCTCCTCAGAGCACAGGTCTACACCAGGTCAGGAACGTTTGTTGTGGGCGTGCATTGTTTGGTATTAAGTGATCATAGAAGTAGCAGTTAATGGCCAATAGGCAATGTCTTACAGCATAGAATCTAAAAAATCAGACAGATCCGTCTATCCGACTATAAAGATCATGTGTACCTATTAGATGAACAGTATTTCTACTATTATTTATATTTCTACTATTCTATACTATTGTTATTTAACCTCATCCCTTAAACCCTCTTCATAGTAAAACAGGCCTTAGTTGGACAGCTTTTTGTCTGTCTTCTAATCTACACCAAAGCTCTTCACCAAAAATAGTCGATCTACAAGCTCACAATACGCTGACGCGTTTGAGCTTGTAGAACTGCTATTTCTGACAAACGTTCAAGAGTTAAAACTGGTTATATATAAAAATATATAGAGTACTTCTTCCACCACTGCTGAAAAGCGATAGACAACGTATAGAAATTGTATTTAATTGTGCTTCTCAAGGCTGCTATCTTACAATGGTCAAATACATACAGACTTAAACAGGTAAAAAACAATCAGACGTACAATCAAATCATCATAATCATTTCACTGAAACTTCATATTCAATCTTGTGATACCAGGTGTTTGACAGATGTTTTAGTTTATGATTTTGTTTTTACTGGTTCCTATCAGTTTTATTTGACACTGACAGCTGTTTTTGAGGGGTGCTAGCCCCTCCTACGCCCAGCTTTGTGTGTTTGTGTGTATCCCATAGTAATGATTTCATTGGCTGAGCACGGAATTGAGATGATTTCATTGGCTGAGCAATGTACGTTTTGAGGATAAAAAATGAGGACCGGAAATGTAGGACGCCGGAAATGTAAGTGATTAGCCGGATTGGATTTGAGGATAAAAACAATATGGGTGTAATTGTTTTAAGGCATTCAAGTTTTGTTATAATACCACACTGAGAAACTAATTGAAAAGTCCATGCTAGTCCATCTACAGTCTACACGCGACATGACACATGATATTGACACTTTTCTTGTCTGCAACCATATACATTCATTAACCATTTTCAACCTGGATTCCCTATGTTGGGCATTATATGGGCGAACATGTTCTTTCTTTCTTTTGTAGTACGAAAATAGCAGATTTACGTAACGCATAGATCCGCTATTTTTACAAGTGCTTCCACCCCCTACCTTTTTATGAAATGACGCCTCTTAAAGGACCACTTTTCAACCTATTGTTCCTCACTAATGCTCATTATGCTATGGTACCATTTGTGTCTCAAAGGTGGGCTGTGGACAGTTCAGAAACCTGCCCATCAGTGGGGAATCCAAGATAATCATACGTACTAATATTGTATTAATGTATTCATTAAAATAAGTACCGTATTGCAGCTTTAAGGGATAAGGCTTTTAGTTTTTTCACTGTCACCAGTCCAGGATGCTTCTAATAGGGGTGCTGACGGATAGTAGAGTTGCTGCAAATAGAGTTGATTATGGCAAACACTGTCTCTTGCATAACTTGTTTGTATTATCAGATTTCGTAATTAGTTGCAGGCAGGAAAGGAGGATGTGAATTCTTTGTTTTCTGTCATGTTATCCCTATCGTTTTGGATTGCCTGTAACTCCACAATAAATTCCACTTTAACGTGGTTCTGTTAATCAGTCACGAATGCAAGATTTGCATGAGTTGAATGATCAAAATAGTTTGATGTTCTAGTCTGTGTGCATCCTGTGAGAACGACATGATGTTTGGATCATGAAGCTGAGAAACACTAGTCTAAACTACATATTTTATTTGTGACATTCAGGGAGCCAGTGAAGAATTCATAATGCTGACAATTTCTTGTTAAAATATCCTGACTGTTCATTTAAATCTTACATGGACCCACAGGTTTTAGATTTGTTTAGATTCAGCTTTTTGTTTCCTTCACAGAAAACAATATGAACAGATATTTGTTTCAATAATATTGCAATGTAAAATGGGAATCAAATGTGTAGGTATTAAGGTATTTGTAAATGCTTATATTCATGTATTATGTGCATATATTATTTTAAATGAACATATCACACCAAGGGGAACTGGAGTTCAAAATCAGCTTGCTTAAACATTACCAATTAGAGAATAGAAGAAATTGCATGCTTAAAAAACATGTAATTAATACTACAACGAATCGCACTTCATTTACTGTACAGTAGGTGTATTTCAGAACTTGTCTGAGAGCTTTTTACATGTGCATACAAAACCACTTGAGAAAATCTAAGCAACAGACTTTCCACTTGAGCAGAAAAGAAAGTGTTTCCTCTAGGACGGTGGATATAACTAATGGGAGAAAGTTTTTCCTGATTGAGTGTGTCCCTCCCATTCCCTTTCTTGACAGGGGGCATTTAGGGGCATTTTCCCCCTTTGACGTAGAACATGACTCCAAAAAACGACAACTTCCTGCACCACCCTCCGGAGTAAATTGCTAAGTGTTTTGTTATTGTCTAGAAGAGATGGGGAAATGGAGGACTTCAGTCACAGAGGGAAAGAGGCCCTCATTTGTACATAGAGATTATCTTTGATTCTTATGAATATTTGAGTGCCTGTGTTACATTAATCTTGCCTTCCTCATCCTCGTGGACCAACTGACCATAATTGCCAGCTAGAGTTAAACATGAATAGTCCAACTGTATGTTCAGGTACCACACCGTAACTGAATCTCTCTAAATAATGGCCTTTGAGTGTTCTTTTTTTGAGGGGCGCTATCCCCTCCTGTATACAGCTTTTGTCCATTGACAATGAAATGAGAAATTAGGTCAAATGTCTGCCAAATATGACGTAAATGTGTGGCAACACAAACATTAAATGCCATTGCCAATGAAGGGAAAAACGTCATATGTAGAGTAGACGAGCAAATCGGCTAACCAATCACGTAAATTGAGTTGTTCATGAGATGATGTATGATGATGTATTAAGAGCGCCCCTCACACGGGTGTGGTTTTTGAGTGGTGCAAACCACTCCAACAACCATCTTTGTCTGTACCCGTGTATGTACCCGTGTACCTGTACGGGTGTGTACCTGTGCGTGGGACCCAAAAGAATGAGCATGGTTACTATGGTCACTGATATTACGTCAGACCAACCACAGGCTATATAAGACCTTGCACCACTCAGTTCACACGGGTGTGATTTTTATATATATAGTTTCTTAAATACATTTACCTAGGGTTTGTCCCTATGCCCCTGGCATGCATCCTTGTATGTACATATACAGTACATGTACAAGTATACATACAATCAACACGACTCTCCTGAGGTCTAATGTACAGTAGTAGTATTTTATTTACACAATCTACTGTCCTGAACAGTAACAAAAAAAACTATACATACTAAACCATCCAGCAAAGGGAATGTACAGTACACACAAACTATTAAAGTGCAAATTATGTTTGTAAAAAGACACCACCTTGCTTATGTGCAAAAAATTGATTATAACGACCCCCTTGGACACTGTGCCACTGAGTCACAAATTGACTCCTAATTTATCTGAGGTGAATCAAAAACATTAATATAGGATATCGATCGGTCATGCTTCATGAGTACTTCAGTTTCACCATCTGTTAGTGTTTTGTTTGTGTGCACGCACGCTGCATGCGCGCATGTGTGTACGTGTTGTTCAAGTGTGTTTCGATGCAGCAAACATTCTAATATTGGGCCTCTGGCCTCAGTCATTTTGAGGACAGTTTCTAGGCGTTGAAGGTATTGTTGCGCTTCGGTCTCCTTTGGTGACATACCTTAGACAGCAGCGCCAGAACAACAATCACTACTAGCGCTACCACCACAATGACGATAACACTCACACTTCTACTGTCCAGTGTGTGACACATTTCCTGTGTCACTAGCTCTATGTTCACTGGCTCCGAGTCCTCCAGGTGGATGCACGTCACCGTGTCGATGTCCGGAACGACAACAGCCGAGCGCTGGACCATGTGGAGGAAACGGAGGTTGCTACAGCAGCTGAGTGGGTTGGAGCCCATGTAGAGTGTCTTGAGCGACCGCTCCAGGGCGAGGACCGTGTCGTACTCCAGGGTGACAAGGTTATTGTTCTGGAGGTTTAGCGACTCGATCGAAGAGTCCTTGTTCCACGTGGGAAGAGTGGTCAGCCTGTTGGTGGACAGGTCGACAAATTTCAGACTGCTCAAGGAGGACAGGTCTATGTTTAGTCTGGAAATGTTGTTTTCCCTCAGGAATAGGTGAGCCAGGGAATTCTCGAGGCCAGAGAGAGAATGTTGATGGATCTCCAGGCCCGGGTTTAAGGACAGATCCAGTAACCTCAGAGGTGTGTTCTGAAATGCGTACTCTGGAATAACCTTCAGATTGTTTCCAGAAAGATATAGGGTATGCAATGTGGTAATGGAGGAAAATGATAAACAACCAGATGGATGCTGGTCTTTGTGGCCTTCCAGAGGTGGGAGGCAGATGTTCAGATTATTCTGCTGTAGGTGCATGGACTTGATGCTGGGGAGTCTCTGAAATGTCAGCGGGTCCATGGTGTGGAGGGCATTTCCTTGTAAATAGATCTCTTCAAGGGATCCGAGTGTGTTTTCTGCAAAGGACAGGTTCTGTAGAGCATTGTGGCTGAGATCTAGGATTTTCAGTGTGTGCAGGGGGCTCTCGTGACAAACAAAAAGTGACCCAAGGCAGTTATTACTTACATTCAGGACCTCAAGGGAGCCCATGCTGCAGTAAAAAGACTGTGGTATGCTACTGATTTGGTTGTAGCTCATGTCAAGGTACTTCAGTTGGGAGAAGTCCTGGTATATTGTGCTCACACCAGATGGATTGTGAGATACAAATGTGTCCCCAAAGTTTTCCAATTCCTCTGTTCCCGTTCGGTCGACACTTTGCAGCTGGTTCCGTGACACATTCAGGTACACAACTTTGTTCCTTCTTGGAATTAGAGGGAAATATGGCATTTTGTTTTGACTAAGATCAAGGTAGAGGAGCTCATAGGTTACATCAGAGTCTTCCGTTTGAAAGACCTCCATGCTGTTCTTACTAAGATTAAGCACCTTTAACTGAGCGAGATTAAAATCTGTGATGCAAGTGATGGAGTTCTTTGACAGATCAAGTTCAGTCAGATATGCCAACGCGTCGAACGCGCCGTCCTCAATTTCCAATATGACATTGTTATGGAGGTTGACGTTCCTCAAGGCCAAGGATCCACAAAAGCTTTGCTTGGCTACTTTGGTGATGCTATTTCCATTCAGAGAAAGGTTCACCAGTGAGGGAGACTGGCTTATGAAATAGTCTGTCATCCCTGTATACAGCCCGTTGTTTGACAGATCAAGTGTCTCCACAGCTGTGAGGGGCCCAATGTTGGTTTTTGATAGAGCAAAAACAGCTAGGTGATTCCTGGACAAATCCAGGACTTTTAGATTCACCATGTCTTTGAACAATCCAGGCTGGATGAACTGGATCTTGTTAGAATGGAGATTCAGATGATGGATGCCGGTATGGAATGCTAGGGATTCTTCAGTTAGGTTTTGCAGCATGTTACGTGATAGGTCCAGCGTTTGTATACTATGAGGAAGATTGGACGGCGCAGTTCTGAGGTTAAGGTCATTGCAAAACGCATCCATCTGGACCTGTGAGCAAAGAAAGACAAACACAAGTCTGATTATCTCGGCACACTCCCAAATGACTTGACTAAGATATATTACAGGACAAATGTTTAAAGCCTATGTGGAGAGTATCTACAGTATGTTCTTGGCAGCCAGCCTGGATAATGTGAGGCTTGTTGTGGGGCCTTCTACACATAAAACAAGCTGCTTTAGCCAGAGTTAGAGACATTGGGGTCATCGTTCAGTTTGGGATGTATTAACATATTTTTTTATATTATTCAATTCAGTTATTCAATTCAAGATATCATATTTGTAAGGAACAAAGAAATCATCATTTTAAATAAAATGCTGAATTGAAAATGAATTGATCCCAACCCTGTTTGTGACATCACTGCTCTATTTATCCATAAGAGTTTTACAGTGTTGTTTTACTTTTCCATAACTGTAACGCAACTTATTAGTGTTGCTTATAATTGAAACCATATGGACAGAGAACCTTTCTCTTTAAACAGCTCATAAAACGGACTCTCTCTCTCTCTCTCTCTCTCTCTCGCTCTCTCTCTCGCTCTCTCTCTCTCTCTCCCCCCCTCTCTTCTCCTCAAGTCAAGTACACTTGGGTTCTTGGCATACTTGTGGTATCTGAAGTCAGTGGCATTCCACAGTATCTGGGCCATGAACAACCTTATATGAGGTTCTCAATGTAAACAAGCATTCCTCATGGTGTTGAACTATAATTATATGGTTACTACTATATTGTTTGTTTGTTAGTTAGTATAGTTGGTTGATGTATGTATTTCGGTCCATTTAACAGAACAGTTAGGCTACATACAGTTAAGTCTACAATGGACTGAAAAGGTGTAGGCTGAAGCCAAGGCTTATTGTGTCTACCCCCTACATTTATTTTTGTGTCTATATTTTCTACTACTACTGGAAAAATACGTATTATTAGGTTATACTGAGAAAAACGTCATTTAACTGGTTCATTTTAAATCCCTTTCAGATCTGTGTTAGAGGAACTCCCCACAGGTCATTTGAAATATATACCTGAAATCTTACTAAGAAAATACTTAATAGGACATTGAATGTCAACGGGACATTGATGAACTATTTACTGTCTTAACTAATTTCTGTTCACCATTACAGTTAAAGAATGTATCTCTGTACATACAAGCTACTCTGTGAACTATCACACACAATATTACATGAGACACTTTGCAAGTGAAGTTCAACTTTACTTACAACTTGGCAGGGAGAGAGCTGGCGTGCATTGCGATGTAAGGATGCTGTCACATAGCTGACAAGAACCGGGAGCAGCAGTTGGAAAGCTGCCATGGTGCTGGAGGCCAGAAGAGTCTAAAATGAAATGATGTAGAACTCATGAATGCAGGAAGTGTGCTGAAGGTGATATGAAAGGCTCAGAAGGGAAGGAAGAGGGGAGTAGTCCTACCTAGAGTGTGACACAGTGACCTATGACAATGCTGTTTATGCCCTGAAATACAATAGGGGGCTTTTTGGGGGTCATTGTTTGCTGTGGCATTGCCCTCCGTCATGCTACATGTATCATACTTCAGGCAGTGCCAAGGAAGATTGTCTAACCTTACAAAAGCTCAAGCTCAAAAGCTCAAGTCAAATCCAAACAAATTTGGTCAATACAGTAAATGAAAGCCAGTGTAAAAGCTTGTGGTAGACCTTTGAGATTCATCTTGTGTGGTATATGATCTACCACACTGTTACCTGTTATTATGTAGGAACATTTTCCTCAAGTTCCTCCTAAAATATTGAAAGATTTACCCGGAAGGACAAAGGGCAAGCAGAGTCATTGAACGGGGGATTTCATAGATATGGGTCTCATTGTTACTATACAGTATCACAATGAGGTAACTGGATAAAGTCCATGTGTCTTTAAACCCGTGAAAATTGTACTGACGGCTCATCTGGTCTCCTGTCTTAAGCAAGACCTTCAGTAATTACTGTGACAGGTAAGCATGTTGTCATGCTCGGTGGAAGTTCAGTGGCACAGCTGGAGAAATCACTATCCGTTACCATAATGAGGAGTCGGACTATACAATTGAAGCATTTACCTGTATGACAAATCAAAGGTTAGAATTACACTTTTGTGCTGCTGTCAGATTAGATGCGAGAAGACGGAGATAGTAAGTGGCCCTGCAATGATCATTTCTGTACAGTATAGTATAGGCACGGAAAGGTTGGTAGAAGATGAGAAACACCTGTAAATGTGTGGTGCAATAATCATAAAATACCTGAAAAGCAGCTTCACAGCACTACTACAAGCCAAGGCTAAACCACAAGCACACTTTTCATACTCCGACAAAGTTTGACTTCAACTAACCTTTCCACTGCAGTTAACAGGTATATTAACATGGATACCTAATGAGGGCTGAATGAGTATTACCACGTACCTGTTATGAAGCTTTTGTGCACATGGTAGGAATGTGTTAATGAAAAGTGTCACCCATGTCAAGAGGTAATTTAACATTAACATAAATAAGGAGAAGGTGAACATAATATTCCTAGTTTTATTCAAGTGTGAGATACATGATAGTTCTCTCCGTCCTGACTCCACTTTTATGCAAGGAGTGAGTGCCCAACGTTTTAGATCTGATTAGTATTTCATGACCGAGAAACCACCATTATTTCAACACAAATCCCACTTTGTGTCTTTACATTCCACTTAACATCCCCCCCCCCCCCCCACACACACACACACATACACACGCACAAAAGAGAGCAAGCAAAAAAAATCTTAAAGCACCATTTAAGTAGAAGACCCATACAGTATATTTACCTCACTTTCAGTTGATTACTTCTATGTGGAGAGCCTTCTGACCATGTTGATTTCTCATCCTCGCAAGCTCAGAGAGCAACCCACTCAAACGCACACACAAGCAAACAAGCGACCAAAAATACTCACGGCTCTCTCTCCTCACAGCTGACTCTTCCCTCCACATTGTGCAGTTGTTGCCCCTGGACCCAGCTATCACATCCTGTGAGAATATCCTGCATCATTCCTAAAGCCCCCCCTCCTCCCCACCACCTCCACTTCTAAGGGAAATGCCTTATATGGGATTTGGAAGTCTGGGTCCTGCTGAAATGTAGTTTTCTCCCTGCTGTTCCCTTGTGAGAAACTGTCCCATCTGTCTCTGAAAACTGCAGGATTATTCTGCTCAACAAGATGGATAGCGGTTTTATCGTGGATTATCTGTGTGCATATGAATTTATTTCTTCCTCTCCCCCCATTATATCCACATATAGTACAAACAGATTGGTTAACCTACTCATGCTTGCTGCTTAATAGTTAGGATGGGTAAATGCAGAGGACAAATGTGCAAATATAGAGTTACAAACTTTTGTAGTGATAATTATTAATTATTATCATTATTATTGTTGGTTGTGTAAGAAAAATATATTGAGAAAAAAATAAGAATCCTTATTTTGAGGATGGGGCATGAGTATTGTATTATTTGTCAGTATCACATGGACATGACTTGACTGGAAGGATGCCGCTGTGTACATGGGTTTAGAATGGGGGGGACATTCCAAACGTTGCATCAGTGCCATCACATTTGGTTGGAGGCAAGCTCACTGGTCTGGATACCCAAAACACGATACACTTCCTGGGGATTGTCTACTGTATTTCCCAGGAGTGCTAGAAAGTTTTTGTTTATCCATCAGGCTCAGTGACACGGATGTTGAATTCATCAGCTTTTTTTTTTAGAGAGAGGGTGTGCGTGCGTGCATGCGCGTATGTGCGAACACATACATCAGTAATCCAGTGAGAGTGACACAGATTCCCTTTTGTCCTTATGTAGATATCCATTTCTTTAGGGGGAATGGTGCCCCCTTGTGCTGTAACTGTACCCAAGCACAGATGGCAGCATGTAGGCCTACTGCAGTGTTTCAAGCCTTTTTGCTGCTACTAACTTGGGAACAACAATAATGTCTCCAATCTGGACACAGGGTCTGTAGTTTTAGTAAATAATTGGTTGTATAAAAGCATTTATTTATTTTTTGTTTAATTTAATTCAATTCATGGAACGTATGTCTTTTGATATTTTGATAAAATGATAAATATATTTTTTACTATTTTTTTTTTTTTTAAAGTTTCATAAATATCTTCATTAAAGATCTTTGAACAAAGATCTTTAACATAGCTTTGATTGTCCTTCAAGATAATTGTCTCCAACAGGCCGAAGGCATAGGGAGAGTGTGTGTTGCACTTGTGTGTGTGTGTGTCCGTCTGTGAACAGCAAATCTCTGGCACTGTTGGCTTGATCGCAGCCAAACTCTGCACACACTCCCTGGATGCCAAAGCTGAACCTCTGCCCCAACAATTTCACATGGCCCTGTTATAGCGCCACCAGGCGCCACCAGGAGGCCATTTTTGACAGTACACCGGAAATTATGAAAAAAAGAAGACATACATACTGTAATGTGTAGTTTTTCCTGGTTTTTGACAATAAAAACAAAATAATGAATATCGTGAAAAACTCGGGCCTACTATAACTATACCAGTAAGACGCCTGAGGGCGCGAAGCGACCTCGAGGTCATCTGCACGCATCCGCCACGTTGACGGCAGACTGCTGGGCGAGCGCTGGCGCTTTGGCATGGGGGGTCAGATCAATATGGAATGAATTCTGTACTGGCCATATAAGGAGCATGTCTTGAGTGTACACTGCATTTGATGAGGTCAGATCAACATATGGAATGTCAGAACAGGTCAGCTCCATATGGAGATCTAAGGGTGGACATTCTCTTGAGTGTACAGGGTTTGATGAGGACCCAGGTAGGGCCGGGCCTAAATTTTCGGGCCTGGCATCAGGGATCTCCATATATGGGCTTAACTGCAACAGCAAGTCGCATTATCTATGACATCAGGGTCTCCACATCTCCATCCCTGATGATGTCACAAGACCTGGGCACCATATAGAACTGTTATGTATAGAGCTGTTGGTGGAATTCATTACCAGGATATATAATACAAGCAAACACAAAAGAAGATTTCAAAGTCATGGTAAAACAGTATCTTCCAATATTTCATGAACCTGACTGATTTGTGTTTAACCATATTAATTCCATTGATGTGTTTTTATTTGAATTATGTTTTATTTATTATTATTTCAATATTATTTTTTAGTTAATTTGATGACATAAGGAAAATAATTAAAAAAAGAAATGTATATGGACTTATGGAGCTATGGAAAACCCTTCCCTCTCTTTTGATGATGAAATGATGATGAAAATGTAAAATTGCAATTGTTTTGAGATGTATGTCTTATCCTTTGTAAGTGAACCATTGTATTTTTGTGTATTATAGCTGTTGTATGTTGTGTTGTGTTTTGTCTTTTGCAAGTGCTAATGGGGGATCCATAATAAAGTAAAGTAAAGTATATGGTGCCTGACCAACAAAGCAAAGTTACTATATTTACCCAGGGTAACTGGACTAAGCATCAGATACTTGTTTAC
The DNA here is from genome assembly GCF_951216825.1 of Electrona antarctica. Lineage (NCBI taxonomy): Eukaryota > Metazoa > Chordata > Actinopteri > Myctophiformes > Myctophidae > Electrona > Electrona antarctica. The sequence continues at coordinate 21,154,291 of NC_136789.1, read as the reverse complement.
AGCCAGGCCCTGCTCATAGAACATTTCATGGTAGTGGTTCAATGCCTTGCTCAAGGGCACTTCAGCGGTGGTAATTTTAACGTGCCGGTCCGGGGATACGAACTGGCGACCTTCCGGTATCAAGACCGCTCCGCAAACCGTTCGGCCACCGCTGCCGCACTGATGGTGCCCAACACACTGACGGGAAATGCACGATTCCATAGTTAACTGGGACCTTCGGTCGCAATTATGATTTTCCCGTTGTTTTATCGTCGAAATCCATGAAAACTGACATACTATAGTAGGCCTATGTTGTTTTTCATGATTTTTGATAAAATTATTAAAATCATGAAAAAAAGCAACATGCTATATTATGTCATACTAATATAGTATGTCGTTTTTCATTACTGTTGAGGTATACTGGGATTCATTTTCTCAGCAATTCTCTGTTGAAGCCATTTGACTTGTCACAATCAAAAGGGACACAATGTCAGAGCCTGGACTTGAACCTGTGACCTCATGATTCACAGGCAGGCTCTTTACCAGTGAGCCACTAGCTGTGCTTGCTGTGTACAAAAAGCCACGTAGGCCTACTTAATGAGAGAGACAGAGTACAGCGAGCCAGAGTACAGCATGTGTCTCCACAGTAAGCTGAATTATAAAAAGTGTGAATGGAGTTTCTAGGTGAACGTGCTTTTTTGACATGCCATAGAGCTGCCATTGAGCCCCATTATACATTTCTCAAATTTGAAAGCACTATTTTCTAAAACTATGAAACATTTCAAAGATTCCTTGGCAAACATGTCCACAGTAAGATGAACCTAAATAGGTTTGAATGGGGTTTATAGGTGTAAGTATGTAGGACTAGTAGCATGCCAAAGTTATACATTTCTCATATTTGGTTTCGGACGGCATACTATAGCATGCCGTTTTTCGTGATTTTGGAGGATTTGAAAAAAAGATGAAAATCATGAAAAAACAACATACTATAGTTCATGGTTTCGGACGGCATACTATAGCATGTCGTTTTTTTGTGATTTTGGAGGATTTGAAAAAAAGATGAAAATCATGAAAAAACGACATAGGCCTACTATAGTCCATGGTTTCGGACGGCATACTATATAGTATATCATATTTTCACCGTAAGATGAACCTAAATAGGTTTGAATGGGGTTTCTAGGTGTAAGTATGTAGGACTAGTAGCATGCCGAAGTTTGTGCTATTGAGAATGCATTGCATGCATGAATGAATGATATGGTGTAGGCATATAGTCGTCTAATGATAGGACTCTCATCATAGATATTTCATGTTCAAATCCCAGTCCTCTGTGCTTAGAACAGTCCCACACAAGCGATACTTCTATCCCTCACATGAACAGTTTGGATCTGGTCACCCTAGTCCTCTCATACACTTATGCTTTTCAAGAGGCACCCTCTGTAGACATTTTTAAAGCTCAGCTCAAGACCCACTTCTACACCCTTGCTTTTAATTGATTTATTTGTTATTAATGTTATTCATGTCCTCACTGTATTGTTTATGCCCTGCCTTTCTTTTCTTTTTTTGTGTAAAGCACTTTGAGCTGCATTTCATGTCATGAAAGGTGCTATACAAATAAAGTTTTATTATTATTATTTTTATTAAGTAACTTTACCTAACTGAAGGCAAAAGAACACAAAAGAACACTTCAACAATTCTGAGAGATGGTGTACTGGTCGGATTATCAGGCTCTCAACACAGAGGTTCTATGTTCAAGTCCCAGATTCCCATGTCATTTAGTTCAATTCTGGAGAACTTTGAAATATAGGCTATATTTCTAGTAAAGTGCATGAGCAAAGTATAAATTAAACATTGCACAAAGAAGTTAATATGATGTATTTTCTGTCTGCATAATTATAGCCACACAACGTCCAACACTCAGCAGTCAGCTCACTCTAATTCAATGTATTATGAATATAATAATGAAATACAAATGTGTCTTATAAACCATATGGGGATTGGGCACTTTGTGTGCATGCACGAAAATAAAAGAATCAATCAAAAATCAATCAATCAATCATAGCAAAAAGAGCTGAAAGTGAACAGCGCCGACAACGTTGTCCAGTTGAAAATGAACTACGCCGACACGCCACCCATACGACGTTGATACGCCGACCTCTCTCTGGACGGCGTATCAACAGCGTATCAACGTCTGCTCACGCCGTCGGACTTTTTTGGACTATTTTTGTGTTTTCAGACAGTTGAAAGTGAACTGAAATTGAACTACGCCGACACGCCGTGCACACGACGTTGATACGCCGTCTCTCTCTTGGACAGCGTAGTGGACATGCTTTTGTGGAAATGTAAGAGATTTCCTCTCTTACATGAATAAGTTATCTTTAATGGATTTAACAGTTGGAATGAATTATTACAACAAGGCCTAGTCTTTAGTGGATTTATTTGATACAATTAAGCGATGGAATTAATAATTACAGCTAAATGTCTTTAGTAAAGAAAAGTCAAGTGTAAATAAACATTTATATAAATAACTAATTTGTAAACCTGACAAATTGCTCTGTTTGTCCTTGGTTAATTTGGGGTTGGTTGTTCATCTGGTCTGGCTCTTTAGTCCACTGGTAAGGTATGTGCCATGTTGATACGAGGTCCCGGGCCTCCCAGCCAATGTTACACTTTGAACCACAGTGTTTCTTTCTACCGTAGCTACATTAGTTTTTCCATCACTGAGTGGAATCAAACCAAGGAGGATCTCTCACACTTAAAGACTTGAAGAGACGGGAGACCACTGTTATTAATTAACTCAATTAGAACTTTTAATGATTTGCGAGTTCAAGCTGGTTTAAAGTTAAATGTTGTTATCTAAAATGCCTAACAACACCAACGACAGAAACATCTGCCCTCTGAACACTAGCCACTTTACACAGCGAGTGAGCTGTAGGCCTACATAAGAAATGCATACATTCATTATTTGATCCCTGCGATTAAATCCAACGTGTCATCATAGCTCTGGTCCGTAGCTCTAATGCGTTTAGAAACCCCAACATATTGTTTCTTGTGCTGTTGTTTATCTCTAGAGGTTTGAATGCTTATGAACCACAATGGAAAAAAGTCTCTGGCTCTTCTATCATTATCTTTTTTGCTTTTTGTACACAGCAAGCACAGTGGCTCACTGGGTACAGAGCCTGCCTGGGAATCTGGAGGCCATGGGCTATAGTCCATGGTCTTGAATATCTTCTTTACAAACATAGCAACAACTCTGGTTAACAAACTGCCCTCCCACTCTGGGCTCTTTGGTGTAGAGCACATTACAACCTTCTACAGAAACCTAGGTGTTTGTAAAGACGATTTTAAACTAGTTATGGTAACAACTGATGAGGTAATTAAGAAACTAAGTGCCCTCCAACCCCACAAGGCCACAGGCCATGACAACATTCCCTCCAAATTTCTCAGAGACTCAGCCATCTCTATAGCTCCAATCATCACCCACATAGTAAACCTCTCCATCAAACAGGGACAGGTCCCCCAAGATTTCAAACTGGCCAAAGTAACCCCCTTGCACAATAAAGGGAGTAAATTAGACCCCGGCAACTATACCGCCCTATTTCTATTCTTAGTTCCATCTCGAAAGTGATGGAAAAAATAGTCTATGAACAGGTTGAAAAGTATCTTGCCACAAATAAATTATTGTACGAGTTCCAATCTGGCTTCAGAACATCCCACTCCACTGACACATGCCTTCAGGCTCCTACTTGACCTAGCCCCCCGAACCCACCTCACCCCTGCCCACTTCGACAGGTAACCAAAGTAACCCCCTTGCACAAGAAAGGGAGTAAATTAGACCCCGGCAACTACCGCCCTATTTCTATTCTTAGTTCCATCTCGAAAGTGATGGAAAAAATAGTCTATGAACAGGTTGAAAAGTATCTTGCCACAAATAAATTATTGTACGAGTTCCAATCTGGCTTCAGAACATCCCACTCCACTGACACATGCCTTCAGGCTCCTACTTGACCTAGCCCCCCGAACCCACCTCACCCCTGCCCACTTCGACAGGCTGGAATGGCTTAGGGTCGACGACAGAGTACAGAATCTTGCAATGGGTCTGGTCCACAAGATTCGATACACCACCAAGATACCCATGTACCTGTCTAGATACTTCCTTAATGTTAACGAAGTCCACACCCACAACACCAGAGGGAGTGCAACGAACCATGTACAACCCAGATTCGGCACAAACAAGGGACTAAATTATTTTCGCTCCTATGCCACCAAAATGTGGAACGCCCTACCAACTGTCATTAAGACATGCGAATCCCTTGACTCTTTCAAAACCGCTCTCAAAGGGCACCTACGGACGGCTGCAATTCGAAACTGGCCCCTGTAAAATCGGAATCCCTCAAACACGAACGCAAGGACAACACAAGAGACGGTCGCGGCCACACAGCCAACTCAAGGTACGGCCACGGAGCCGACTTGGGGACCCAACGCAGCTCCTCCAAGGAAAACAAACAAATTAACGGAGCTGAACGTGAATCCCCCCCACCGCCCACCCCTTTTTTCCCCCTCACTGTATATGTTTCTTTTCCCTTTTTACCTCCTTTATGATGAATTCCTGTTCTGTCTATAGAAGTGTCTATTTGTACGTCTCTAAATGTTTTGATGATTTGAACATGGTGGACCCTATTGGAAACAAGTGTAATGCTTAATTGGGTCGTCCACTCACAGTTAACAGCCTTTGTATTGAGTTTGTGCTTGAAATGTACTGTAATTCTGCAAACTGTTAATAAATTCTTCAATCAATCAATCAGTCTCGCGATTTTCGTCTGTTTTTCAAATCCTCAAAAATGATGAAAAACGGAAACGGCAAGCTATAGTATGCCGCCCGAGACCATGGGCTATAGCCCATGATCAAAAAGGATGAAAAACGAGGATTAGAAAAAAAGTTGAAAATCACTCCGAGACCATGGGCTATAGTCCATGGTCTCGGGGTGATTTTCGTCTTCTTTTTTTAAAATCCTCAAAAATGATGAAAAAAGGCATGCTATAGTATGCCATCCAAGGCCATGGGCTATGGGCCTATAACCTATTTAGGTTCATCTTACGGTGGACATGTTTGCCTGAAAAGGAACCTTTGAAATGTTCCATAGTTTTAGAAATATAGTGCTTTCAAATTTGAGAAATTTACAATGGGGCTCAATGGCAGATATTGGCACGTCAAAAAAGCACTTTCACCTAGAAACTCCATTCACACTTTTTTCACTATCATTATCTTCTTATCACTATCTTATCACTATCTATCTATCGTCTATCTATCTATCGTCCATGGTCTCGGGGTGATTTTCGTCTTTTTTTCAAATCCTCAAAAATGATGAAAAACGGAAACGGCATGCTATAGTATGCCGCCCGAGACCATGGGCTATAGCCCATGATCAAAAAGGATGAAAAACGAGGATTAGAAAAAAAGTTGAAAATCACTCCGAGACCATGGGCTATATAGTCCATGGTCTCGGGGTGATTTTCGTCTTCTTTTTTTCAAATCCTCAAAAATGATGAAAAAAGGCATGCTATAGTATGCCATCCAAGGCCATGGGCTATGGGCCTATAACCTATTTAGGTTCATCTTACGGTGGAAACGGAAACGGCAAGCTATAGTATGCCGCCCGAGACCATGGGCTATAGCCCATGATCAAAAAGGATGCAAAACGAGGATTAGAAAAAAAGTTGAAAATCACTCCGAGACCATGGGCTATAGTCCATGGTCTCGGGGTGATTTTCGTCTTTTTTTCAAATCCTCAAAAATGATGAAAAACGGAAACGGCATGCTATAGTATGCCGCCCGAGACCATGGGCTATAGCCCATGATCAAAAAGGATGAAAAACGAGGATTAGAAAAAAAGTTGAAAATCACTCCGAGACCATGGGCTATAGTCCATGGTCTCTGGGCGATTTTCGTCTTTTTTTCAAATCCTCAAAAATGATGAAAAACGGAAACGGCAAGCTATAGTATGCCGTCCGAAACCATGGGCTATAGCCCATGGTCAAAAAGGATGAAAAACGAGGATTAGAAAAAAAGTTGAAAATCACTCCGAGTCCATGGTCTCTGGGCGATTTTCGTCTTTTTTTCAAATCCTCAAAAATGATGAAAAACGGAAACGGCAAGCTATAGTATGCCGCCCGAGACCATGGGCTATAGCCCATGATCAAAAAGGATGAAAAACGAGGATTAGAAAAAAAGTTGAAAATCACTCCGAGACCATGGGCTATAGTCCATGGTCTCGGGGTGATTTTCGTCTTCTTTTTTTAAAATCCTCAAAAATGATGAAAAAAGGCATGCTATAGTATGCCATCCAAGGCCATGGGCTATGGGCCTATAACCTATTTAGGTTCATCTTACGGTGGACATGTTTGCCTGAAAAGGAACCTTTGAAATGTTCCATAGTTTTAGAAATATAGTGCTTTCAAATTTGAGAAATTTACAATGGGGCTCAATGGCAGATATTGGCACGTCACCTAGAAACTCCATTCACACTTTTTATAATTCAGCTTACTGTGGAGACACATACTGGAACTTTTTACTTTGAAATGTTTTGTAGTTTCTGAGTTATTTAACTTAAACGCCCAATGCATTCTCAATGGCAATAGCACAAACTTTGGCATGCTACTAGTCCTACATACTTACACCTAGAAACCCCATTCAAACCTATTTAGGTTCATCTTACGGTGGACATGTTTGCCTGAAAAGGAATCTTTGAAATGTTTCATGGTTTTAGAAATATAGTGCTTTCAAATTTGAGAAATGTACAATGGGGCTCAATGGCAGATATTGGCAAGTCAAAAAAGCACTTTCACCTAGAAACTCCATTCACACTTTTTATAATTCAGCTTACTGTGGAGACACATGCTGGAACTTTTTACTTTGAAATGTTTTGTAGTTTCTGAGTTAATTAACTTAAACGCCCAATGCATTCTCAATGGCAATAGCACAAACTTTGGCATGCTACTAGTCCTACATACTTACACCTAGAAACCCCATTCAAACCAATTTAGGTTCATCTTACGGTGGACATGTTTGCCTGAAAAGGAATCTTTGAAATGTTTCAAAGTTTTAGAAATATAGTGCTTTCAAATTTGAGAAATGTACAATGGGGCTCAATGGCAGATCTTGGCAAGTAAAGATTTGAGTGGGGTTTGAACCCACAACCTCCTGATCATGTAACCAGTGTGATAAGTCACTGAGCTGCTTGCTACCTGCCACAACACAGTTTGCCTTTCCCTTTGAGTAACAACACTTGTACAAAATAAAAATAAAATAACAGGAGATTTGTCTATTGTTTCTTGTGCTGTTGTTTATCTCTAGAGGTTTGAATGCTTATGAATCACAATGGAAACAAGTCTCTGGCTCTTCTATCATTATCTTTTTTGCTTTTTGTACACAGCAGGCACAGTGGCTCACTGGGTACAGAGCCTGCCTGGGAATCTGGAGTCCATGGGCTATAGTCCATGGTCTCGGGGCGATTTTCGTCTTTTTTTCAAATCCTCAAAAATGATGAAAAACGGAAACGGCAAGCTATAGTATGCCGTCCGAGAAAAGGATGTAAAAAGAGGATTAGAAAAAAAGTTGAAAATCACTCCGAGACCATGGGCTATAGTCTATGGTCTCGGGGTTATTTTCGTCTTTTTTTCAAATCCTCAAAAATTATGAAAAACGGAAACGGCATGTTATAGTATGCCGCCTGAGACCATGGGCTATAGCCCATGGTCAAAAAGGATGAAAAACGAGGATTAGAAAAAAAGTTGAAAATCACTCCGAGTCCATGGTCTCTGGGCGATTTTCGTCTTTTTTTCAAATCCTCAAAAATGATGAAAAACGGAAACGGCAAGCTATAGTATGCCGCCCGAGACCATGGGCTATAGCCCATGGTCAAAAAGGATGAAAAACGAGGATTAGAAAAAAAAGTTGAAAATCACTCCGAGACCATGGGCTATAGTCCATGGTCTCGGGGTGATTTTCGTCTTTTTTTCAAATCCTCAAAAATGATGAAAAACGGAAACGGCATGCTATAGTATGCCGCCCGAGACCATGGGCTATTATAGCCCATGATCAAAAAGGATGAAAAACGAGGATTAGAAAAAAAGTTGAAAATCACTCCGAGACCATGGGCTATAGTCCATGGTCTCGGGGTGATTTTCGTCTTCTTTTTTTCAAATCCTCAAAAATGATGAAAAAAGGCATGCTATAGTATGCCATCCAAGGCCATGGGCTATGGGCCTATAACCTATTTAGGTTCATCTTACGGTGGACATGTTTGCCTGAAAAGGAACCTTTGAAATGTTCCATAGTTTTAGAAATATAGTGCTTTCAAATTTGAGAAATTTACAATGGGGCTCAATGGCAGATATTGGCACGTCACCTAGAAACTCCATTCACACTTTTTATAATTCAGCTTACTGTGGAGACACATACTGGAACTTTTTACTTTGAAATGTTTTGTAGTTTCTGAGTTATTTAACTTAAACGCCCAATGCATTCTCAATGGCAATAGCACAAACTTTGGCATGCTACTAGTCCTACATACTTACACCTAGAAACCCCATTCAAACCTATTTAGGTTCATCTTACGGTGGACATGTTTGCCTGAAAAGGAATCTTTGAAATGTTTCATGGTTTTAGAAATATAGTGCTTTCAAATTTGAGAAATGTACAATGGGGCTCAATGGCAGATATTGGCAAGTCAAAAAAGCACTTTCACCTAGAAACTCCATTCACACTTTTTATAACTCAGCTTACTGTGGAGACACATGCTGGAACTTTTTACTTTGAAATGTTTTGTAGTTTCTGAGTTAATTAACTTAAACGCCCAATGCATTCTCAATGGCAATAGCACAAACTTTGGCATGCTACTAGTCCTACATACTTACACCTAGAAACCCCATTCGACCCCCATTTGACCATGGGCTATAGCCCATGGTCAAAAAGGATGAAAAACGAGGATTAGAAAAAAAGTTGAAAATCACTCCGAGACCATGGGCTATAGTCCATGGTCTCGGGGTGATTTTCGTCTTTTTTTCAAATCCTCAAAAATTATGAAAAACGGAAACGGCATGTTATAGTATGCCGCCTGAGACCATGGGCTATAGCCCATGATCAAAAAGGATGAAAAACGAGGATTAGAAAAAAAGTTGAAAATCACTCCGAGACCATGGGCTATAGTCCATGGTCTCGGGGTGATTTTCGTCTTTTTTTCAAATCCTCAAAAATGATGAAAAACGGAAACGGCATGCTATAGTATGCCGCCCGAGACCATGGGCTATAGCCCATGATCAAAAAGGATGAAAAACGAGGATTAGAAAAAAAGTTGAAAATCACTCCGAGACCATGGGCTATAGTCCATGGTCTCTGGGCGATTTTCGTCTTTTTTTCAAATCCTCAAAAATGATGAAAAACGGAAACGGCAAGCTATAGTATGCCGTCCGAAACCATGGGCTATAGCCCATGGTCAAAAAGGATGAAAAACGAGGATTAGAAAAAAAGTTGAAAATCACTCCGAGTCCATGGTCTCGGGGTGATTTTCGTCTTTTTTTCAAATCCTCAAAAATGATGAAAAACATAGTATGCCACCCAAGACCATGGGCTATAGCCCATGATCAAAAAGGATGAAAAACGAGGATTAGAAAAAAAGTTGAAAATCACTCCGAGAGCATGGGCTATAGTCCATGGTCTCGGGGGGATTTTCGTCTTTTTTTCAAATCCTCAAAAATTATGAAAAACGGAAACGGCATGCTATAGTATGCCGCCCGAGACCATGGGCTATAGCCCATGATCAAAAAGGATGAAAAACGAGGATTAGAAAAAAAGTTCAAAATCAGTCCGAGACCATGGGCTATAGTCCATGGTCTCGGGGTGATTTTCGTCTTTTTTCAAATCCTCAAAAATGATGAAAAACGGAAACGGCATATTATAGTATGCCGCCTGAGACCATGGGCTATAGCCCATGATCAAAAAGGATGAAAAACGAGGATTAGGAAAAAAGTTGAAAATCACTCCGAGACCATGGGCTATAGTCCATGGTCTCGGGGTGATTTTCGTCTTTTTTTCAAATCCTCAAAAATGATGAAAAACGGAAACGGCATGCTATAGTATGCCGCCCGAGACCATGGGCTATAGCCCATGATCATAAAGGATGAAAAACGAGGATTATAAAAAAAGTTGACAATCACTCCGAGACCATGGGCTATAGTCCATGGTCTCGGGGTGATTTTCGTCTTTTTTTCAAATCCTCAAAAATGATGAAAAACGGAAACGGCATGCTATAGTATGCCGCCCGAGACCATGGGCTATAGCCCATGATCAAAAAGGATGAAAAACGAGGATTAGAAAAAAAGTTGAAAATCACTCCGAGACCATGGGCTATAGTCCATGGTCTCTGGGCGATTTTCGTCTTTTTTTCAAATCCTCAAAAATGATGAAAAACGGAAACGGCAAGCTATAGTATGCCGCCCGAGACCATGGGCTATAGCCCATGGTCAAAAAGGATGAAAAACGAGGATTAGAAAAAAAGTTGAAAATAACTCCGAGACCATGGGCTATAGTCCATGGTCTCGGGGTGATTTTCGTCTTTTTTTCAAATCCTCAAAAATGATGAAAAACGGAAACGGCATGTTATAGTATGCCGCCTGAGACCATGGGCTATAGCCCATGATCAAAAAGGATGAAAAACGAGGATTAGAAAAAAAGTTGAAAATCACTCCGAGACCATGGGCTATAGTCCATGGTCTCGGGGTGATTTTCGTCTTTTTTTCAAATCCTCAAAAATGATGAAAAACGGAAACGGCATGCTATAGTATGGCGCCCGAGACCATGGGCTATAGCCCATAATCAAAAAGGATGAAAAACGAGGATTATAAAAAAAGTTGAAAATCACTCCGAGACCATGGGCTATAGTCCATGGTCTCTGGGCGATTTTCGTCTTTTTTTCAAATCCTCAAAAATGATGAAAAACGGAAACGGCAAGCTATAGTATGCCGTCCGAAACCATGGGCTATAGCCCATGGTCAAAAAGGATGAAAAACGAGGATTAGAAAAAAAGTTGTAAATCACTCCGAGTCCATGGTCTCGGGGTGATTTTCGTCTTTTTTTCAAATCCTCAAAAATGATGAAAAACGGAAACGGCATGCTATAGTATGCCGCCCGAGACCATGGGCTATAGCCCATGATCAAAAAGGATGAAAAACGAGGATTAGAAAAAAAGTTGAAAATCACTCCGAGACCATGGGCTATAGTCCATGGTCTCGGGGTGATTTTCGTCTTTTTTTCAAATCCTCAAAAATGATGAAAAACGGAAACGGCATGCTATAGTATGGCGCCCGAGACCATGGGCTATAGCCCATGATCAAAAAGGATGAAAAACGAGGATTATAAAAAAAGTTGAAAATCACTCCGAGACCATGGGCTATAGTCCATGGTCTCTGGGCGATTTTCGTCTTTTTTTCAAATCCTCAAAAATGATGAAAAACGGAAACGGCAAGCTATATTATGCCGTCCGAAACCATGGGCTATAGCCCATGGTCAAAAAGGATGAAAAACGAGGATTAGAAAAAAAGTTGTAAATCACTCCGAGTCCATGGTCTCGGGGTGATTTTCGTCTTTTTTTCAAATCCTCAAAAATGATGAAAAACGGAAACGGCATGCTATAGTATGCCGCCCGAGACCATGGGCTATAGCCCATGATCAAAAAGGATGAAAAACGAGGATTAGAAAAAAAGTTGAAAATCACTCCGAGACCATGGGCTATAGTCCATGGTCTCTGGGCGATTTTCGTCTTTTTTTCAAATCCTCAAAAATGATGAAAAACGGAAACGGCAAGCTATAGTATGCCGTCCGAAACCATGGGCTATAGCCCATGGTCAAAAAGGATGAAAAACGAGGATTAGAAAAAAAGTTGTAAATCACTCCGAGTCCATGGTCTCGGGGTGATTTTCGTCTTTTTTTCAAATCCTCAAAAATGATGAAAAACGGAAACGGCATGCTATAGTATGCCGCCCGAGACCATGGGCTATAGCCCATGATCAAAAAGGATGAAAAACGAGGATTAGAAAAAAAGTTGAAAATCACTCCGAGACCATGGGCTATAGTCCATGGTCTCTGGGCGATTTTCGTCTTTTTTTCAAATCCTCAAAAATGATGAAAAACGGAAACGGCAAGCTATAGTATGCCGTCCGAAACCATGGGCTATAGCCCATGGTCAAAAAGGATGAAAAACGAGGATTATAAAAAAAGTTGAAAATCACTCCGAGACCATGGGCTATATAGTCCATGGTCTCGGGGTGATTTTCGTCTTTTTTTCAAATCCTCAAAAATGATGAAAAACGGAAACGGCATGCTATAGTATGCCGCCCGAGACCATGGGCTATAGCCCATGATCAAAAAGGATGAAAAACGAGGATTAGAAAAAAAGTTGAAAATCAGTCCGAAACCATGGGCTATAGTCCATGGTCTCTGGGCGAGTTTCGTCTTTTTTTCAAATCCTCAAAAATGATGAAAAACGGAAACGGCAAGCTATAGTATGCCGTCCGAAACCATGGGCTATAGCCCATGGTCAAAAAGGATGAAAAACGAGGATTAGAAAAAAAGTTGAAAATCACTCCGAGTCCATGGTCTCGGGGTGATTTTCGTCTTTTTTTCAAATCCTCAAAAATGATGAAAAACGGAAACGGCATGCTATAGTATGCCACCCAAGACCATGGGCTATAGCCCATGATCAAAAAGGATGAAAAACGAGGATTAGAAAAAAAGTTGAAAATCACTCCGAGACCATGGGCTATAGTCCATGGTCTCGGGGTGATTTTCGTCTTCTTTTTTTTAAATCCTCAAAAATGATGAAAAAAGGCATGCTATAGTATGCCATCCAAGGCCATGGGCTATGGGCCTATAACCTATTTAGGTTCATCTTACGGTGGACATGTTTGCCTGAAAAGGAACCTTTGAAATGTTCCATAGTTTTAGAAATATAGTGCTTTCAAATTTGAGAAATTTACAATGGGGCTCAATGGCAGATATTGGCACGTCACCTAGAAACTCCATTCACACTTTTTATAATTCAGCTTACTGTGGAGACACATACTGGAACCTTTTACTTTGAAATGTTTTGTAGTTTCTGAGTTATTTAACTTAAACGCCCAATGCATTCTCAATGGCAATAGCACAAACTTTGGCATGCTACTAGTCCTACATACTTACACCTAGAAACCCCATTCAAACCTATTTAGGTTCATCTTACGGTGGACATGTTTGCCTGAAAAGGAATCTTTGAAATGTTTCATGGTTTTAGAAATATAGTGCTTTCAAATTTGAGAAATGTACAATGGGGCTCAATGGCAGATATTGGCAAGTCAAAAAAGCACTTTCACCTAGAAACTCCATTCACACTTTTTATAACTCAGCTTACTGTGGAGACACATGCTGGAACTTTTTACTTTGAAATGTTTTGTAGTTTCTGAGTTAATTAACTTAAACGCCCAATGCATTCTCAATGGCAATAGCACAAACTTTGGCATGCTACTAGTCCTACATACTTACACCTAGAAACCCCATTCAAACCAATTTAGGTTCATCTTACGGTGGACATGTTTGCCTGAAAAGGAATCTTTGAAATGTTTCATAGTTTTAGAAATATAGTGCTTTCAAATTTGAGAAATGTACAATGGGGCTCAATGGCAGATCTTGGCAAGTAAAGATTTGAGTGGGGTTTGAACCCACAACCTCCTGATCATGTAACCAGTGTGATAGGTCACTGAGCTACTTGCTACCTGGCACAACACAGTTTGCCTTTCCCTTTGAGTAACAACACTTGTACAAAATAAAAATAAAATAACAGGAGATTTGTCTATTGTTTCTTGTGCTGTTGTTTATCTCTAGAGGTTTGAATGCTTATGAACCACAATGGAAACAAGTCTCTTGCTCTTCTATCATTATCTTTTTTGCTTTTTGTACACAGCAAGCACAGTGGCTCACTGGGTACAGAGCCTGCCTGGGAATCTGGAGGCCATGGGCTATAGTCCATGGTCTTGGGGCGATTTTCGTCTTTTTTTCAAATCCTCAAAAATGATGAAAAACGGAAACGGCATGTTATAGTATGCCGCCTGAGACCATGGGCTATAGCCGGGGTGATTTTCGTCTTTTTTTCAAATCCTCAAAAATGATGAAAAACGGAAACGGCATGCTATAGTAGCCTATGCCGCCCGAGACCATGGGCTATAGCCCATGATCATAAAAGATGAAAAACGAGGATTAGAAAAAAAGTTGAAAATCACTCCGAGACCATGGGCTATAGTCCATGGTCTCGGGTGATTTTCGTCTTTTTTTCAAATCCTCAAAAATGATGAAAAACGGAAACGGCATGCTATAGTATGCCGCCCGAGACCATGGGCTATAGCCCATGATCATAAAAGATGAAAAACGAGGATTATAAAAAAAGTTGACAATCACTACGAGTCCATGGTCTCGGGGTGATTTTCGTCTTTTTTTCAAATCCTCAAAAATGATGAAAAACGGAAACGGCATGCTATAGTATGCCGCCCGAGACCATGGGCTATAGCCCATGATCAAAAAGGATGAAAAACGAGGATTAGAAAAAAAGTTGAAAATCACTCCGAGACCATGGGCTATAGTCCATGGTCTCGGGGTGATTTTCGTCTTATTTTTTTCAAATCCTCAAAAATGATGAAAAACGGAAACGGCAAGCTATAGTATGCCGCCCGAGACCATGGGCTATAGCCCATGGTCAAAAAGGATGAAAAACGAGGATTATAAAAAAAGTTGAAAATCACTCCGAGACCATGGGCTATAGTCCATGGTCTCGGGGTGATTTTCGTCTTTTTTTCAAATCCTCAAAAATGATGAAAAACGGAAACGGCAAGCTATAGTATGCCGTCCGAAACCATGGGCTATAGCCCATGGTCAAAAAGGATGAAAAACGAGGATTAGAAAAAAAGTTGAAAATCACTCCGAGTCCATGGTCTCGGGGTGATTTTCGTCTTTTTTTCAAATCCTCAAAAATGATGAAAAACGGAAACGGCATGCTATAGTATGCCGCCCGAGACCATGGGCTATAGCCCATGATCAAAAAGGATGAAAAACGAGGATTAGAAAAAAAGTTGAAAATCACTCCGAGACCATGGGCTATAGTCCATGGTCTCTGGGCGATTTTCGTCTTTTTTTCAAATCCTCAAAAATGATGAAAAACGGAAACGGCAAGCTATAGTATGCCGTCCGAAACCATGGGCTATAGCCCATGGTCAAAAAGGATGAAAAACGAGGATTATAAAAAAAGTTGAAAATCACTCCGAGACCATGGGCTATAGTCCATGGTCTCGGGGTGATTTTCGTCTTTTTTTCAAATCCTCAAAAATGATGAAAAACGGAAACGGCATGCTATAGTATGCCGCCCGAGACCATGGGCTATAGCCCATGATCAAAAAGGATGAAAAACGAGGATTAGAAAAAAAGTTGAAAATCACTCCGAGACCATGGGCTATAGTCCATGGTCTCTGGGCGATTTTCGTCTTTTTTTCAAAAATGATGAAAAATGATGAAAAACGGAAACGGCAAGCTATAGTATGCCGTCCGAAACCATGGGCTATAGCACAAACTTTGGCATGCTACTAGTCCTACATACTTACACCTAGAAACCCCATTCAAACCTATTTAGGTTCATCTTACGGTGGACATGTTTGCCTGAAAAGGAATCTTTGAAATGTTTCATGGTTTTAGAAATATAGTGCTTTCAAATTTGAGAAATGTACAATGGGGCTCAATGGCAGATATTGGCAAGTCAATGATCAAAAAGGATGAAAAACGAGGATCATAAAAAAAGTTGAAAATCACTCCGAGACCATGGGCTATAGTCCATGGTCTCGGGGTGATTTTCGTCTTTTTTTCAAATCCTCAAAAATGATGAAAAACGGAAACGGCATGCTATAGTATGCCGCCCGAGACCATGGGCTATAGCCCATGATCAAAAAGGATGAAAAACGAGGATCATAAAAAAAGTTGAAAATCACTCCGAGACCATGGGCTATAGTCCATGGTCTCGGGGTGATTTTCGTCTTTTTTTCAAATCCTCAAAAATGATGAAAAACGGAAACGGCATGCTATAGTATGCCGCCCGAGACCATGGGCTATAGCCCATGATCAAAAAGGATGAAAAACGAGGATTAGAAAAAAAGTTGAAAATCACTCCGAGACCATGGGCTATAGTCCATGGTCTCTGGGCGATTTTCGTCTTTTTTTCAAATCCTCAAAAATGATGAAAAACGGAAACGGCAAGCTATAGTATGCCGTCCGAAACCATGGGCTATAGCCCATGGTCAAAAAGGATGAAAAACGAGGATTAGAAAAAAAGTTGAAAATCACTCCGAGTCCATGGTCTCGAGGTGATTTTCGTCTTTTTTTCAAATCCTCAAAAATGATGAAAAACGGAAACGGCATGCTATAGTATGCCACCCAAGACCATGGGCTATAGCCCATGATCAAAAAGGATGAAAAACGAGGATTAGAAAAAAAGTTGAAAATCACTCCGAGACCATGGGCTATAGTCCATGGTCTCGGGGTGATTTTCGTCTTTTTTTTAAATCCTCAAAAATGATGAAAAACGGAAACGGCATGCTATAGTATGCCGCCCGAGACCATGGGCTATAGCCCATGATCAAAAAGGATGAAAAACGAGGATTAGAAAAAAAGTTGAAAATCACTCCGAGACCATGGGCTATAGTCCATGGTCTCGGGGTGATTTTCGTCTTTTTTTCAAATCCTCAAAAATGATGAAAAACGGAAACGGCATGTTATAGTATGCCGCCTGAGACCATGGGCTATAGCCCATGATCAAAAAGGATGAAAAACGAGGATTAGAAAAAAAGTTGAAAATCACTCCGAGACCATGGGCTATAGTCCATGGTCTTGGGGCGATTTTCGTCTTTTTTTCAAATCCTCAAAAATGATGAAAAACGGAAACGGCAAGCTATAGTATGCCGTCCGAGACCATGGGCTATAGCCCATGGTCAAAAAGGATGTAAAACGAGGATTAGAAAAAAAGTTGAAAATCACTCCGAGACCATGGGCTATAGTCCATGGTCTCGGGGTGATTTTCGTCTTTTTTTCAAATCCTCAAAAATGATGAAAAACGGAAACGGCATGTTATAGTATGCCGCCTGAGACCATGGGCTATAGCCCATGATCAAAAAGGATGAAAAACGAGGATTAGAAAAAAAGTTGAAAATCACTCCGAGACCATGGGCTATAGTCCATGGTCTCGGGGTGATTTTCGTCTTTTTTTCAAATCCTCAAAAATGATGAAAAACGGAAACGGCATGCTATAGTATGCCGCCCGAGACCATGGGCTATAGCCCATGATCATAAAGGATGAAAAACGAGGATTATAAAAAAAGTTGACAATCACTCCGAGACCATGGGCTATAGTCCATGGTCTCGGGGTGATTTTCGTCTTTTTTTCAAATCCTCAAAAATGATGAAAAACGGAAACGGCATGCTATAGTATGCCGCCCGAGACCATGGGCTATAGCCCATGATCAAAAAGGATGAAAAACGATGATTAGAAAAAAAGTTGAGAATCACTCCGAGACCATGGGCTATAGTCCATGGTCTTGGGGCGATTTTCGTCTTTTTTTCAAATCCTCAAAAATGATGAAAAACGGAAACGGCAAGCTATAGTATGCCGTCCGAGACCATGGGCTATAGCCCATGGTCAAAAAGGATGTAAAACGAGGATTAGAAAAAAAGTTGAAAATCACTCCGAGACCATGGGCTATAGTCCATGGTCTCGGGGTGATTTTCGTCTTTTTTTCAAATCCTCAAAAATGATGAAAAACGGAAACGGCATGTTATAGTATGCCGCCTGAGACCATGGGCTATAGCCCATGATCAAAAAGGATGAAAAACGAGGATTAGAAAAAAAGTTGAAAATCACTCCGAGACCATGGGCTATAGTCCATGGTCTCGGGGTGATTTTCGTCTTTTTTTCAAATCCTCAAAAATGATGAAAAACGGAAACGGCATGCTATAGTATGCCGCCCGAGACCATGGGCTATAGCCCATGATCATAAAGGATGAAAAACGAGGATTATAAAAAAAGTTGACAATCACTCCGAGACCATGGGCTATAGTCCATGGTCTCGGGGTGATTTTCGTCTTTTTTTCAAATCCTCAAAAATGATGAAAAACGGAAACGGCATGCTATAGTATGCCGCCCGAGACCATGGGCTATAGCCCATGATCAAAAAGGATGAAAAACGAGGATTAGAAAAAAAGTTGAAAATCACTCCGAGTCCATGGTCTCGGGGTGATTTTCGTCTTCTTTTTTTTAAATCCTCAAAAATGATGAAAAAAGGCATGCTATAGTATGCCATCCAAGGCCATGGGCTATGGGCCTATAACCTATTTAGGTTCATCTTACGGTGGACATGTTTGCCTGAAAAGGAACCTTTGAAATGTTCCATAGTTTTAGAAATATAGTGCTTTCAAATTTGAGAAATTTACAATGGGGCTCAATGGCAGATATTGGCACGTCACCTAGAAACTCCATTCACACTTTTTATAATTCAGCTTACTGTGGAGACACATACTGGAACTTTTTACTTTGAAATGTTTTGTAGTTTCTGAGTTATTTAACTTAAACGCCCAATGCATTCTCAATGGCAATAGCACAAACTTTGGCATGCTACTAGTCCTACATACTTACACCTAGAAACCCCATTCAAACCTATTTAGGTTCATCTTACGGTGGACATGTTTGCCTGAAAAGGAATCTTTGAAATGTTTCATAGTTTCAGAAATATAGTGCTTTCAAATTTGAGAAATGTACAATGGGGCTCAATGGCAGATCTTGGCAAGTAAAGATTTGAGTGGGGTTTGAACCCACAACCTCCTGATCATGTAACCAGTGTGATAAGTCACTGAGCTACTTGCTACCTGCCACAACACAGTTTGCCTTTCCCTTTGAGTAACAACACTTGTACAAAATAAAAATAAAATAACAGGAGATTTGTCTATTGTTTCTTGTGCTGTTGTTTATCTCTAGAGGTTTGAATGCTTATGAACCACAATGGAAACAAGTCTCTGGCTCTTCTATCATTATCTTTTTTGCTTTTTGTACACAGCAAGCACAGTGGCTCACTGGGTACAGAGCCTGCCTGGGAATCTGGAGGCCATGGGCTATAGTCCATGGTCTTGGGGCGATTTTCGTCTTTTTTTCAAATCCTCAAAAATGATGAAAAACGGAAACGGCAAGCTATAGTATGCCGTCCGAGACCATGGGCTATAGCCCATAGTCAAAAAGGATGTAAAACGAGGATTAGAAAAAAAGTTGAAAATCACTCCGAGACCATGGGCTATAGTCCATGGTCTCGGGGTGATTTTCGTCTTTTTTTCAAATCCTCAAAAATGATGAAAAACGGAAACGGCATGTTATAGTATGCCGCCTGAGACCATGGGCTATAGCCCATGATCAAAAAGGATGAAAAACGAGGATTAGAAAAAAAGTTGAAAATCACTCCGAGACCATGGGCTATAGTCCATGGTCTCGGGGTGATTTTCGTCTTTTTTTCAAATCCTCAAAAATGATGAAAAACGGAAACGGCATGCTATAGTATGCCGCCCGAGACCATGGGCTATAGCCCATGATCATAAAGGATGAAAAACGAGGATTATAAAAAAAGTTGACAATCACTCCGAGACCATGGGCTATAGTCCATGGTCTCGGGGTGATTTTCGTCTTTTTTTTAAATCCTCAAAAATGATGAAAAACGGAAACGGCATGCTATAGTATGCCGCCCGAGACCATGGGCTATAGCCCATGATCAAAAAGGATGAAAAACGAGGATTAGAAAAAAAGTTGAAAATCACTCCGAGACCATGGGCTATAGTCCATGGTCTCGGGGTGATTTTCGTCTTTTTTTCAAATCCTCAAAAATGATGAAAAACGGAAACGGCATGTTATAGTATGCCGCCTGAGACCATGGGCTATAGCCCATGATCAAAAAGGATGAAAAACGAGGATTAGAAAAAAAGTTGAAAATCACTCCGAGACCATGGGCTATAGTCCATGGTCTTGGGGCGATTTTCGTCTTTTTTTCAAATCCTCAAAAATGATGAAAAACGGAAACGGCAAGCTATAGTATGCCGTCCGAGACCATGGGCTATAGCCCATGGTCAAAAAGGATGTAAAACGAGGATTAGAAAAAAAGTTGAAAATCACTCCGAGACCATGGGCTATAGTCCATGGTCTCGGGGTGATTTTCGTCTTTTTTTCAAATCCTCAAAAATGATGAAAAACGGAAACGGCATGTTATAGTATGCCGCCTGAGACCATGGGCTATAGCCCATGATCAAAAAGGATGAAAAACGAGGATTAGAAAAAAAGTTGAAAATCACTCCGAGACCATGGGCTATAGTCCATGGTCTCGGGGTGATTTTCGTCTTTTTTTCAAATCCTCAAAAATGATGAAAAACGGAAACGGCATGCTATAGTATGCCGCCCGAGACCATGGGCTATAGCCCATGATCATAAAGGATGAAAAACGAGGATTATAAAAAAAGTTGACAATCACTCCGAGACCATGGGCTATAGTCCATGGTCTCGGGGTGATTTTCGTCTTTTTTTCAAATCCTCAAAAATGATGAAAAACGGAAACGGCATGCTATAGTATGCCGCCCGAGACCATGGGCTATAGCCCATGATCAAAAAGGATGAAAAACGATGATTAGAAAAAAAGTTGAGAATCACTCCGAGACCATGGGCTATAGTCCATGGTCTTGGGGCGATTTTCGTCTTTTTTTCAAATCCTCAAAAATGATGAAAAACGGAAACGGCAAGCTATAGTATGCCGTCCGAGACCATGGGCTATAGCCCATGGTCAAAAAGGATGTAAAACGAGGATTAGAAAAAAAGTTGAAAATCACTCCGAGACCATGGGCTATAGTCCATGGTCTCGGGGTGATTTTCGTCTTTTTTTCAAATCCTCAAAAATGATGAAAAACGGAAACGGCATGTTATAGTATGCCGCCTGAGACCATGGGCTATAGCCCATGATCAAAAAGGATGAAAAACGAGGATTAGAAAAAAAGTTGAAAATCACTCCGAGACCATGGGCTATAGTCCATGGTCTCGGGGTGATTTTCGTCTTTTTTTCAAATCCTCAAAAATGATGAAAAACGGAAACGGCATGCTATAGTATGCCGCCCGAGACCATGGGCTATAGCCCATGATCATAAAGGATGAAAAACGAGGATTATAAAAAAAGTTGACAATCACTCCGAGACCATGGGCTATAGTCCATGGTCTCGGGGTGATTTTCGTCTTTTTTTCAAATCCTCAAAAATGATGAAAAACGGAAACGGCATGCTATAGTATGCCGCCCGAGACCATGGGCTATAGCCCATGATCAAAAAGGATGAAAAACGAGGATTAGAAAAAAAGTTGAAAATCACTCCGAGTCCATGGTCTCGGGGCGATTTTCGTCTTTTTTTCAAATCCTCAAAAATGATGAAAAACGGAAACGGCAAGCTATAGTATGCCGTCCGAAACCATGGGCTATAGCCCATGGTCAAAAAGGATGAAAAACGAGGATTAGAAAAAAAGTTGAAAATCACTCCGAGTCCATGGTCTCGAGGTGATTTTCGTCTTTTTTTCAAATCCTCAAAAATGATGAAAAACGGAAACGGCATGCTATAGTATGCCACCCAAGACCATGGGCTATAGCCCATGATCAAAAAGGATGAAAAACGAGGATTAGAAAAAAAGTTGAAAATCACTCCGAGACCATGGGCTATAGTCCATGGTCTCGGGGTGATTTTCGTCTTCTTTTTTTTAAATCCTCAAAAATGATGAAAAAAGGCATGCTATAGTATGCCATCCAAGGCCATGGGCTATGGGCCTATAACCTATTTAGGTTCATCTTACGGTGGACATGTTTGCCTGAAAAGGAACCTTTGAAATGTTCCATAGTTTTAGAAATATAGTGCTTTCAAATTTGAGAAATTTACAATGGGGCTCAATGGCAGATATTGGCACGTCACCTAGAAACTCCATTCACACTTTTTATAATTCAGCTTACTGTGGAGACACATACTGGAACTTTTTACTTTGAAATGTTTTGTAGTTTCTGAGTTATTTAACTTAAACGCCCAATGCATTCTCAATGGCAATAGCACAAACTTTGGCATGCTACTAGTCCTACATACTTACACCTAGAAACCCCATTCAAACCTATTTAGGTTCATCTTACGGTGGACATGTTTGCCTGAAAAGGAATCTTTGAAATGTTTCATGGTTTTAGAAATATAGTGCTTTCAAATTTGAGAAATGTACAATGGGGCTCAATGGCAGATATTGGCAAGTCAAAAAAGCACTTTCACCTAGAAACTCCATTCACACTTTTTATAACTCAGCTTACTGTGGAGACACATGCTGGAACTTTTTACTTTGAAATGTTTTGTAGTTTCTGAGTTATTTAACTTAAACGCCCAATGCATTCTCAATGGCAATAGCACAAACTTTGGCATGCTACTAGTCCTACATACTTACACCTAGAAACCCCATTCAAACCTATTTAGGTTCATCTTACGGTGGACATGTTTGCCTGAAAAGGAATCTTTGAAATGTTTCATAGTTTCAGAAATATAGTGCTTTCAAATTTGAGAAATGTACAATGGGGCTCAATGGCAGATCTTGGCAAGTAAAGATTTGAGTGGGGTTTGAACCCACAACCTCCTGATCATGTAACCAGTGTGATAAGTCACTGAGCTACTTGCTACCTGCCACAACACAGTTTGCCTTTCCCTTTGAGTAACAACACTTGTACAAAATAAAAATAAAATAACAGGAGATTTGTCTATTGTTTCTTGTGCTGTTGTTTATCTCTAGAGGTTTGAATGCTTATGAACCACAATGGAAACAAGTCTCTGGCTCTTCTATCATTATCTTTTTTGCTTTTTGTACACAGCAAGCACAGTGGCTCACTGGGTACAGAGCCTGCCTGGGAATCTGGAGGCCATGGGCTATAGTCCATGGTCTTGGGGCGATTTTCGTCTTTTTTTCAAATCCTCAAAAATGATGAAAAACGGAAACGGCAAGCTATAGTATGCCGTCCGAGACCATGGGCTATAGCCCATAGTCAAAAAGGATGTAAAACGAGGATTAGAAAAAAAGTTGAAAATCACTCCGAGACCATGGGCTATAGTCCATGGTCTCGGGGTGATTTTCGTCTTTTTTTCAAATCCTCAAAAATGATGAAAAACGGAAACGGCATGTTATAGTATGCCGCCTGAGACCATGGGCTATAGCCCATGATCAAAAAGGATGAAAAACGAGGATTAGAAAAAAAGTTGAAAATCACTCCGAGACCATGGGCTATAGTCCATGGTCTCGGGGTGATTTTCGTCTTTTTTTCAAATCCTCAAAAATGATGAAAAACGGAAACGGCATGCTATAGTATGCCGCCCGAGACCATGGGCTATAGCCCATGATCATAAAGGATGAAAAACGAGGATTATAAAAAAAAGTTGACAATCACTCCGAGACCATGGGCTATAGTCCATGGTCTCGGGGTGATTTTCGTCTTTTTTTCAAATCCTCAAAAATGATGAAAAACGGAAACGGCATGCTATAGTATGCCGCCCGAGACCATGGGCTATAGCCCATGATCAAAAAGGATGAAAAACGAGGATTAGAAAAAAAGTTGAAAATCACTCCGAGACCATGGGCTATAGTCCATGGTCTCGGGGTGATTTTCGTCTTTTTTTCAAATCCTCAAAAATGTTGAAAAACGGAAACGGCATGTTATAGTATGCCGCCTGAGACCATGGGCTATAGCCCATGATCAAAAAGGATGAAAAACGAGGATTAGAAAAAAAGTTGAAAATCACTCCGAGACCATGGGCTATAGTCCATGGTCTTGGGGCGATTTTCGTCTTTTTTTCAAATCCTCAAAAATGATGAAAAACGGAAACGGCAAGCTATAGTATGCCGTCCGAGACCATGGGCTATAGCCCATGGTCAAAAAGGATGTAAAACGAGGATTAGAAAAAAAGTTGAAAATCACTCCGAGACCATGGGCTATAGTCCATGGTCTCGGGGTGATTTTCGTCTTTTTTTCAAATCCTCAAAAATGATGAAAAACGGAAACGGCATGTTATAGTATGCCGCCTGAGACCATGGGCTATAGCCCATGATCAAAAAGGATGAAAAACGAGGATTAGAAAAAAAGTTGAAAATCACTCCGAGACCATGGGCTATAGTCCATGGTCTCGGGGTGATTTTCGTCTTTTTTTCAAATCCTCAAAAATGATGAAAAACGGAAACGGCATGCTATAGTATGCCGCCCGAGACCATGGGCTATAGCCCATGATCATAAAGGATGAAAAACGAGGATTATAAAAAAAGTTGACAATCACTCCGAGACCATGGGCTATAGTCCATGGTCTCGGGGTGATTTTCGTCTTTTTTTCAAATCCTCAAAAATGATGAAAAACGGAAACGGCATGCTATAGTATGCCGCCCGAGACCATGGGCTATAGCCCATGATCAAAAAGGATGAAAAACGAGGATTAGAAAAAAAGTTGAAAATCACTCCGAGACCATGGGCTATAGTCCATGGTCTCGGGGTGATTTTCGTCTTTTTTTCAAATCCTCAAAAATGATGAAAAACGGAAACGGCATGTTATAGTATGCCGCCTGAGACCATGGGCTATAGCCCATGATCAAAAAGGATGAAAAACGAGGATTAGAAAAAAAGTTGAAAATCACTCCGAGACCATGGGCTATAGTCCATGGTCTCGGGTGATTTTCGTCTTTTTTTCAAATCCTCAAAAATGATGAAAAACGGAAACGGCAAGCTATAGTATGCCGTCCGAAACCATGGGCTATAGCCCATGGTCAAAAAGGATGAAAAACGAGGATTAGAAAAAAAGTTGAAAATCACTCCGAGTCCATGGTCTCGAGGTGATTTTCGTCTTTTTTTCAAATCCTCAAAAATGATGAAAAACGGAAACGGCATGCTATAGTATGCCACCCAAGACCATGGGCTATAGCCCATTATCAAAAAGGATGAAAAACGAGGATTAGAAAAAAAGTTGAAAATCACTCCGAGACCATGGGCTATAGCCCATGATCAAAAAGGATGTCTCGGGGTGATTTTCGTCTTCTTTTTTTAAAATCCTCAAAAATGATGAAAAAAGGCATGCTATAGTATGCCATCCAAGGCCATGGGCTATGGGCCTATAACCTATTTAGGTTCATCTTACGGTGGACATGTTTGCCTGAAAAGGAACCTTTGAACTGTTCCATAGTTTTAGAAATATAGTGCTTTCAAATTTGAGAAATTTACAATGGGGCTCAATGGCAGATATTGGCACGTCACCTAGAAACTCCATTCACACTTTTTATAATTCAGCTTACTGTGGAGACACATACTGGAACTTTTTACTTTGAAATGTTTTGTAGTTTCTGAGTTATTTAACTTAAACGCCCAATGCATTCTCAATGGCAATAGCACAAACTTTGGCATGCTACTAGTCCTACATACTTACACCTAGAAACCCCATTCAAACCTATTTAGGTTCATCTTACGGTGGACATGTTTGCCTGAAAAGGAATCTTTGAAATGTTTCATAGTTTCAGAAATATAGTGCTTTCAAATTTGAGAAATGTACAATGGGGCTCAATGGCAGATCTTGGCAAGTAAAGATTTGAGTGGGGTTTGAACCCACAACCTCCTGATCATGTAACCAGTGTGATAAGTCACTGAGCTACTTGCTACCTGCCACAACGCAGTTTGCCTTTCCCTTTGAGTAACAACACTTGTACAAAATAAAAATAAAATAACAGGAGATTTGTCTATTGTTTCTTGTGCTGTTGTTTATCTCTAGAGGTTTGAATGCTTATGAACCACAATGGAAACAAGTCTCTGGCTCTTCTATCATTATCTTTTTTGCTTTTTGTACACAGCAAGCACAGTGGCTCACTGGGTACAGAGCCTGCCTGGGAATCTGGAGGCCATGGGCTATAGTCCATGGTCTTGGGGCGATTTTCGTCTTTTTTTCAAATCCTCAAAAATGATGAAAAACGGAAACGGCAAGCTATAGTATGCCGTCCGAGACCATGGGCTATAGCCCATAGTCAAAAAGGATGTAAAACGAGGATTAGAAAAAAAGTTGAAAATCACTCCGAGACCATGGGCTATAGTCCATGGTCTCGGGGTGATTTTCGTCTTTTTTTCAAATCCTCAAAAATGATGAAAAACGGAAACGGCATGTTATAGTATGCCGCCTGAGACCATGGGCTATAGCCCATGATCAAAAAGGATGAAAAACGAGGATTAGAAAAAAAGTTGAAAATCACTCCGAGACCATGGGCTATAGTCCATGGTCTCGGGGTGATTTTCGTCTTTTTTTCAAATCCTCAAAAATGATGAAAAACGGAAACGGCATGCTATAGTATGCCGCCCGAGACCATGGGCTATAGCCCATGATCATAAAGGATGAAAAACGAGGATTATAAAAAAAGTTGACAATCACTCCGAGACCATGGGCTATAGTCCATGGTCTCGGGGTGATTTTCGTCTTTTTTTTAAATCCTCAAAAATGATGAAAAACGGAAACGGCATGCTATAGTATGCCGCCCGAGACCATGGGCTATAGCCCATGATCAAAAAGGATGAAAAACGAGGATTAGAAAAAAAGTTGAAAATCACTCCGAGACCATGGGCTATAGTCCATGGTCTCGGGGTGATTTTCGTCTTTTTTTCAAATCCTCAAAAATGATGAAAAACGGAAACGGCATGTTATAGTATGCCGCCTGAGACCATGGGCTATAGCCCATGATCAAAAAGGATGAAAAACGAGGATTAGAAAAAAAGTTGAAAATCACTCCGAGACCATGGGCTATAGTCCATGGTCTTGGGGCGATTTTCGTCTTTTTTTCAAATCCTCAAAAATGATGAAAAACGGAAACGGCAAGCTATAGTATGCCGTCCGAGACCATGGGCTATAGCCCATGGTCAAAAAGGATGTAAAACGAGGATTAGAAAAAAAGTTGAAAATCACTCCGAGCCCATGGGCTATAGTCCATGGTCTCGGGGTGATTTTCGTCTTTTTTTCAAATCCTCAAAAATGATGAAAAACGGAAACGGCATGTTATAGTATGCCGCCTGAGACCATGGGCTATAGCCCATGATCAAAAAGGATGAAAAACGAGGATTAGAAAAAAAGGTGAAAATCACTCCGAGACCATGGGCTATAGTCCATGGTCTCGGGGTGATTTTCGTCTTTTTTTCAAATCCTCAAAAATGATGAAAAACGGAAACGGCATGCTATAGTATGCCGCCCGAGACCATGGGCTATAGCCCATGATCATAAAGGATGAAAAACGAGGATTATAAAAAAAGTTGACAATCACTCCGAGACCATGGGCTATAGTCCATGGTCTCGGGGTGATTTTCGTCTTTTTTTCAAATCCTCAAAAATGATGAAAAACGGAAACGGCATGCTATAGTATGCCGCCCGAGACCATGGGCTATAGCCCATGATCAAAAAGGATGAAAAACGATGATTAGAAAAAAAGTTGAGAATCACTCCGAGACCATGGGCTATAGTCCATGGTCTTGGGGCGATTTTCGTCTTTTTTTCAAATCCTCAAAAATGATGAAAAACGGAAACGGCAAGCTATAGTATGCCGTCCGAGACCATGGGCTATAGCCCATGGTCAAAAAGGATGTAAAACGAGGATTAGAAAAAAAGTTGAAAATCACTCCGAGACCATGGGCTATAGTCCATGGTCTCGGGGTGATTTTCGTCTTTTTTTCAAATCCTCAAAAATGATGAAAAACGGAAACGGCATGTTATAGTATGCCGCCTGAGACCATGGGCTATAGCCCATGATCAAAAAGGATGAAAAACGAGGATTAGAAAAAAAGTTGAAAATCACTCCGAGACCATGGGCTATAGTCCATGGTCTCGGGGTGATTTTCGTCTTTTTTTCAAATCCTCAAAAATGATGAAAAACGGAAACGGCATGCTATAGTATGCCGCCCGAGACCATGGGCTATAGCCCATGATCATAAAGGATGAAAAACGAGGATTATAAAAAAAGTTGACAATCACTCCGAGACCATGGGCTATAGTCCATGGTCTCGGGGTGATTTTCGTCTTTTTTTCAAATCCTCAAAAATGATGAAAAACGGAAACGGCATGCTATAGTATGCCGCCCGAGACCATGGGCTATAGCCCATGATCAAAAAGGATGAAAAACGAGGATTAGAAAAAAAGTTGAAAATCACTCCGATTCCATGGTCTCGGGGCGATTTTCGTCTTTTTTTCAAATCCTCAAAAATGATGAAAAACGGAAACGGCAAGCTATAGTATGCCGTCCGAAACCATGGGCTATAGCCCATGGTCAAAAAGGATGAAAAACGAGGATTAGAAAAAAAGTTGAAAATCACTCCGAGTCCATGGTCTCGAGGTGATTTTCGTCTTTTTTTCAAATCCTCAAAAATGATGAAAAACGGAAACGGCATGCTATAGTATGCCACCCAAGACCATGGGCTATAGCCCATGATCAAAAAGGATGAAAAACGAGGATTAGAAAAAAAGTTGAAAATCACTCCGAGACCATGGGCTATAGTCCATGGTCTCGGGGTGATTTTCGTCTTCTTTTTTTTAAATCCTCAAAAATGATGAAAAAAGGCATGCTATAGTATGCCATCCAAGGCCATGGGCTATGGGCCTATAACCTATTTAGGTTCATCTTACGGTGGACATGTTTGCCTGAAAAGGAACCTTTGAAATGTTCCATAGTTTTAGAAATATAGTGCTTTCAAATTTGAGAAATTTACAATGGGGCTCAATGGCAGATATTGGCACGTCACCTAGAAACTCCATTCACACTTTTTATAATTCAGCTTACTGTGGAGACACATACTGGAACTTTTTACTTTGAAATGTTTTGTAGTTTCTGAGTTATTTAACTTAAACGCCCAATGCATTCTCAATGGCAATAGCACAAACTTTGGCATGCTACTAGTCCTACATACTTACACCTAGAAACCCCATTCAAACCTATTTAGGTTCATCTTACGGTGGACATGTTTGCCTGAAAAGGAATCTTTGAAATGTTTCATGGTTTTAGAAATATAGTGCTTTCAAATTTGAGAAATGTACAATGGGGCTCAATGGCAGATATTGGCAAGTCAAAAAAGCACTTTCACCTAGAAACTCCATTCACACTTTTTATAACTCAGCTTACTGTGGAGACACATGCTGGAACTTTTTACTTTGAAATGTTTTGTAGTTTCTGAGTTATTTAACTTAAACGCCCAATGCATTCTCAATGGCAATAGCACAAACTTTGGCATGCTACTAGTCCTACATACTTACACCTAGAAACCCCATTCAAACCTATTTAGGTTCATCTTACGGTGGACATGTTTGCCTGAAAAGGAATCTTTGAAATGTTTCATAGTTTCAGAAATATAGTGCTTTCAAATTTGAGTGGGGTTTGAACCCACAACCTCCTGATCATGTAACCAGTGTGATAAGTCACTGAGCTACTTGCTACCTGCCACAACACAGTTTGCCTTTCCCTTTGAGTAACAACACTTGTACAAAATAAAAATAAAATAACAGGAGATTTGTCTATTGTTTCTTGTGCTGTTGTTTATCTCTAGAGGTTTGAATGCTTATGAACCACAATGGAAACAAGTCTCTGGCTCTTCTATCATTATCTTTTTTGCTTTTTGTACACAGCAAGCACAGTGGCTCACTGGGTACAGAGCCTGCCTGGGAATCTGGAGGCCATGGGCTATAGTCCATGGTCTTGGGGCGATTTTCGTCTTTTTTTCAAATCCTCAAAAATGATGAAAAACGGAAACGGCAAGCTATAGTATGCCGTCCGAGACCATGGGCTATAGCCCATAGTCAAAAAGGATGTAAAACGAGGATTAGAAAAAAAGTTGAAAATCACTCCGAGACCATGGGCTATAGTCCATGGTCTCGGGGTGATTTTCGTCTTTTTTTCAAATCCTCAAAAATGATGAAAAACGGAAACGGCATGTTATAGTATGCCGCCTGAGACCATGGGCTATAGCCCATGATCAAAAAGGATGAAAAACGAGGATTAGAAAAAAAGTTGAAAATCACTCCGAGACCATGGGCTATAGTCCATGGTCTCGGGGTGATTTTCGTCTTTTTTTCAAATCCTCAAAAATGATGAAAAACGGAAACGGCATGCTATAGTATGCCGCCCGAGACCATGGGCTATAGCCCATGATCATAAAGGATGAAAAACGAGGATTATAAAAAAAAGTTGACAATCACTCCGAGACCATGGGCTATAGTCCATGGTCTCGGGGTGATTTTCGTCTTTTTTTCAAATCCTCAAAAATGATGAAAAACGGAAACGGCATGCTATAGTATGCCGCCCGAGACCATGGGCTATAGCCCATGATCAAAAAGGATGAAAAACGAGGATTAGAAAAAAAGTTGAAAATCACTCCGAGACCATGGGCTATAGTCCATGGTCTCGGGGTGATTTTCGTCTTTTTTTCAAATCCTCAAAAATGTTGAAAAACGGAAACGGCATGTTATAGTATGCCGCCTGAGACCATGGGCTATAGCCCATGATCAAAAAGGATGAAAAACGAGGATTAGAAAAAAAGTTGAAAATCACTCCGAGACCATGGGCTATAGTCCATGGTCTTGGGGCGATTTTCGTCTTTTTTTCAAATCCTCAAAAATGATGAAAAACGGAAACGGCAAGCTATAGTATGCCGTCCGAGACCATGGGCTATAGCCCATGGTCAAAAAGGATGTAAAACGAGGATTAGAAAAAAAGTTGAAAATCACTCCGAGACCATGGGCTATAGTCCATGGTCTCGGGGTGATTTTCGTCTTTTTTTCAAATCCTCAAAAATGATGAAAAACGGAAACGGCATGTTATAGTATGCCGCCTGAGACCATGGGCTATAGCCCATGATCAAAAAGGATGAAAAACGAGGATTAGAAAAAAAGTTGAAAATCACTCCGAGACCATGGGCTATAGTCCATGGTCTCGGGGTGATTTTCGTCTTTTTTTCAAATCCTCAAAAATGATGAAAAACGGAAACGGCATGCTATAGTATGCCGCCCGAGACCATGGGCTATAGCCCATGATCATAAAGGATGAAAAACGAGGATTATAAAAAAAGTTGACAATCACTCCGAGACCATGGGCTATAGTCCATGGTCTCGGGGTGATTTTCGTCTTTTTTTCAAATCCTCAAAAATGATGAAAAACGGAAACGGCATGCTATAGTATGCCGCCCGAGACCATGGGCTATAGCCCATGATCAAAAAGGATGAAAAACGAGGATTAGAAAAAAAGTTGAAAATCACTCCGAGACCATGGGCTATAGTCCATGGTCTCGGGGTGATTTTCGTCTTTTTTTCAAATCCTCAAAAATGATGAAAAACGGAAACGGCATGTTATAGTATGCCGCCTGAGACCATGGGCTATAGCCCATGATCAAAAAGGATGAAAAACGAGGATTAGAAAAAAAGTTGAAAATCACTCCGAGACCATGGGCTATAGTCCATGGTCTCGGGTGATTTTCGTCTTTTTTTCAAATCCTCAAAAATGATGAAAAACGGAAACGGCATGCTATAGTATGCCGCCCGAGACCATGGGCTATAGCCCATGATCATAAAAGATGAAAAACGAGGATTATAAAAAAAGTTGACAATCACTACGAGTCCATGGTCTCGGGGTGATTTTCGTCTTTTTTTCAAATCCTCAAAAATGATGAAAAACGGAAACGGCATGCTATAGTATGCCGCCCGAGACCATGGGCTATAGCCCATGATCAAAAAGGATGAAAAACGAGGATTAGAAAAAAAGTTGAAAATCACTCCGAGACCATGGGCTATAGTCCATGGTCTCGGGGTGATTTTCGTCTTATTTTTTTCAAATCCTCAAAAATGATGAAAAACGGAAACGGCAAGCTATAGTATGCCGCCCGAGACCATGGGCTATAGCCCATGGTCAAAAAGGATGAAAAACGAGGATTATAAAAAAAGTTGAAAATCACTCCGAGACCATGGGCTATAGTCCATGGTCTCGGGGTGATTTTCGTCTTTTTTTCAAATCCTCAAAAATGATGAAAAACGGAAACGGCAAGCTATAGTATGCCGTCCGAAACCATGGGCTATAGCCCATGGTCAAAAAGGATGAAAAACGAGGATTAGAAAAAAAGTTGAAAATCACTCCGAGACCATGGGCTATAGTCCATGGTCTCGGGGTGATTTTCGTCTTTTTTTCAAATCCTCAAAAATGATGAAAAACGGAAACGGCATGTTATAGTATGCCGCCTGAGACCATGGGCTATAGCCCATGATCAAAAAGGATGAAAAACGAGGATTAGAAAAAAAGTTGAAAATCACTCCGAGACCATGGGCTATAGTCCATGGTCTCGGGGTGATTTTCGTCTTTTTTTCAAATCCTCAAAAATGATGAAAAACGGAAACGGCATGCTATAGTATGCCGCCCGAGACCATGGGCTATAGCCCATGATCAT
This sequence comes from Electrona antarctica, assembly GCF_951216825.1. Classification (NCBI taxonomy): domain Eukaryota; kingdom Metazoa; phylum Chordata; class Actinopteri; order Myctophiformes; family Myctophidae; genus Electrona; species Electrona antarctica. The sequence continues at coordinate 21,121,705 of NC_136789.1, read as the reverse complement.
AAAGGATGAAAAACGAGGATTATAAAAAAAAGTTGACAATCACTCCGAGACCATGGGCTATAGTCCATGGTCTCGGGGTGATTTTCGTCTTTTTTTCAAATCCTCAAAAATGATGAAAAACGGAAACGGCATGCTATAGTATGCCGCCCGAGACCATGGGCTATAGCCCATGATCAAAAAGGATGAAAAACGAGGATTAGAAAAAAAGTTGAAAATCACTCCGAGACCATGGGCTATAGTCCATGGTCTCGGGGTGATTTTCGTCTTTTTTTCAAATCCTCAAAAATGTTGAAAAACGGAAACGGCATGTTATAGTATGCCGCCTGAGACCATGGGCTATAGCCCATGATCAAAAAGGATGAAAAACGAGGATTAGAAAAAAAGTTGAAAATCACTCCGAGACCATGGGCTATAGTCCATGGTCTTGGGGCGATTTTCGTCTTTTTTTCAAATCCTCAAAAATGATGAAAAACGGAAACGGCAAGCTATAGTATGCCGTCCGAGACCATGGGCTATAGCCCATGGTCAAAAAGGATGTAAAACGAGGATTAGAAAAAAAGTTGAAAATCACTCCGAGACCATGGGCTATAGTCCATGGTCTCGGGGTGATTTTCGTCTTTTTTTCAAATCCTCAAAAATGATGAAAAACGGAAACGGCATGTTATAGTATGCCGCCTGAGACCATGGGCTATAGCCCATGATCAAAAAGGATGAAAAACGAGGATTAGAAAAAAAGTTGAAAATCACTCCGAGACCATGGGCTATAGTCCATGGTCTCGGGGTGATTTTCGTCTTTTTTTCAAATCCTCAAAAATGATGAAAAACGGAAACGGCATGCTATAGTATGCCGCCCGAGACCATGGGCTATAGCCCATGATCATAAAGGATGAAAAACGAGGATTATAAAAAAAGTTGACAATCACTCCGAGACCATGGGCTATAGTCCATGGTCTCGGGGTGATTTTCGTCTTTTTTTCAAATCCTCAAAAATGATGAAAAACGGAAACGGCATGCTATAGTATGCCGCCCGAGACCATGGGCTATAGCCCATGATCAAAAAGGATGAAAAACGAGGATTAGAAAAAAAGTTGAAAATCACTCCGAGACCATGGGCTATAGTCCATGGTCTCGGGGTGATTTTCGTCTTTTTTTCAAATCCTCAAAAATGATGAAAAACGGAAACGGCATGTTATAGTATGCCGCCTGAGACCATGGGCTATAGCCCATGATCAAAAAGGATGAAAAACGAGGATTAGAAAAAAAGTTGAAAATCACTCCGAGACCATGGGCTATAGTCCATGGTCTCGGGTGATTTTCGTCTTTTTTTCAAATCCTCAAAAATGATGAAAAACGGAAACGGCATGCTATAGTATGCCGCCCGAGACCATGGGCTATAGCCCATGATCATAAAAGATGAAAAACGAGGATTATAAAAAAAGTTGACAATCACTACGAGTCCATGGTCTCGGGGTGATTTTCGTCTTTTTTTCAAATCCTCAAAAATGATGAAAAACGGAAACGGCATGCTATAGTATGCCGCCCGAGACCATGGGCTATAGCCCATGATCAAAAAGGATGAAAAACGAGGATTAGAAAAAAAGTTGAAAATCACTCCGAGACCATGGGCTATAGTCCATGGTCTCGGGGTGATTTTCGTCTTATTTTTTTCAAATCCTCAAAAATGATGAAAAACGGAAACGGCAAGCTATAGTATGCCGCCCGAGACCATGGGCTATAGCCCATGGTCAAAAAGGATGAAAAACGAGGATTATAAAAAAAGTTGAAAATCACTCCGAGACCATGGGCTATAGTCCATGGTCTCGGGGTGATTTTCGTCTTTTTTTCAAATCCTCAAAAATGATGAAAAACGGAAACGGCAAGCTATAGTATGCCGTCCGAAACCATGGGCTATAGCCCATGGTCAAAAAGGATGAAAAACGAGGATTAGAAAAAAAGTTGAAAATCACTCCGAGTCCATGGTCTCGGGGTGATTTTCGTCTTTTTTTCAAATCCTCAAAAATGATGAAAAACGGAAACGGCATGCTATAGTATGCCGCCCGAGACCATGGGCTATAGCCCATGATCAAAAAGGATGAAAAACGAGGATTAGAAAAAAAGTTGAAAATCACTCCGAGACCATGGGCTAAGTTGAAAATCACTCCGAGACCATGGGCTATAGTCCATGGTCTCGGGGTGATTTTCGTCTTTTTTTCAAATCCTCAAAAATGATGAAAAACGGAAACGGCATGTTATAGTATGCCGCCTGAGACCATGGGCTATAGCCCATGATCAAAAAGGATGAAAAACGAGGATTAGAAAAAAAGTTGAAAATCACTCCGAGACCATGGGCTATAGTCCATGGTCTCGGGGTGATTTTCGTCTTTTTTTCAAATCCTCAAAAATGATGAAAAACGGAAACGGCATGCTATAGTATGCCGCCCGAGACCATGGGCTATAGCCCATGATCAAAAAGGATGAAAAACGAGGATTAGAAAAAAAGTTGAAAATCACTCCGAGACCATGGGCTATAGTCCATGGTCTCGGGGTGATTTTCGTCTTTTTTTCAAATCCTCAAAAATGATGAAAAACGGAAACGGCATGCTATAGTATGGCGCCCGAGACCATGGGCTATAGCCCATGATCAAAAAGGATGAAAAACGAGGATTATAAAAAAAGTTGAAAATCACTCCGAGACCATGGGCTATAGTCCATGGTCTCTGGGCGATTTTCGCCTTTTTTTCAAATCCTCAAAAATGATGAAAAACGGAAACGGCATGTTATAGTATGCCGCCTGAGACCATGGGCTATAGCCCATGATCAAAAAGGATGTAAAACGAGGATTAGAAAAAAAGTTGAAAATCACTCCGAGACCATGGGCTATAGTCCATGGTCTCGGGGTGATTTTCGTCTTTTTTTCAAATCCTCAAAAATGATGAAAAACGGAAACGGCATGTTATAGTATGCCGCCTGAGACCATGGGCTATAGCCCATGATCAAAAAGGATGAAAAACGAGGATTAGAAAAAAAGTTGAAAATCACTCCGAGACCATGGGCTATAGTCCATGGTCTCGGGGTGATTTTCGTCTTTTTTTCAAATCCTCAAAAATGATGAAAAACGGAAACGGCATGCTATAGTATGCCGCCCGAGACCATGGGCTATAGCCCATGATCATAAAGGATGAAAAACGAGGATTATAAAAAAAAGTTGACAATCACTCCGAGACCATGGGCTATAGTCCATGGTCTCGGGGTGATTTTCGTCTTTTTTTCAAATCCTCAAAAATGATGAAAAACGGAAACGGCATGCTATAGTATGCCGCCCGAGACCATGGGCTATAGCCCATGATCAAAAAGGATGAAAAACGAGGATTAGAAAAAAAGTTGAAAATCACTCCGAGACCATGGGCTATAGTCCATGGTCTCGGGGCGATTTTCGTCTCTTTTTCAAATCCTCAAAAATGATGAAAAACGGAAACGGCAAGCTATAGTATGCCGTCCGAGACCATGGGCTATAGCCCATGGTCAAAAAGGATGTAAAACGAGGATTAGAAAAAAAGTTGAAAATCACTCCGAGACCATGGGCTATAGTCCATGGTCTCGGGGTGATTTTCGTCTTTTTTTCAAATCCTCAAAAATGATGAAAAACGGAAACGGCATGTTATAGTATGCCGCCTGAGACCATGGGCTATAGCCCATGATCAAAAAGGATGAAAAACGAGGATTAGAAAAAAAGTTGAAAATCACTCCGAGACCATGGGCTATAGTCCATGGTCTCGGGGTGATTTTCGTCTTTTTTTCAAATCCTCAAAAATGATGAAAAACGGAAACGGCATGCTATAGTATGCCGCCCGAGACCATGGGCTATAGCCCATGATCATAAAGGATGAAAAACGAGGATTATAAAAAAAGTTGACAATCACTCCGAGACCATGGGCTATAGTCCATGGTCTCGGGGTGATTTTCGTCTTTTTTTCAAATCCTCAAAAATGATGAAAAACGGAAACGGCATGCTATAGTATGCCGCCCGAGACCATGGGCTATAGCCCATGATCAAAAAGGATGAAAAACGAGGATTAGAAAAAAAGTTGAAAATCACTCCGAGACCATGGGCTATAGTCCATGGTCTCGGGGTGATTTTCGTCTTTTTTTCAAATCCTCAAAAATGATGAAAAACGGAAACGGCATGTTATAGTATGCCGCCTGAGACCATGGGCTATAGCCCATGATCAAAAAGGATGAAAAACGAGGATTAGAAAAAAAGTTGAAAATCACTCCGAGACCATGGGCTATAGTCCATGGTCTCGGGGTGATTTTCGTCTTTTTTTCAAATCCTCAAAAATGATGAAAAACGGAAACGGCATGCTATAGTATGCCGCCCGAGACCATGGGCTATAGCCCATGATCAAAAAGGATGAAAAACGAGGATTAGAAAAAAAGTTGAAAATCACTCCGAGACCATGGGCTATAGTCCATGGTCTCGGGGTGATTTTCGTCTTTTTTTCAAATCCTCAAAAATGATGAAAAACGGAAACGGCATGCTATAGTATGGCGCCCGAGACCATGGGCTATAGCCCATGATCAAAAAGGATGAAAAACGAGGATTATAAAAAAAGTTGAAAATCACTCCGAGACCATGGGCTATAGTCCATGGTCTCTGGGCGATTTTCGCCTTTTTTTCAAATCCTCAAAAATGATGAAAAACGGAAACGGCATGTTATAGTATGCCGCCTGAGACCATGGGCTATAGCCCATGATCAAAAAGGATGTAAAACGAGGATTAGAAAAAAAGTTGAAAATCACTCCGAGACCATGGGCTATAGTCCATGGTCTCGGGGCGATTTTCGTCTTTTTTTCAAATCCTCAAAAATGATGAAAAACGGAAACGGCAAGCTATAGTATGCCGTCAAAAAGGATGTAAAACGAGGATTAGAAAAAAAGTCGAAAATCACTCCGAGACCATGGGCTATAGTCCATGGTCTCGGGGTGATTTTCGTCTTTTTTTCAAATCCTCAAAAATGATGAAAAACGGAAACGGCATGTTATAGTATGCCGCCTGAGACCATGGGCTATAGCCCATGATCAAAAAGGATGAAAAACGAGGATTAGAAAAAAAGTTGAAAATCACTCCGAGACCATGGGCTATAGTCCATGGTCTCGGGGTGATTTTCGTCTTTTTTTCAAATCCTCAAAAATGATGAAAAACGGAAACGGCATGCTATAGTATGCCGCCCGAGACCATGGGCTATAGCCCATGATCAAAAAGGATGAAAAACGAGGATTAGAAAAAAAGTTGAAAATCACTCCGAGACCATGGGCTATAGTCCATGGTCTCGGGGTGATTTTCGTCTTTTTTTCAAATCCTCAAAAATGATGAAAAACGGAAACGGCATGCTATAGTATGCCGCCCGAGACCATGGGCTATAGCCCATGATCAAAAAGGATGAAAAACGAGGATTAGAAAAAAAGTTGAAAATCACTCCGAGACCATGGGCTATAGTCCATGGTCTCGGGGTGATTTTCGTCTTTTTTTCAAATCCTCAAAAATGATGAAAAACGGAAACGGCATGCTATAGTATGGCGCCCGAGACCATGGGCTATAGCCCATGATCAAAAAGGATGAAAAACGAGGATTATAAAAAAAGTTGAAAATCACTCCGAGACCATGGGCTATAGTCCATGGTCTCTGGGCGATTTTCGCCTTTTTTTCAAATCCTCAAAAATGATGAAAAACGGAAACGGCATGTTATAGTATGCCGCCTGAGACCATGGGCTATAGCCCATGATCAAAAAGGATGTAAAACGAGGATTAGAAAAAAAGTTGAAAATCACTCCGAGACCATGGGCTATAGTCCATGGTCTCGGGGTGATTTTCGTCTTTTTTTCAAATCCTCAAAAATGATGAAAAACGGAAACGGCATGTTATAGTATGCCGCCTGAGACCATGGGCTATAGCCCATGATCAAAAAGGATGAAAAACGAGGATTAGAAAAAAAGTTGAAAATCACTCCGAGACCATGGGCTATAGTCCATGGTCTCGGGGTGATTTTCGTCTTTTTTTCAAATCCTCAAAAATGATGAAAAACGGAAACGGCATGCTATAGTATGCCGCCCGAGACCATGGGCTATAGCCCATGATCATAAAGGATGAAAAACGAGGATTATAAAAAAAAGTTGACAATCACTCCGAGACCATGGGCTATAGTCCATGGTCTCGGGGTGATTTTCGTCTTTTTTTCAAATCCTCAAAAATGATGAAAAACGGAAACGGCATGCTATAGTATGCCGCCCGAGACCATGGGCTATAGCCCATGATCAAAAAGGATGAAAAACGAGGATTAGAAAAAAAGTTGAAAATCACTCCGAGACCATGGGCTATAGTCCATGGTCTCGGGGCGATTTTCGTCTCTTTTTCAAATCCTCAAAAATGATGAAAAACGGAAACGGCAAGCTATAGTATGCCGTCCGAGACCATGGGCTATAGCCCATGGTCAAAAAGGATGTAAAACGAGGATTAGAAAAAAAGTTGAAAATCACTCCGAGACCATGGGCTATAGTCCATGGTCTCGGGGTGATTTTCGTCTTTTTTTCAAATCCTCAAAAATGATGAAAAACGGAAACGGCATGTTATAGTATGCCGCCTGAGACCATGGGCTATAGCCCATGATCAAAAAGGATGAAAAACGAGGATTAGAAAAAAAGTTGAAAATCACTCCGAGACCATGGGCTATAGTCCATGGTCTCGGGGTGATTTTCGTCTTTTTTTCAAATCCTCAAAAATGATGAAAAACGGAAACGGCATGCTATAGTATGCCGCCCGAGACCATGGGCTATAGCCCATGATCATAAAGGATGAAAAACGAGGATTATAAAAAAAGTTGACAATCACTCCGAGACCATGGGCTATAGTCCATGGTCTCGGGGTGATTTTCGTCTTTTTTTCAAATCCTCAAAAATGATGAAAAACGGAAACGGCATGCTATAGTATGCCGCCCGAGACCATGGGCTATAGCCCATGATCAAAAAGGATGAAAAACGAGGATTAGAAAAAAAGTTGAAAATCACTCCGAGACCATGGGCTATAGTCCATGGTCTCGGGGTGATTTTCGTCTTTTTTTCAAATCCTCAAAAATGATGAAAAACGGAAACGGCATGTTATAGTATGCCGCCTGAGACCATGGGCTATAGCCCATGATCAAAAAGGATGAAAAACGAGGATTAGAAAAAAAGTTGAAAATCACTCCGAGACCATGGGCTATAGTCCATGGTCTCGGGGTGATTTTCGTCTTTTTTTCAAATCCTCAAAAATGATGAAAAACGGAAACGGCATGCTATAGTATGCCGCCCGAGACCATGGGCTATAGCCCATGATCAAAAAGGATGAAAAACGAGGATTAGAAAAAAAGTTGAAAATCACTCCGAGACCATGGGCTATAGTCCATGGTCTCGGGGTGATTTTCGTCTTTTTTTCAAATCCTCAAAAATGATGAAAAACGGAAACGGCATGCTATAGTATGGCGCCCGAGACCATGGGCTATAGCCCATGATCAAAAAGGATGAAAAACGAGGATTATAAAAAAAGTTGAAAATCACTCCGAGACCATGGGCTATAGTCCATGGTCTCTGGGCGATTTTCGCCTTTTTTTCAAATCCTCAAAAATGATGAAAAACGGAAACGGCATGTTATAGTATGCCGCCTGAGACCATGGGCTATAGCCCATGATCAAAAAGGATGTAAAACGAGGATTAGAAAAAAAGTTGAAAATCACTCCGAGACCATGGGCTATAGTCCATGGTCTCGGGGCGATTTTCGTCTTTTTTTCAAATCCTCAAAAATGATGAAAAACGGAAACGGCAAGCTATAGTATGCCGTCAAAAAGGATGTAAAACGAGGATTAGAAAAAAAGTCGAAAATCACTCCGAGACCATGGGCTATAGTCCATGGTCTCGGGGTGATTTTCGTCTTTTTTTCAAATCCTCAAAAATGATGAAAAACGGAAACGGCATGTTATAGTATGCCGCCTGAGACCATGGGCTATAGCCCATGATCAAAAAGGATGAAAAACGAGGATTAGAAAAAAAGTTGAAAATCACTCCGAGACCATGGGCTATAGTCCATGGTCTCGGGGTGATTTTCGTCTTTTTTTCAAATCCTCAAAAATGATGAAAAACGGAAACGGCATGCTATAGTATGCCGCCCGAGACCATGGGCTATAGCCCATGATCATAAAGGATGAAAAACGAGGATTATAAAAAAAGTTGACAATCACTCCGAGACCATGGGCTATAGTCCATGGTCTCGGGGTGATTTTCGTCTTTTTTTCAAATCCTCAAAAATGATGAAAAACGGAAACGGCATGCTATAGTATGCCGCCCGAGACCATGGGCTATAGCCCATGATCAAAAAGGATGAAAAACGAGGATTAGAAAAAAAGTTGAAAATCACTCCGAGACCATGGGCTATAGTCCATGGTCTCGGGGTGATTTTCGTCTTTTTTTCAAATCCTCAAAAATGATGAAAAACGGAAACGGCATGTTATAGTATGCCGCCTGAGACCATGGGCTATAGCCCATGATCAAAAAGGATGAAAAACGAGGATTAGAAAAAAAGTTGAAAATCACTCCGAGACCATGGGCTATAGTCCATGGTCTCGGGGTGATTTTCGTCTTTTTTTCAAATCCTCAAAAATGATGAAAAACGAAAACGGCATGCTATAGTATGCCGCCCGAGACCATGGGCTATAGCCCATGATCAAAAAGGATGAAAAACGAGGATTAGAAAAAAAGTTGAAAATCACTCCGAGACCATGGGCTATAGTCCATGGTCTCGGGGTGATTTTCGTCTTTTTTTCAAATCCTCAAAAATGATGAAAAACGGAAACGGCATGCTATAGTATGGCGCCCGAGACCATGGGCTATAGCCCATGATCAAAAAGGATGAAAAACGAGGATTATAAAAAAAGTTGAAAATCACTCCGAGACCATGGGCTATAGTCCATGGTCTCTGGGCGATTTTCGCCTTTTTTTCAAATCCTCAAAAATGATGAAAAACGGAAACGGCATGTTATAGTATGCCGCCTGAGACCATGGGCTATAGCCCATGATCAAAAAGGATGTAAAACGAGGATTAGAAAAAAAGTTGAAAATCACTCCGAGACCATGGGCTATAGTCCATGGTCTCGGGGTGATTTTCGTCTTTTTTTCAAATCCTCAAAAATGATGAAAAACGGAAACGGCATGTTATAGTATGCCGCCTGAGACCATGGGCTATAGCCCATGATCAAAAAGGATGAAAAACGAGGATTAGAAAAAAAGTTGAAAATCACTCCGAGACCATGGGCTATAGTCCATGGTCTCGGGGTGATTTTCGTCTTTTTTTCAAATCCTCAAAAATGATGAAAAACGGAAACGGCATGCTATAGTATGCCGCCCGAGACCATGGGCTATAGCCCATGATCATAAAGGATGAAAAACGAGGATTATAAAAAAAGTTGACAATCACTCCGAGACCATGGGCTATAGTCCATGGTCTCGGGGTGATTTTCGTCTTTTTTTCAAATCCTCAAAAATGATGAAAAACGGAAACGGCATGCTATAGTATGCCGCCCGAGACCATGGGCTATAGCCCATGATCAAAAAGGATGAAAAACGAGGATTAGAAAAAAAGTTGAAAATCACTCCGAGACCATGGGCTATAGTCCATGGTCTCGGGGTGATTTTCGTCTTTTTTTCAAATCCTCAAAAATGATGAAAAACGGAAACGGCATGTTATAGTATGCCGCCTGAGACCATGGGCTATAGCCCATGATCAAAAAGGATGAAAAACGAGGATTAGAAAAAAAGTTGAAAATCACTCCGAGACCATGGGCTATAGTCCATGGTCTCGGGGTGATTTTCGTCTTTTTTTCAAATCCTCAAAAATGATGAAAAACGGAAACGGCATGCTATAGTGTGGCGCCCGAGACCATGGGCTATAGCCCATGATCAAAAAGGATGAAAAACGAGGATTATAAAAAAAGTTGAAAATCACTCCGAGACCATGGGCTATAGTCCATGGTCTCTGGGCGATTTTCGCCTTTTTTTCAAATCCTCAAAAATGATGAAAAACGGAAACGGCATGTTATAGTATGCCGCCTGAGACCATGGGCTATAGCCCATGATCAAAAAGGATGTAAAACGAGGATTAGAAAAAAAGTTGAAAATCACTCCGAGACCATGGGCTATAGTCCATGGTCTCGGGGTGATTTTCGTCTTTTTTTCAAATCCTCAAAAATGATGAAAAACGGAAACGGCATGTTATAGTATGCCGCCTGAGACCATGGGCTATAGCCCATGATCAAAAAGGATGAAAAACGAGGATTAGAAAAAAAGTTGAAAATCACTCCGAGACCATGGGCTATAGTCCATGGTCTCGGGGTGATTTTCGTCTTTTTTTCAAATCCTCAAAAATGATGAAAAACGGAAACGGCATGCTATAGTATGCCGCCCGAGACCATGGGCTATAGCCCATGATCATAAAGGATGAAAAACGAGGATTATAAAAAAAGTTGACAATCACTCCGAGACCATGGGCTATAGTCCATGGTCTCGGGGTGATTTTCGTCTTTTTTTCAAATCCTCAAAAATGATGAAAAACGGAAACGGCATGCTATAGTATGCCGCCCGAGACCATGGGCTATAGCCCATGATCAAAAAGGATGAAAAACGAGGATTAGAAAAAAAGTTGAAAATCACTCCGAGACCATGGGCTATAGTCCATGGTCTCGGGGTGATTTTCGTCTTTTTTTCAAATCCTCAAAAATGATGAAAAACGGAAACGGCATGTTATAGTATGCCGCCTGAGACCATGGGCTATAGCCCATGATCAAAAAGGATGAAAAACGAGGATTAGAAAAAAAGTTGAAAATCACTCCGAGACCATGGGCTATAGTCCATGGTCTCGGGGTGATTTTCGTCTTTTTTTCAAATCCTCAAAAATGATGAAAAACGGAAACGGCATGCTATAGTATGCCGCCCGAGACCATGGGCTATAGCCCATGATCAAAAAGGATGAAAAACGAGGATTAGAAAAAAAGTTGAAAATCACTCCGAGACCATGGGCTATAGTCCATGGTCTCGGGGTGATTTTCGTCTTTTTTTCAAATCCTCAAAAATGATGAAAAACGGAAACGGCATGCTATAGTATGGCGCCCGAGACCATGGGCTATAGCCCATGATCAAAAAGGATGAAAAACGAGGATTATAAAAAAAGTTGAAAATCACTCCGAGACCATGGGCTATAGTCCATGGTCTCTGGGCGATTTTCGCCTTTTTTTCAAATCCTCAAAAATGATGAAAAACGGAAACGGCAAGCTATAGTATGCCGTCCGAAACCATGGGCTATAGCCCATGGTCAAAAGGATGAAAAACGAGGATTAGAAAAAAAGTTGTAAATCACTCCGAGTCCATGGTCTCGGGGTGATTTTCGTCTTTTTTTCAAATCCTCAAAAATGATGAAAAACGGAAACGGCATGCTATAGTATGCCGCCCGAGACCATGGGCTATAGCCCATGATCAAAAAGGATGAAAAACGAGGATTAGAAAAAAAGTTGAAAATCACTCCGAGACCATGGGCTATAGTCCATGGTCTCGGGGCGATTTTCGTCTTTTTTTCAAATCCTCAAAAATGATGAAAAACGGAAACGGCAAGCTATAGTATGCCGTCCGAGACCATGGGCTATAGCCCATGGTCAAAAAGGATGTAAAACGAGGATTAGAAAAAAAGTTGAAAATCACTCCGAGACCATGGGCTATAGTCCATGGTCTCGGGGTGATTTTCGTCTTTTTTTCAAATCCTCAAAAATGATGAAAAACGGAAACGGCATGTTATAGTATGCCGCCTGAGACCATGGGCTATAGCCCATGATCAAAAAGGATGAAAAACGAGGATTAGAAAAAAAGTTGAAAATCACTCCGAGACCATGGGCTATAGTCCATGGTCTCGGGGTGATTTTCGTCTTTTTTTCAAATCCTCAAAAATGATGAAAAACGGAAACGGCATGCTATAGTATGCCGCCCGAGACCATGGGCTATAGCCCATGATCAAAAAGGATGAAAAACGAGGATTAGAAAAAAAGTTGAAAATCACTCCGAGACCATGGGCTATAGTCCATGGTCTCGGGGTGATTTTCGTCTTTTTTTCAAATCCTCAAAAATGATGAAAAACGGAAACGGCATGCTATAGTATGGCGCCCGAGACCATGGGCTATAGCCCATGATCAAAAAGGATGAAAAACGAGGATTATAAAAAAAGTTGAAAATCACTCCGAGACCATGGGCTATAGTCCATGGTCTCTGGGCGATTTTCGCCTTTTTTTCAAATCCTCAAAAATGATGAAAAACGGAAACGGCATGTTATAGTATGCCGCCTGAGACCATGGGCTATAGCCCATGATCAAAAAGGATGTAAAACGAGGATTAGAAAAAAAGTTGAAAATCACTCCGAGACCATGGGCTATAGTCCATGGTCTCGGGGCGATTTTCGTCTTTTTTTCAAATCCTCAAAAATGATGAAAAACGGAAACGGCAAGCTATAGTATGCCGTCAAAAAGGATGTAAAACGAGGATTAGAAAAAAAGTCGAAAATCACTCCGAGACCATGGGCTATAGTCCATGGTCTCGGGGTGATTTTCGTCTTTTTTTCAAATCCTCAAAAATGATGAAAAACGGAAACGGCATGTTATAGTATGCCGCCTGAGACCATGGGCTATAGCCCATGATCAAAAAGGATGAAAAACGAGGATTAGAAAAAAAGTTGAAAATCACTCCGAGACCATGGGCTATAGTCCATGGTCTCGGGGTGATTTTCGTCTTTTTTTCAAATCCTCAAAAATGATGAAAAACGGAAACGGCATGCTATAGTATGCCGCCCGAGACCATGGGCTATAGCCCATGATCATAAAGGATGAAAAACGAGGATTATAAAAAAAGTTGACAATCACTCCGAGACCATGGGCTATAGTCCATGGTCTCGGGGTGATTTTCGTCTTTTTTTCAAATCCTCAAAAATGATGAAAAACGGAAACGGCATGCTATAGTATGCCGCCCGAGACCATGGGCTATAGCCCATGATCAAAAAGGATGAAAAACGAGGATTAGAAAAAAAGTTGAAAATCACTCCGAGACCATGGGCTATAGTCCATGGTCTCGGGGTGATTTTCGTCTTTTTTTCAAATCCTCAAAAATGATGAAAAACGGAAACGGCATGTTATAGTATGCCGCCTGAGACCATGGGCTATAGCCCATGATCAAAAAGGATGAAAAACGAGGATTAGAAAAAAAGTTGAAAATCACTCCGAGACCATGGGCTATAGTCCATGGTCTCGGGGTGATTTTCGTCTTTTTTTCAAATCCTCAAAAATGATGAAAAACGAAAACGGCATGCTATAGTATGCCGCCCGAGACCATGGGCTATAGCCCATGATCAAAAAGGATGAAAAACGAGGATTAGAAAAAAAGTTGAAAATCACTCCGAGACCATGGGCTATAGTCCATGGTCTCGGGGTGATTTTCGTCTTTTTTTCAAATCCTCAAAAATGATGAAAAACGGAAACGGCATGCTATAGTATGGCGCCCGAGACCATGGGCTATAGCCCATGATCAAAAAGGATGAAAAACGAGGATTATAAAAAAAGTTGAAAATCACTCCGAGACCATGGGCTATAGTCCATGGTCTCTGGGCGATTTTCGCCTTTTTTTCAAATCCTCAAAAATGATGAAAAACGGAAACGGCATGTTATAGTATGCCGCCTGAGACCATGGGCTATAGCCCATGATCAAAAAGGATGTAAAACGAGGATTAGAAAAAAAGTTGAAAATCACTCCGAGACCATGGGCTATAGTCCATGGTCTCGGGGTGATTTTCGTCTTTTTTTCAAATCCTCAAAAATGATGAAAAACGGAAACGGCATGTTATAGTATGCCGCCTGAGACCATGGGCTATAGCCCATGATCAAAAAGGATGAAAAACGAGGATTAGAAAAAAAGTTGAAAATCACTCCGAGACCATGGGCTATAGTCCATGGTCTCGGGGTGATTTTCGTCTTTTTTTCAAATCCTCAAAAATGATGAAAAACGGAAACGGCATGCTATAGTATGCCGCCCGAGACCATGGGCTATAGCCCATGATCATAAAGGATGAAAAACGAGGATTATAAAAAAAGTTGACAATCACTCCGAGACCATGGGCTATAGTCCATGGTCTCGGGGTGATTTTCGTCTTTTTTTCAAATCCTCAAAAATGATGAAAAACGGAAACGGCATGCTATAGTATGCCGCCCGAGACCATGGGCTATAGCCCATGATCAAAAAGGATGAAAAACGAGGATTAGAAAAAAAGTTGAAAATCACTCCGAGACCATGGGCTATAGTCCATGGTCTCGGGGTGATTTTCGTCTTTTTTTCAAATCCTCAAAAATGATGAAAAACGGAAACGGCATGTTATAGTATGCCGCCTGAGACCATGGGCTATAGCCCATGATCAAAAAGGATGAAAAACGAGGATTAGAAAAAAAGTTGAAAATCACTCCGAGACCATGGGCTATAGTCCATGGTCTCGGGGTGATTTTCGTCTTTTTTTCAAATCCTCAAAAATGATGAAAAACGGAAACGGCATGCTATAGTGTGGCGCCCGAGACCATGGGCTATAGCCCATGATCAAAAAGGATGAAAAACGAGGATTATAAAAAAAGTTGAAAATCACTCCGAGACCATGGGCTATAGTCCATGGTCTCTGGGCGATTTTCGCCTTTTTTTCAAATCCTCAAAAATGATGAAAAACGGAAACGGCATGTTATAGTATGCCGCCTGAGACCATGGGCTATAGCCCATGATCAAAAAGGATGTAAAACGAGGATTAGAAAAAAAGTTGAAAATCACTCCGAGACCATGGGCTATAGTCCATGGTCTCGGGGTGATTTTCGTCTTTTTTTCAAATCCTCAAAAATGATGAAAAACGGAAACGGCATGTTATAGTATGCCGCCTGAGACCATGGGCTATAGCCCATGATCAAAAAGGATGAAAAACGAGGATTAGAAAAAAAGTTGAAAATCACTCCGAGACCATGGGCTATAGTCCATGGTCTCGGGGTGATTTTCGTCTTTTTTTCAAATCCTCAAAAATGATGAAAAACGGAAACGGCATGCTATAGTATGCCGCCCGAGACCATGGGCTATAGCCCATGATCATAAAGGATGAAAAACGAGGATTATAAAAAAAGTTGACAATCACTCCGAGACCATGGGCTATAGTCCATGGTCTCGGGGTGATTTTCGTCTTTTTTTCAAATCCTCAAAAATGATGAAAAACGGAAACGGCATGCTATAGTATGCCGCCCGAGACCATGGGCTATAGCCCATGATCAAAAAGGATGAAAAACGAGGATTAGAAAAAAAGTTGAAAATCACTCCGAGACCATGGGCTATAGTCCATGGTCTCGGGGTGATTTTCGTCTTTTTTTCAAATCCTCAAAAATGATGAAAAACGGAAACGGCATGTTATAGTATGCCGCCTGAGACCATGGGCTATAGCCCATGATCAAAAAGGATGAAAAACGAGGATTAGAAAAAAAGTTGAAAATCACTCCGAGACCATGGGCTATAGTCCATGGTCTCGGGGTGATTTTCGTCTTTTTTTCAAATCCTCAAAAATGATGAAAAACGGAAACGGCATGCTATAGTATGCCGCCCGAGACCATGGGCTATAGCCCATGATCAAAAAGGATGAAAAACGAGGATTAGAAAAAAAGTTGAAAATCACTCCGAGACCATGGGCTATAGTCCATGGTCTCGGGGTGATTTTCGTCTTTTTTTCAAATCCTCAAAAATGATGAAAAACGGAAACGGCATGCTATAGTATGGCGCCCGAGACCATGGGCTATAGCCCATGATCAAAAAGGATGAAAAACGAGGATTATAAAAAAAGTTGAAAATCACTCCGAGACCATGGGCTATAGTCCATGGTCTCTGGGCGATTTTCGCCTTTTTTTCAAATCCTCAAAAATGATGAAAAACGGAAACGGCAAGCTATAGTATGCCGTCCGAAACCATGGGCTATAGCCCATGGTCAAAAGGATGAAAAACGAGGATTAGAAAAAAAGTTGTAAATCACTCCGAGTCCATGGTCTCGGGGTGATTTTCGTCTTTTTTTCAAATCCTCAAAAATGATGAAAAACGGAAACGGCATGCTATAGTATGCCGCCCGAGACCATGGGCTATAGCCCATGATCAAAAAGGATGAAAAACGAGGATTAGAAAAAAAGTTGAAAATCACTCCGAGACCATGGGCTATAGTCCATGGTCTCGGGGCGATTTTCGTCTTTTTTTCAAATCCTCAAAAATGATGAAAAACGGAAACGGCAAGCTATAGTATGCCGTCCGAGACCATGGGCTATAGCCCATGGTCAAAAAGGATGTAAAACGAGGATTAGAAAAAAAGTTGAAAATCACTCCGAGACCATGGGCTATAGTCCATGGTCTCGGGGTGATTTTCGTCTTTTTTTCAAATCCTCAAAAATGATGAAAAACGGAAACGGCATGTTATAGTATGCCGCCTGAGACCATGGGCTATAGCCCATGATCAAAAAGGATGAAAAACGAGGATTAGAAAAAAAGTTGAAAATCACTCCGAGACCATGGGCTATAGTCCATGGTCTCTGGGCGATTTTCGTCTTTTTTTCAAATCCTCAAAAATGATGAAAAACGGAAACGGCATGCTATAGTATGGCGCCCGAGACCATGGGCTATAGCCCATGATCAAAAAGGATGAAAAACGAGGATTATAAAAAAAGTTGAAAATCACTCCGAGACCATGGGCTATAGTCCATGGTCTCTGGGCGATTTTCGCCTTTTTTTCAAATCCTCAAAAATGATGAAAAACGGAAACGGCAAGCTATAGTATGCCGTCCGAAACCATGGGCTATAGCCCATGGTCAAAAGGATGAAAAACGAGGATTAGAAAAAAAGTTGTAAATCACTCCGAGTCCATGGTCTCGGGGTGATTTTCGTCTTTTTTTCAAATCCTCAAAAATGATGAAAAACGGAAACGGCATGCTATAGTATGCCGCCCGAGACCATGGGCTATAGCCCATGATCAAAAAGGATGAAAAACGAGGATTAGAAAAAAAGTTGAAAATCACTCCGAGACCATGGGCTATAGTCCATGGTCTCTGGGCGATTTTCGTCTTTTTTTCAAATCCTCAAAAATGATGAAAAACGGAAACGGCATGCTATAGTATGCCGTCCGAAACCATGGGCTATAGCCCATGGTCAAAAAGGATGAAAAACGAGGATTATAAAAAAAGTTGAAAATCACTCCGAGACCATGGGCTATAGTCCATGGTCTCGGGGTGATTTTCGTCTTTTTTTCAAATCCTCAAAAATGATGAAAAACGGAAACGGCATGCTATAGTATGCCGCCCGAGACCATGGGCTATAGCCCATGATCAAAAAGGATGAAAAACGAGGATTAGAAAAAAAGTTGAAAATCACTCCGAGACCATGGGCTATAGTCCATGGTCTCGGGGCGATTTTCGTCTTTTTTTCAAATCCTCAAAAATGATGAAAAACGGAAACGGCAAGCTATAGTATGCCGTCCGAGACCATGGGCTATAGCCCATGGTCAAACAGGATGTAAAACGAGGATTAGAAAAAAAGTTGAAAATCACTCCGAGACCATGGGCTATAGTCCATGGTCTCGGGGTGATTTTCGTCTTTTTTTCAAATCCTCAAAAATGATGAAAAACGGAAACGGCAAGCTATAGTATGCCGTCCGAAACCATGGGCTATAGCCCATGGTCAAAAGGATGAAAAACGAGGATTAGAAAAAAAGTTGTAAATCACTCCGAGTCCATGGTCTCGGGGTGATTTTCGTCTTTTTTTCAAATCCTCAAAAATGATGAAAAACGGAAACGGCATGCTATAGTATGCCGCCCGAGACCATGGGCTATAGCCCATGATCAAAAAGGATGAAAAACGAGGATTAGAAAAAAAGTTGAAAATCACTCCGAGACCATGGGCTATAGTCCATGGTCTCGGGGCGATTTTCGTCTTTTTTTCAAATCCTCAAAAATGATGAAAAACGGAAACGGCAAGCTATAGTATGCCGTCCGAGACCATGGGCTATAGCCCATGGTCAAAAAGGATGTAAAACGAGGATTAGAAAAAAAGTTGAAAATCACTCCGAGACCATGGGCTATAGTCCATGGTCTCGGGGTGATTTTCGTCTTTTTTTCAAATCCTCAAAAATGATGAAAAACGGAAACGGCATGTTATAGTATGCCGCCTGAGACCATGGGCTATAGCCCATGATCAAAAAGGATGAAAAACGAGGATTAGAAAAAAAGTTGAAAATCACTCCGAGACCATGGGCTATAGTCCATGGTCTCTGGGCGATTTTCGTCTTTTTTTCAAATCCTCAAAAATGATGAAAAACGGAAACGGCATGCTATAGTATGGCGCCCGAGACCATGGGCTATAGCCCATGATCAAAAAGGATGAAAAACGAGGATTATAAAAAAAGTTGAAAATCACTCCGAGACCATGGGCTATAGTCCATGGTCTCTGGGCGATTTTCGCCTTTTTTTCAAATCCTCAAAAATGATGAAAAACGGAAACGGCAAGCTATAGTATGCCGTCCGAAACCATGGGCTATAGCCCATGGTCAAAAGGATGAAAAACGAGGATTAGAAAAAAAGTTGTAAATCACTCCGAGTCCATGGTCTCGGGGTGATTTTCGTCTTTTTTTCAAATCCTCAAAAATGATGAAAAACGGAAACGGCATGCTATAGTATGCCGCCCGAGACCATGGGCTATAGCCCATGATCAAAAAGGATGAAAAACGAGGATTAGAAAAAAAGTTGAAAATCACTCCGAGACCATGGGCTATAGTCCATGGTCTCTGGGCGATTTTCGTCTTTTTTTCAAATCCTCAAAAATGATGAAAAACGGAAACGGCATGCTATAGTATGCCGTCCGAAACCATGGGCTATAGCCCATGGTCAAAAAGGATGAAAAACGAGGATTATAAAAAAAGTTGAAAATCACTCCGAGACCATGGGCTATAGTCCATGGTCTCGGGGTGATTTTCGTCTTTTTTTCAAATCCTCAAAAATGATGAAAAACGGAAACGGCATGCTATAGTATGCCGCCCGAGACCATGGGCTATAGCCCATGATCAAAAAGGATGAAAAACGAGGATTAGAAAAAAAGTTGAAAATCACTCCGAGACCATGGGCTATAGTCCATGGTCTCGGGGCGATTTTCGTCTTTTTTTCAAATCCTCAAAAATGATGAAAAACGGAAACGGCAAGCTATAGTATGCCGTCCGAGACCATGGGCTATAGCCCATGGTCAAACAGGATGTAAAACGAGGATTAGAAAAAAAGTTGAAAATCACTCCGAGACCATGGGCTATAGTCCATGGTCTCGGGGTGATTTTCGTCTTTTTTTCAAATCCTCAAAAATGATGAAAAACGGAAACGGCATGTTATAGTATGCCGCCTGAGACCATGGGCTATAGCCCATGATCAAAAAGGATGAAAAACGAGGATTAGAAAAAAAGTTGAAAATCACTCCGAGACCATGGGCTATAGTCCATGGTCTCGGGGTGATTTTCGTCTTTTTTTCAAATCCTCAAAAATGATGAAAAACGGAAACGGCATGCTATAGTATGCCGCCCGAGACCATGGGCTATAGCCCATGATCATAAAGGATGAAAAACGAGGATTATAAAAAAAGTTGACAATCACTCCGAGACCATGGGCTATAGTCCATGGTCTCGGGGTGATTTTCGTCTTTTTTTCAAATCCTCAAAAATGATGAAAAACGGAAACGGCATGCTATAGTATGCCGCCCGAGACCATGGGCTATAGCCCATGATCAAAAAGGATGAAAAACGAGGATTATAAAAAAAGTTGAAAATCACTCCGAGACCATGGGCTATAGTCCATGGTCTCGGGGTGATTTTCGTCTTTTTTTCAAATCCTCAAAAATGATGAAAAACGGAAACGGCATGTTATAGTATGCCGCCTGAGACCATGGGCTATAGCCCATGATCAAAAAGGATGAAAAACGAGGATTAGAAAAAAAGTTGAAAATCACTCCGAGACCATGGGCTATAGTCCATGGTCTCGGGGTGATTTTCGTCTTTTTTTCAAATCCTCAAAAATGATGAAAAACGGAAACGGCATGCTATAGTATGCCGCCCGAGACCATGGGCTATAGCCCATGATCAAAAAGGATGAAAAACGAGGATTAGAAAAAAAGTTGAAAATCACTCCGAGACCATGGGCTATAGTCCATGGTCTCGGGGTGATTTTCGTCTTTTTTTCAAATCCTCAAAAATGATGAAAAACGGAAACGGCATGCTATAGTATGGCGCCCGAGACCATGGGCTATAGCCCATGATCAAAAAGGATGAAAAACGAGGATTATAAAAAAAGTTGAAAATCACTCCGAGACCATGGGCTATAGTCCATGGTCTCTGGGCGATTTTCGCCTTTTTTTCAAATCCTCAAAAATGATGAAAAACGGAAACGGCAAGCTATAGTATGCCGTCCGAAACCATGGGCTATAGCCCATGGTCA
Source organism: Electrona antarctica (assembly GCF_951216825.1). Classification (NCBI taxonomy): domain Eukaryota; kingdom Metazoa; phylum Chordata; class Actinopteri; order Myctophiformes; family Myctophidae; genus Electrona; species Electrona antarctica. The sequence continues at coordinate 21,101,087 of NC_136789.1, read as the reverse complement.
AAAGGATGAAAAACGAGGATTAGAAAAAAAGTTGTAAATCACTCCGAGTCCATGGTCTCGGGGTGATTTTCGTCTTTTTTTCAAATCCTCAAAAATGATGAAAAACGGAAACGGCATGCTATAGTATGCCGCCCGAGACCATGGGCTATAGCCCATGATCAAAAAGGATGAAAAACGAGGATTAGAAAAAAACTTGAAAATCACTCCGAGACCATGGGCTATAGTCCATGGTCTCTGGGTGATTTTCGTCTTTTTTTCAAATCCTCAAAAATGATGAAAAACGGAAACGGCAAGCTATAGTATGCCGTCCGAAACCATGGGCTATAGCCCATGGTCAAAAAGGATGAAAAACGAGGATTATAAAAAAAGTTGAAAATCACTCCGAGACCATGGGCTATAGTCCATGGTCTCGGGGTGATTTTCGTCTTTTTTTCAAATCCTCAAAAATGATGAAAAACGGAAACGGCATGCTATAGTATGCCGCCCGAGACCATGGGCTATAGCCCATGATCAAAAAGGATGAAAAACGAGGATTAGAAAAAAAGTTGAAAATCAGTCCGAGACCATGGGCTATAGTCCATGGTCTCTGGGCGATTTTCGTCTTTTTTTCAAATCCTCAAAAATGATGAAAAACGGAAACGGCAAGCTATAGTATGCCGTCCGAGACCATGGGCTATAGCCCATGGTCAAACAGGATGTAAAACGAGGATTAGAAAAAAAGTTGAAAATCACTCCGAGACCATGGGCTATAGTCCATGGTCTCGGGGTGATTTTCGTCTTTTTTTCAAATCCTCAAAAATGATGAAAAACGGAAACGGCATGTTATAGTATGCCGCCTGAGACCATGGGCTATAGCCCATGATCAAAAAGGATGAAAAACGAGGATTAGAAAAAAAGTTGAAAATCACTCCGAGACCATGGGCTATAGTCCATGGTCTCGGGGTGATTTTCGTCTTTTTTTCAAATCCTCAAAAATGATGAAAAACGGAAACGGCATGCTATAGTATGCCGCCCGAGACCATGGGCTATAGCCCATGATCATAAAGGATGAAAAACGAGGATTATAAAAAAAGTTGACAATCACTCCGAGACCATGGGCTATAGTCCATGGTCTCGGGGTGATTTTCGTCTTTTTTTCAAATCCTCAAAAATGATGAAAAACGGAAACGGCATGCTATAGTATGCCGCCCGAGACCATGGGCTATAGCCCATGATCAAAAAGGATGAAAAACGAGGATTAGAAAAAAAGTTGAAAATCACTCCGAGACCATGGGCTATAGTCCATGGTCTCTGGGCGATTTTCGTCTTTTTTTCAAATCCTCAAAAATGATGAAAAACGGAAACGGCAAGCTATAGTATGCCGCCCGAGACCATGGGCTATAGCCCATGGTCAAAAAGGATGAAAAACGAGGATTATAAAAAAAGTTGAAAATCACTCCGAGACCATGGGCTATAGTCCATGGTCTCGGGGTGATTTTCGTCTTTTTTTCAAATCCTCAAAAATGATGAAAAACGGAAACGGCATGTTATAGTATGCCGCCTGAGACCATGGGCTATAGCCCATGATCAAAAAGGATGAAAAAGGAGGATTAGAAAAAAAGTTGAAAATCACTCCGAGACCATGGGCTATAGTCCATGGTCTCGGGGTGATTTTCGTCTTTTTTTCAAATCCTCAAAAATGATGAAAAACGGAAACGGCATGCTATAGTATGCCGCCCGAGACCATGGGCTATAGCCCATGATCAAAAAGGATGAAAAACGAGGATTAGAAAAAAAGTTGAAAATCACTCCGAGACCATGGGCTATAGTCCATGGTCTCGGGGTGATTTTCGTCTTTTTTTCAAATCCTCAAAAATGATGAAAAACGGAAACGGCATGCTATAGTATGGCGCCCGAGACCATGGGCTATAGCCCATGATCAAAAAGGATGAAAAACGAGGATTATAAAAAAAGTTGAAAATCACTCCGAGACCATGGGCTATAGTCCATGGTCTCTGGGCGATTTTCGCCTTTTTTTCAAATCCTCAAAAATGATGAAAAACGGAAACGGCAAGCTATAGTATGCCGTCCGAAACCATGGGCTATAGCCCATGGTCAAAAGGATGAAAAACGAGGATTAGAAAAAAAGTTGTAAATCACTCCGAGTCCATGGTCTCGGGGTGATTTTCGTCTTTTTTTCAAATCCTCAAAAATGATGAAAAACGGAAACGGCATGCTATAGTATGCCGCCCGAGACCATGGGCTATAGCCCATGATCAAAAAGGATGAAAAACGAGGATTAGAAAAAAAGTTGAAAATCACTCCGAGACCATGGGCTATAGTCCATGGTCTCTGGGCGATTTTCGTCTTTTTTTCAAATCCTCAAAAATGATGAAAAACGGAAACGGCAAGCTATAGTATGCCGTCCGAAACCATGGGCTATAGCCCATGGTCAAAAAGGATGAAAAACGAGGATTATAAAAAAAGTTGAAAATCACTCCGAGACCATGGGCTATAGTCCATGGTCTCGGGGTGATTTTCGTCTTTTTTTCAAATCCTCAAAAATGATGAAAAACGGAAACGGCATGCTATAGTATGCCGCCCGAGACCATGGGCTATAGCCCATGATCAAAAAGGATGAAAAACGAGGATTAGAAAAAAAGTTGAAAATCAGTCCGAGACCATGGGCTATAGTCCATGGTCTCTGGGCGATTTTCGTCTTTTTTTCAAATCCTCAAAAATGATGAAAAACGGAAACGGCAAGCTATAGTATGCCGTCCGAAACCATGGGCTATAGCCCATGGTCAAAAAGGATGAAAAACGAGGATTAGAAAAAAAGTTGAAAATCACTCCGAGTCCATGGTCTCGGGGTGATTTTCGTCTTTTTTTCAAATCCTCAAAAATGATGAAAAACGGAAACGGCATGCTATAGTATGCCACCCAAGACCATGGGCTATAGCCCATGATCAAAAAGGATGAAAAACGAGGATTAGAAAAAAAGTTGAAAATCACTCCGAGACCATGGGCTATAGTCCATGGTCTCGGGGTGATTTTCGTCTTCTTTTTTTAAAATCCTCAAAAATGATGAAAAAAGGCATGCTATAGTATGCCATCCAAGGCCATGGGCTATGGGCCTATAACCTATTTAGGTTCATCTTACGGTGGACATGTTTGCCTGAAAAGGAACCTTTGAAATGTTCCATAGTTTTAGAAATATAGTGCTTTCAAATTTGAGAAATTTACAATGGGGCTCAATGGCAGATATTGGCACGTCACCTAGAAACTCCATTCACACTTTTTATAATTCAGCTTACTGTGGAGACACATACTGGAACCTTTTACTTTGAAATGTTTTGTAGTTTCTGAGTTATTTAACTTAAACGCCCAATGCATTCTCAATGGCAATAGCACAAACTTTGGCATGCTACTAGTCCTACATACTTACACCTAGAAACCCCATTCAAACCTATTTAGGTTCATCTTACGGTGGACATGTTTGCCTGAAAAGGAATCTTTGAAATGTTTCATGGTTTTAGAAATATAGTGCTTTCAAATTTGAGAAATGTACAATGGGGCTCAATGGCAGATATTGGCAAGTCAAAAAAGCACTTTCACCTAGAAACTCCATTCACACTTTTTATAACTCAGCTTACTGTGGAGACACATGCTGGAACTTTTTACTTTGAAATGTTTTGTAGTTTCTGAGTTAATTAACTTAAACGCCCAATGCATTCTCAATGGCAATAGCACAAACTTTGGCATGCTACTAGTCCTACATACTTACACCTAGAAACCCCATTCAAACCAATTTAGGTTCATCTTACGGTGGACATGTTTGCCTGAAAAGGAATCTTTGAAATGTTTCATAGTTTTAGAAATATAGTGCTTTCAAATTTGAGAAATGTACAATGGGGCTCAATGGCAGATCTTGGCAAGTAAAGATTTGAGTGGGGTTTGAACCCACAACCTCCTGATCATGTAACCAGTGTGATAGGTCACTGAGCTACTTGCTACCTGGCACAACACAGTTTGCCTTTCCCTTTGAGTAACAACACTTGTACAAAATAAAAATAAAATAACAGGAGATTTGTCTATTGTTTCTTGTGCTGTTGTTTATCTCTAGAGGTTTGAATGCTTATGAACCACAATGGAAACAAGTCTCTTGCTCTTCTATCATTATCTTTTTTGCTTTTTGTACACAGCAAGCACAGTGGCTCACTGGGTTCAGAGCCTGCCTGGGAATCTGGAGGCCATGGGCTATAGTCCATGGTCTTGGGGCGATTTTCGTCTTTTTTTCAAATCCTCAAAAATGATGAAAAACGGAAACGGCATGTTATAGTATGCCGCCTGAGACCATGGGCTATAGCCCATGGTCTCGGGGTGATTTTCGTCTTTTTTTCAAATCCTCAAAAATGATGAAAAACGGAAACGGCATGCTATAGTATGCCGCCCGAGACCATGGGCTATAGCCCATGATCATAAAAGATGAAAAACGAGGATTAGAAAAAAAGTTGAAAATCACTCCGAGACCATGGGCTATAGTCCATGGTCTCGGGGTGATTTTCGTCTTTTTTTCAAATCCTCAAAAATGATGAAAAACGGAAACGGCATGCTATAGTATGCCGCCCGAGCAGGGACGGATTAACCCCACAAGGGCCCCTGGGCCGGTACATTTTTTGGGGCCCCCCTAGCGCGCGTGCGCGCAGAACTTTCGAGTTGTTTTGTGTTTTTATCATTTTTTTTACCTAAATTTAACAAAATCAATGGCCAATGAAGGTCCCCAGGAGCTTTTTTCAGGGCCTCAAACCCATTACAGGGCTTTACATTTTCCCAATAGGGCCCCTGAGAGCCAAGGGCCCCTGGGCCACGGCCCCATTGGCCCAATGGCTAATTTGGCCCTGCGCCCGAGACCATGGGCTATAGCCCATGATCATAAAAGATGAAAAACGAGGATTATAAAAAAAGTTGACAATCACTCCGAGACCATGGGCTATAGTCCATGGTCTCGGGGTGATTTTCGTCTTTTTTTCAAATCCTCAAAAATGATGAAAAACGGAAACGGCATGCTATAGTATGCCGCCCGAGACCATGGGCTATAGCCCATGATCAAAAAGGATGAAAAACGAGGATTAGAAAAAAAGTTGAAAATCACTCCGAGACCATGGGCTATAGTCCATGGTCTCGGGGTGATTTTCGTCTTATTTTTTTCAAATCCTCAAAAATGATGAAAAACGGAAACGGCAAGCTATAGTATGCCGCCCGAGACCATGGGCTATAGCCCATGGTCAAAAAGGATGAAAAACGAGGATTAGGAAAAAAGTTGAAAATCACTCCGAGTCCATGGTCTCTGGGCGATTTTCGTCTTTTTTTCAAATCCTCAAAAATGATGAAAAACGGAAACGGCAAGCTATAGTATGCCGTCCGAAACCATGGGCTATAGCCCATGATCAAAAAGGATGAAAAACGAGGATTAGAAAAAAAGTTGAAAATCACTCCGAGACCATGGGCTATAGTCCATGGTCTCGGGGTGATTTTCGTCTTTTTTTCAAATCCTCAAAAATGATGAAAAACGGAAACGGCATGCTATAGTATGCCGCCCGAGACCATGGGCTATAGCACATGATCAAAAAGGATGAAAAACGAGGATTATAAAAAAAGTTGAAAATCACTCCGAGACCATGGGCTATAGTCCATGGTCTCGGGGTGATTTTCGTCTTATTTTTTTCAAATCCTCAAAAATGATGAAAAACGGAAACGGCATGTTATAGAATGCCGCCTGAGACCATGGGTTATAGCCCATGATCAAAAAGGATGAAAAACGAGGATTAGAAAAAAAGTTGAAAATCACTCCGAGACCATGGGCTATAGTCCATGGTCTCTGGGCGATTTTCGTCTTTTTTTCAAATCCTCAAAAATGATGAAAAACGGAAACGGCAAGCTATAGTATGCCGTCCGAAACCATGGGCTATAGCCATGATCAAAAAGGATGAAAAACGAGGATTAGAAAAAAAGTTGAAAATCACTCCGAGACCATGGGCTATAGTCCATGGTCTCGGGGTGATTTTCGTCTTTTTTTCAAATCCTCAAAAATGATGAAAAACGGAAACGGCATACTATAGTATGCCGCCCGAGACCATGGGCTATAGCCCATGATCAAAAAGGATGAAAAACGAGGATTAGAAAAAAAGTTGAAAATCACTCCGAGACCATGGGCTATAGTCCATGGTCTCGGGGTGATTTTCGTCTTTTTTTCAAATCCTCAAAAATGATGAAAAACGGAAACGGCATGCTATAGTATGCCGCCCGAGACCATGGGCTATAGCCCATGATCATAAAGGATGAAAAACGAGGATTATAAAAAAAGTTGACAATCACTCCGAGACCATGGGCTATAGTCCATGGTCTCGGGGTGATTTTCGTCTTTTTTTCAAATCCTCAAAAATGATGAAAAACGGAAACGGCATGCTATAGTATGCCGCCCGAGACCATGGGCTATAGCCCATGATCAAAAAGGATGAAAAACGAGGATTAGAAAAAAAGTTGAAAATCACTCCGAGACCATGGGCTATAGTCCATGGTCTCGGGGCGATTTTCGTCTTTTTTTCAAATCCTCAAAAATGATGAAAAACGGAAACGGCAAGCTATAGTATGCCGTCAAAAAGGATGTAAAACGAGGATTAGAAAAAAAGTTGAAAATCACTCCGAGACCATGGGCTATAGTCCATGGTCTCGGGGCGATTTTCGTCTCTTTTTCAAATCCTCAAAAATGATGAAAAACGGAAACGGCAAGCTATAGTATGCCGTCCGAGACCATGGGCTATAGCCCATGGTCAAAAAGGATGTAAAACGAGGATTAGAAAAAAAGTTGAAAATCACTCCGAGACCATGGGCTATAGTCCATGGTCTCGGGGTGATTTTCGTCTTTTTTTCAAATCCTCAAAAATGATGAAAAACGGAAACGGCATGTTATAGTATGCCGCCTGAGACCATGGGCTATAGCCCATGATCAAAAAGGATGAAAAACGAGGATTAGAAAAAAAGTTGAAAATCACTCCGAGACCATGGGCTATAGTCCATGGTCTCGGGGTGATTTTCGTCTTTTTTTCAAATCCTCAAAAATGATGAAAAACGGAAACGGCATGCTATAGTATGCCGCCCGAGACCATGGGCTATAGCCCATGATCATAAAGGATGAAAAACGAGGATTATAAAAAAAGTTGAAAATCACTCCGAGACCATGGGCTATAGTCCATGGTCTCGGGGTGATTTTCGTCTTTTTTTCAAATCCTCAAAAATGATGAAAAACGGAAACGGCATGCTATAGTATGCCGCCCGAGACCATGGGCTATAGCCCATGATCAAAAAGGATGAAAAACGAGGATTAGAAAAAAAGTTGAAAATCACTCCGAGACCATGGGCTATAGTCCATGGTCTCGGGGTGATTTTCGTCTTTTTTTCAAATCCTCAAAAATGATGAAAAACGGAAACGGCATGTTATAGTATGCCGCCTGAGACCATGGGCTATAGCCCATGATCAAAAAGGATGAAAAACGAGGATTAGAAAAAAAGTTGAAAATCACTCCGAGACCATGGGCTATAGTCCATGGTCTCGGGGTGATTTTCGTCTTTTTTTCAAATCCTCAAAAATGATGAAAAACGGAAACGGCATGCTATAGTATGCCGCCCGAGACCATGGGCTATAGCCCATGATCAAAAAGGATGAAAAACGAGGATTAGAAAAAAAGTTGAAAATCACTCCGAGACCATGGGCTATAGTCCATGGTCTCGGGGTGATTTTCGTCTTTTTTTCAAATCCTCAAAAATGATGAAAAACGGAAACGGCATGCTATAGTATGGCGCCCGAGACCATGGGCTATAGCCCATGATCAAAAAGGATGAAAAACGAGGATTATAAAAAAAGTTGAAAATCACTCCGAGACCATGGGCTATAGTCCATGGTCTCTGGGCGATTTTCGCCTTTTTTTCAAATCCTCAAAAATGATGAAAAACGGAAACGGCAAGCTATAGTATGCCGTCCGAAACCATGGGCTATAGCCCATGGTCAAAAGGATGAAAAACGAGGATTAGAAAAAAAGTTGTAAATCACTCCGAGTCCATGGTCTCGGGGTGATTTTCGTCTTTTTTTCAAATCCTCAAAAATGATGAAAAACGGAAACGGCATGCTATAGTATGCCGCCCGAGACCATGGGCTATAGCCCATGATCAAAAAGGATGAAAAACGAGGATTAGAAAAAAAGTTGAAAATCACTCCGAGACCATGGGCTATAGTCCATGGTCTCGGGGCGATTTTCGTCTTTTTTTCAAATCCTCAAAAATGATGAAAAACGGAAACGGCAAGCTATAGTATGCCGTCCGAGACCATGGGCTATAGCCCATGGTCAAAAAGGATGTAAAACGAGGATTAGAAAAAAAGTTGTAAATCACTCCGAGACCATGGGCTATAGTCCATGGTCTCGGGGTGATTTTCGTCTTTTTTTCAAATCCTCAAAAATGATGAAAAACGGAAACGGCATGTTATAGTATGCCGCCTGAGACCATGGGCTATAGCCCATGAACAAAAAGGATGAAAAACGAGGATTATAAAAAAAGTTGACAATCACTCCGAGACCATGGGCTATAGTCCATGGTCTCGGGGTGATTTTCGTATTTTTTTCAAATCCTCAAAAATGATGAAAAACGGAAACGGCATGCTATAGTATGCCGCCCGAGACCATGGGCTATAGCCCATGATCAAAAAGGATGAAAAACGAGGATTAGAAAAAAAGTTGAAAATCACTCCGAGACCATGGGCTATAGTCCATGGTCTCTGGGCGATTTTCGTCTTTTTTTCAAATCCTCAAAAATGATGAAAAACGGAAACGGCAAGCTATAGTATGCCGCCCGAGACCATGGGCTATAGCCCATGGTCAAAAAGGATGAAAAACGAGGATTATAAAAAAAGTTGAAAATCACTCCGAGACCATGGGCTATAGTCCATGGTCTCGGGGTGATTTTCGTCTTTTTTTCAAATCCTCAAAAATGATGAAAAACGGAAACGGCATGTTATAGTATGCCGCCTGAGACCATGGGCTATAGCCCATGATCAAAAAGGATGAAAAACGAGGATTAGAAAAAAAGTTGAAAATCACTCCGAGACCATGGGCTATAGTCCATGGTCTCGGGGTGATTTTCGTCTTTTTTTCAAATCCTCAAAAATGATGAAAAACGGAAACGGCATGCTATAGTATGCCGCCCGAGACCATGGGCTATAGCCCATGATCAAAAAGGATGAAAAACGAGGATTAGAAAAAAAGTTGAAAATCACTCCGAGACCATGGGCTATAGTCCATGGTCTCGGGGTGATTTTCGTCTTTTTTTCAAATCCTCAAAAATGATGAAAAACGGAAACGGCATGCTATAGTATGGCGCCCGAGACCATGGGCTATAGCCCATGATCAAAAAGGATGAAAAACGAGGATTATAAAAAAAAGTTGAAAATCACTCCGAGACCATGGGCTATAGTCCATGGTCTCTGGGTGATTTTCGCCTTTTTTTCAAATCCTCAAAAATGATGAAAAACGGAAACGGCAAGCTATAGTATGCCGTCCGAAACCATGGGCTATAGCCCATGGTCAAAAGGATGAAAAACGAGGATTAGAAAAAAAGTTGTAAATCACTCCGAGTCCATGGTCTCGGGGTGATTTTCGTCTTTTTTTCAAATCCTCAAAAATGATGAAAAACGGAAACGGCATGCTATAGTATGCCGCCCGAGACCATGGGCTATAGTCCATGGTCTCGGGGTGATTTTCGTCTTTTTTTCAAATCCTCAAAAATGATGAAAAACGGAAACGGCATGCTATAGTATGCCGCCCGAGACCATGGGCTATAGCCCATGATCATAAAAGATGAAAAACGAGGATTATAAAAAAAGTTGACAATCACTCCGAGACCATGGGCTATAGTCCATGGTCTCGGGGTGATTTTCGTCTTTTTTTCAAATCCTCAAAAATGATGAAAAAAGGCATGCTATAGTATGCCATCCAAGGCCATGGGCTATGGGCCTATAACCTATTTAGGTTCATGTTACGGTGGACATGTTTGCCTGAAAAGGAATCTTTGAAATGTTTCATGGTTTTAGAAATATAGTGCTTTCAAATTTGAGAAATGTACAATGGGGCTCAATGGCAGATATTGGCACGTCAAAAAAGCACTTTCACCTAGAAACTCCATTCACACTTTTTATAACTCAGCTTACTGTGGAGACACATGCTGGAACTTTTTACTTTGAAATGTTTTGTAGTTTCTGAGTTAATTAACTTAAACGCCCAATGCATTCTCAATGGCAATAGCACAAACTTTGGCATGCTACTAGTCCTACATACTTACACCTAGAAACCCGATTCAAACCAATTTAGGTTCATCTTACGGTGGACATGGGGTTAAGTCCATGGTCTCTGGGTGATTTTCGTCTTTTTTTCAAATCCTCAAAAATGATGAAAAACGGAAACGGTATGCTATAGTATGCCGCCCGAGACCATGGGCTATAGCCCATGATCAAAAAGGATGAAAAACGAGGATTAGAAAAAAAGTTGAAAATCACTCCGAGACCATGGGCTATAGTCCATGGTCTCTGGGCGATTTTCGTCTTTTTTTCAAATCCTCAAAAATCATGAAAAACGGAAACGGCAAGCTATAGTATGCCGTCCGAAACCATGGGCTATAGCCCATGATCAAAAAGGATGAAAAACGAGGATTAGAAAAAAAGTTGAAAATCACTCCGAGACCATGGGCTATAGTCCATGGTCTCGGGGTGATTTTCGTCTTATTTTTTTCAAATCCTCAAAAATGATGAAAAACGGAAACGGCATGCTATAGTATGCCGCCCGAGACCATGGGCTATAGCCCATGATCAAAAAGGATGAAAAACGAGGATTATAAAAAAAGTTGAAAATCACTCCGAGACCATGGGCTATAGTCCATGGTCTCGGGGTGATTTTCGTCTTTTTTTCAAATCCTCAAAAATGATGAAAAACGGAAACGGCAAGCTATAGTATGCCGTCCGAAACCATGGGCTATAGCCCATGATCAAAAAGGATGAAAAACGAGGATTAGAAAAAAAGTTGAAAATCACTCCGAGACCATGGGCTATAGTCCATGGTCTCGGGGTGATTTTCGTCTTTTTTTCAAATCCTCAAAAATGATGAAAAACGGAAACGGCATGCTATAGTATGCCGCCCGAGACCATGGGCTATAGCCCATGATCAAAAAGGATGAAAAACGAGGATTAGAAAAAAAGTTGAAAATCACTCCGAGACCATGGGCTATAGTCCATGGTCTCGGGGTGATTTTCGTCTTCTTTTTTTAAAATCCTCAAAAATGATGAAAAAAGGCATGCTATAGTATGCCATCCAAGGCCATGGGCTATGGGCCTATAACCTATTTAGGTTCATCTTACGGTGGACATGTTTGCCTGAAAAGGAACCTTTGAAATGTTCCATAGTTTTAGAAATATAGTGCTTTCAAATTTGAGAAATTTACAATGGGGCTCAATGGCAGATATTGGCACGTCACCTAGAAACTCCATTCACACTTTTTATAATTCAGCTTACTGTGGAGACACATACTGGAACCTTTTACTTTGAAATGTTTTGTAGTTTCTGAGTTATTTAACTTAAACGCCCAATGCATTCTCAATGGCAATAGCACAAACTTTGGCATGCTACTAGTCCTACATACTTACACCTAGAAACCCCATTCAAACCTATTTAGGTTCATCTTACGGTGGACATGTTTGCCTGAAAAGGAATCTTTGAAATGTTTCATGGTTTTAGAAATATAGTGCTTTCAAATTTGAGAAATGTACAATGGGGCTCAATGGCAGATATTGGCAAGTCAAAAAAGCACTTTCACCTAGAAACTCCATTCACACTTTGTATAACTCAGCTTACTGTGGAGACACATGCTGGAACTTTTTACTTTGAAATGTTTTGTAGTTTCTGAGTTAATTAACTTAAACGCCCAATGCATTCTCAATGGCAATAGCACAAACTTTGGCATGCTACTAGTCCTACATACTTACACCTAGAAACCCCATTCAAACCAATTTAGGTTCATCTTACGGTGGACATGTTTGCCTGAAAAGGAATCTTTGAAATGTTTCATAGTTTTAGAAATATAGTGCTTTCAAATTTGAGAAATGTACAATGGGGCTCAATGGCAGATCTTGGCAAGTAAAGATTTGAGTGGGGTTTGAACCCACAACCTCCTGATCATGTAACCAGTGTGATAGGTCACTGAGCTACTTGCTACCTGGCACAACACAGTTTGCCTTTCCCTTTGAGTAACAACACTTGTACAAAATAAAAATAAAATAACAGGAGATTTGTCTATTGTTTCTTGTGCTGTTGTTTATCTCTAGAGGGTTGAATGCTTATGAACCACAATGGAAACAAGTCTCTTGCTCTTCTATCATTATCTTTTTTGCTTTTTGTACACAGCAAGCACAGTGGCTCACTGGGTACAGAGCCTGCCTGGGAATCTGGAGGCCATGGGCTATAGTCCATGGTCTTGGGGCGATTTTCGTCTTTTTTTCAAATCCTCAAAAATGATGAAAAACGGAAACGGCATGTTATAGTATGCCGCCTGAGACCATGGGCTATAGCCCATGGTCTCGGGGTGATTTTCGTCTTTTTTTCAAATCCTCAAAAATGATGAAAAACGGAAACGGCATGCTATAGTATGCCGCCCGAGACCATGGGCTATAGCCCATGATCATAAAAGATGAAAAACGAGGATTAGAAAAAAAGTTGAAAATCACTCCGAGACCATGGGCTATAGTCCATGGTCTCGGGGTGATTTTCGTCTTTTTTTCAAATCCTCAAAAATGATGAAAAACGGAAACGGCATGCTATAGTATGCCGCCCGAGACCATGGGCTATAGCCCATGATCATAAAAGATGAAAAACGAGGATTATAAAAAAAGTTGACAATCACTCCGAGACCATGGGCTATAGTCCATGGTCTCGGGGTGATTTTCGTCTTTTTTTCAAATCCTCAAAAATGATGAAAAACGGAAACGGCATGTTATAGTATGCCGCCTGAGACCATGGGCTATAGCCCATGATAAAAAAGGATGAAAAACGAGGATTAGAAAAAAAGTTGAAAATCACTCCGAGACCATGGGCTATAGTCCATGGTCTCGGGGTGATTTTCGTCTTTTTTTCAAATCCTCAAAAATGATGAAAAACGGAAACGGCATGTTATAGAATGCCGCCTGAGACCATGGGCTATAGCCCATGATCAAAAAGGATGAAAAACGAGGATTAGAAAAAAAGTTGAAAATCACTCCGAGACCATGGGCTATAGTCCATGGTCTCGGGGTGATTTTCGTCTTTTTTTCAAATCCTCAAAAATGATGAAAAACGGAAACGGCATGCTATAGTATGCCGTCCGAGACCATGGGCTATAGCCCATGATCAAAAAGGATGAAAAACGAGGATTATAAAAAAAGTTGAAAATCACTCCGAGACCATGGGCTATAGTCCATGGTCTCGGGGTGATTTTCGTCTTATTTTTTTCAAATCCTCAAAAATGATGAAAAACGGAAACGGCATGCTATAGTATGCCGCCCGAGACCATGGGCTATAGCCCATGATCAAAAAGGATGAAAAACGAGGATTAGAAAAAAAGTTGAAAATCACTCCGAGACCATGGGCTATAGTCCATGGTCTCGGGGTGATTTTCGTCTTTTTTTCAAATCCTCAAAAATGATGAAAAACGGAAACGGCATGCTATAGTATGCCGCCCGAGACCATGGGCTATAGCCCATGATCATAAAAGATGAAAAACGAGGATTATAAAAAAAGTTGACAATCACTCCGAGACCATGGGCTATTGTCCATGGTCTCGGGGTGATTTTCGTCTTTTTTTCAAATCCTCAAAAATGATGAAAAAAGGCATGCTATAGTATGCCATCCAAGGCCATGGGCTATGGGCCTATAACCTATTTAGGTTCATGTTACGGTGGACATGTTTGCCTGAAAAGGAATCTTTGAAATGTTTCATGGTTTTAGAAATATAGTGCTTTCAAATTTGAGAAATGTACAATGGGGCTCAATGGCAGATATTGGCACGTCAAAAAAGCACTTTCACCTAGAAACTCCATTCACACTTTGTATAACTCAGCTTACTGTGGAGACACATGCTGGAACTTTTTACTTTGAAATGTTTTGTAGTTTCTGAGTTAATTAACTTAAACGCCCAATGCATTCTCAATGGCAATAGCACAAACTTTGGCATGCTACTAGTCCTACATACTTACACCTAGAAACCCGATTCAAACCAATTTAGGTTCATCTTACGGTGGACATGGGGTTAAGTCCATGGTCTCTGGGTGATTTTCGTCTTTTTTTCAAATCCTCAAAAATGATGAAAAACGGAAACGGTATGCTATAGTATGCCGCCCGAGACCATGGGCTATAGCCCATGATCAAAAAGGATGAAAAACGAGGATTAGAAAAAAAGTTGAAAATCACTCCGAGACCATGGGCTATAGTCCATGGTCTCTGGGCGATTTTCGTCTTTTTTTCAAATCCTCAAAAATCATGAAAAACGGAAACGGCAAGCTATAGTATGCCGCCCGAGACCATGGGCTATAGCCCATGATCAAAAAGGATGAAAAACGAGGATTAGAAAAAAAGTTGAAAATCACTCCGAGACCATGGGCTATAGTCCATGGTCTCGGGGTGATTTTCGTCTTATTTTTTTCAAATCCTCAAAAATGATGAAAAACGGAAACGGCATGCTATAGTATGCCGCCCGAGACCATGGGCTATAGCCCATGATCAAAAAGGATGAAAAACGAGGATTATAAAAAAAGTTGAAAATCACTCCGAGACCATGGGCTATAGTCCATGGTCTCGGGGTGATTTTCGTCTTTTTTTCAAATCCTCAAAAATGATGAAAAACGGAAACGGCATGCTATAGTATGCCGCCCGAGACCATGGGCTATAGCCCATGATCATAAAAGATGAAAAACGAGGATTATAAAAAAAGTTGACAATCACTCCGAGACCATGGGCTATAGTCCATGGTCTCGGGGTGATTTTCGTCTTTTTTTCAAATCCTCAAAAATGATGAAAAACGGAAACGGCATGTTATAGTATGCCGCCTGAGACCATGGGCTATAGCCCATGATAAAAAAGGATGAAAAACGAGGATTAGAAAAAAAGTTGAAAATCACTCCGAGACCATGGGCTATAGTCCATGGTCTCGGGGTGATTTTCGTCTTTTTTTCAAATCCTCAAAAATGATGAAAAACGGAAACGGCATGTTATAGAATGCCGCCTGAGACCATGGGCTATAGCCCATGATCAAAAAGGATGAAAAACGAGGATTAGAAAAAAAGTTGAAAATCACTCCGAGACCATGGGCTATAGTCCATGGTCTCGGGGTGATTTTCGTCTTTTTTTCAAATCCTCAAAAATGATGAAAAACGGAAACGGCATGCTATAGTATGCCGTCCGAGACCATGGGCTATAGCCCATGATCAAAAAGGATGAAAAACGAGGATTATAAAAAAAGTTGAAAATCACTCCGAGACCATGGGCTATAGTCCATGGTCTCGGGGTGATTTTCGTCTTATTTTTTTCAAATCCTCAAAAATGATGAAAAACGGAAACGGCATGCTATAGTATGCCGCCCGAGACCATGGGCTATAGCCCATGATCAAAAAGGATGAAAAACGAGGATTAGAAAAAAAGTTGAAAATCACTCCGAGACCATGGGCTATAGTCCATGGTCTCGGGGTGATTTTCGTCTTTTTTTCAAATCCTCAAAAATGATGAAAAACGGAAACGGCATGCTATAGTATGCCGCCCGAGACCATGGGCTATAGCCCATGATCATAAAAGATGAAAAACGAGGATTATAAAAAAAGTTGACAATCACTCCGAGACCATGGGCTATAGTCCATGGTCTCGGGGTGATTTTCGTCTTTTTTTCAAATCCTCAAAAATGATGAAAAAAGGCATGCTATAGTATGCCATCCAAGGCCATGGGCTATGGGCCTATAACCTATTTAGGTTCATGTTACGGTGGACATGTTTGCCTGAAAAGGAATCTTTGAAATGTTTCATGGTTTTAGAAATATAGTGCTTTCAAATTTGAGAAATGTACAATGGGGCTCAATGGCAGATATTGGCACGTCAAAAAAGCACTTTCACCTAGAAACTCCATTCACACTTTTTATAACTCAGCTTACTGTGGAGACACATGCTGGAACTTTTTACTTTGAAATGTTTTGTAGTTTCTGAGTTAATTAACTTAAACGCCCAATGCATTCTCAATGGCAATAGCACAAACTTTGGCATGCTACTAGTCCTACATACTTACACCTAGAAACCCGATTCAAACCAATTTAGGTTCATCTTACGGTGGACATGGGGTTAAGTCCATGGTCTCTGGGTGATTTTCGTCTTTTTTTCAAATCCTCAAAAATGATGAAAAACGGAAACGGTATGCTATAGTATGCCGCCCGAGACCATGGGCTATAGCCCATGATCAAAAAGGATGAAAAACGAGGATTAGAAAAAAAGTTGAAAATCACTCCGAGACCATGGGCTATAGTCCATGGTCTCTGGGCGATTTTCGTCTTTTTTTCAAATCCTCAAAAATCATGAAAAACGGAAACGGCAAGCTATAGTATGCCGTCCGAAACCATGGGCTATAGCCCATGATCAAAAAGGATGAAAAACGAGGATTAGAAAAAAAGTTGAAAATCACTCAGAGACCATGGGCTATAGTCCATGGTCTCGGGGTGATTTTCGTCTTATTTTTTTCAAATCCTCAAAAATGATGAAAAACGGAAACGGCATGCTATAGTATGCCGCCCGAGACCATGGGCTATAGCCCATGATCAAAAAGGATGAAAAACGAGGATTATAAAAAAAGTTGAAAATCACTCCGAGACCATGGGCTATAGTCCATGGTCTCGGGGTGATTTTCGTCTTTTTTTCAAATCCTCAAAAATGATGAAAAACGGAAACGGCAAGCTATAGTATGCCGTCCGAAACCATGGGCTATAGCCCATGATCAAAAAGGATGAAAAACGAGGATTAGAAAAAAAGTTGAAAATCACTCCGAGACCATGGGCTATAGTCCATGGTCTCGGGGTGATTTTCGTCTTTTTTTCAAATCCTCAAAAATGATGAAAAACGGAAACGGCATGCTATAGTATGCCGCCCGAGACCATGGGCTATAGCCCATGATCAAAAAGGATGAAAAACGAGGATTAGAAACAAAGTTGAAAATCACTCCGAGACCATGGGCTATAGTCCATGGTCTCGGGGTGATTTTCGTCTTCTTTTTTTCAAATCCTCAAAAATGATGAAAAAAGGCATGCTATAGTATGCCATCCAAGGCCATGGGCTATGGGCCTATAACCTATTTAGGTTCATCTTACGGTGGACATGTTTGCCTGAAAAGGAACCTTTGAAATGTTCCATAGTTTTAGAAATATAGTGCTTTCAAATTTGAGAAATCTACAATGGGGCTCAATGGCAGATATTGGCACGTCAAAAAAGAACTTTCACCTAGAAACTCCATTCACACTTTTTATAATTCAGCTTACTGTGGAGACACATACTGGAACCTTTTACTTTGAAATGTTTTGTAGTTTCTGAGTTATTTAACTTAAACGCCCAATGCATTCTCAATGGCAATAGCACAAACTTTGGCATGCTACTAGTCCTACATACTTACACCTAGAAACCCCATTCAAACCTATTTAGGTTCATCTTACGGTGGACATGTTTGCCTGAAAAGGAATCTTTGAAATGTTTCATGGTTTTAGAAATATAGTGCTTTCAAATTTGAGAAATGTACAATGGGGCTCAATGGCAGATATTGGCACGTCAAAAAAGCACTTTCACCTAGAAACTCCATTCACACTTTTTATAACTCAGCTTACTGTGGAGACACATGCTGGAACTTTTTACTTTGAAATGTTTTGTAGTTTCTGAGTTAATTAACTTAAACGCCCAATGCATTCTCAATGGCAATAGCACAAACTTTGGCATGCTACTAGTCCTACATACTTACACCTAGAAACCCGATTCAAACCAATTTAGGTTCATCTTACGGTGGACATGGGCTTTAGTCCATGGTCTCTGGGTGATTTTCGTCTTTTTTTCAAATCCTCAAAAATGATGAAAAACGGAAACGGTATGCTATGCCGCCCGAGACCATGGGCTATAGCCCATGGTCAAAAAGGATGAAAAACGAGGATTAGAAAAAAAGTTGAAAATCACTCCGAGACCATGCATGGGCTATAGTCCATGGTCTCTGGGCGATTTTCGTCTTTTTTTCAAATCCTCAAAAATGATGAAAAACGGAAACGGCATGCAATAGTATGCCGCCCGAGACCATGGGCTATAGCCCATGATCAAAAAGGATGAAAAACGAGGATTAGAAAAAAAGTTGAAAATCACTCCGAGACCATGGGCTATAGTCCATGGTCTCGGGGGGATTTTCGTCTTTTTTTCAAATCCTCAAAAATGATGAAAAACGGAAACGGCATGCTATAGTATGCCGCCCGAGACCATGGGCTATAGCCCATGATCAAAAAGGATGAAAAACGAGGATTAGAAAAAAAGTTGAAAATCAGTCCGAGACCATGGGCTATAGTCCATGGTCTCTGGGCGATTTTCGTCTTTTTTTCAAATCCTCAAAAATGATGAAAAACGGAAACGGCAAGCTATAGTATGCCGTCCGAAACCATGGGCTATAGCCCATGGTCAAAAAGGATGAAAAACGAGGATTAGAAAAAAAGTTGAAAATCACTCCGAGTCCATGGTCTCGGGGTGATTTTCGTCTTTTTTTCAAATCCTCAAAAATGATGAAAAACGGAAACGGCATGCTATAGTATGCCACCCAAGACCATGGGCTATAGCCCATGATCAAAAAGGATGAAAAACGAGGATTAGAAAAAAAGTTGAAAATCACTCCGAGACCATGGG
Source organism: Electrona antarctica (assembly GCF_951216825.1). Classification (NCBI taxonomy): domain Eukaryota; kingdom Metazoa; phylum Chordata; class Actinopteri; order Myctophiformes; family Myctophidae; genus Electrona; species Electrona antarctica. The sequence continues at coordinate 21,082,092 of NC_136789.1, read as the reverse complement.
CTATAGTCCATGGTCTCGGGGTGATTTTCGTCTTCTTTTCAAATCCTCAAAAATGATGAAAAACGGAAACGGCATGCAATAGTATGCCGCCCGAGACCATGGGCTATAGCCCATGATCAAAAAGGATGAAAAACGAGGATTAGAAAAAAAGTTGAAAATCACTCCGAGACCATGGGCTATAGTCCATGGTCTCGGGGGGATTTTCGTCTTTTTTTCAAATCCTCAAAAATGATGAAAAACGGAAACGGCATGCTATAGTATGCCGCCCGAGACCATGGGCTATAGCCCATGATCAAAAAGGATGAAAAACGAGGATTAGAAAAAAAGTTGAAAATCACTCCGAGACCATGGGCTATAGTCCATGGTCTCGGGGTGATTTTCGTCTTCTTTTTTTTAAATCCTCAAAAATGATGAAAAAAGGCATGCTATAGTATGCCATCCAAGGCCATGGGCTATGGGCCTATAACCTATTTAGGTTCATCTTACGGTGGACATGTTTGCCTGAAAAGGAACCTTTGAAATGTTCCATAGTTTTAGAAATATAGTGCTTTCAAATTTGAGAAATTTACAATGGGGCTCAATGGCAGATATTGGCACGTCACCTAGAAACTCCATTCACACTTTTTATAATTCAGCTTACTGTGGAGACACATACTGGAACCTTTTACTTTGAAATGTTTTGTAGTTTCTGAGTTATTTAACTTAAACGCCCAATGCATTCTCAATGGCAATAGCACAAACTTTGGCATGCTACTAGTCCTACATACTTACACCTAGAAACCCCATTCAAACCTATTTAGGTTCATCTTACGGTGGACATGTTTGCCTGAAAAGGAATCTTTGAAATGTTTCATGGTTTTAGAAATATAGTGCTTTCAAATTTGAGAAATGTACAATGGGGCTCAATGGCAGATATTGGCAAGTCAAAAAAGCACTTTCACCTAGAAACTCCATTCACACTTTGTATAACTCAGCTTACTGTGGAGACACATGCTGGAACTTTTTACTTTGAAATGTTTTGTAGTTTCTGAGTTAATTAACTTAAACGCCCAATGCATTCTCAATGGCAATAGCACAAACTTTGGCATGCTACTAGTCCTACATACTTACACCTAGAAACCCCATTCAAACCAATTTAGGTTCATCTTACGGTGGACATGTTTGCCTGAAAAGGAATCTTTGAAATGTTTCATAGTTTTAGAAATATAGTGCTTTCAAATTTGAGAAATGTACAATGGGGCTCAATGGCAGATCTTGGCAAGTAAAGATTTGAGTGGGGTTTGAACCCACAACCTCCTGATCATGTAACCAGTGTGATAGGTCACTGAGCTACTTGCTACCTGGCACAACACAGTTTGCCTTTCCCTTTGAGTAACAACACTTGTACAAAATAAAAATAAAATAACAGGAGATTTGTCTATTGTTTCTTGTGCTGTTGTTTATCTCTAGAGGTTTGAATGCTTATGAACCACAATGGAAACAAGTCTCTTGCTCTTCTATCATTATCTTTTTTGCTTTTTGTACACAGCAAGCACAGTGGCTCACTGGGTACAGAGCCTGCCTGGGAATCTGGAGGCCATGGGCTATAGTCCATGGTCTTGGGGCGATTTTCGTCTTTTTTTCAAATCCTCAAAAATGATGAAAAACGGAAACGGCATGTTATAGTATGCCGCCTGAGACCATGGGCTATAGCCCATGGTCTCGGGGTGATTTTCGTCTTTTTTTCAAATCCTCAAAAATGATGAAAAACGGAAACGGCATGCTATAGTATGCCGCCCGAGACCATGGGCTATAGCCCATGATCATAAAAGATGAAAAACGAGGATTAGAAAAAAAGTTGAAAATCACTCCGAGACCATGGGCTATAGTCCATGGTCTCGGGGTGATTTTCGTCTTTTTTTCAAATCCTCAAAAATGATGAAAAACGGAAACGGCATGCTATAGTATGCCGCCCGAGACCATGGGCTATAGCCCATGATCAAAAAGGATGAAAAACGAGGATTAGAAAAAAAGTTGAAAATCACTCCGAGACCATGGGCTATAGTCCATGGTCTCGGGGTGATTTTCGTCTTATTTTTTTCAAATCCTCAAAAATGATGAAAAACGGAAACGGCAAGCTATAGTATGCCGCCCGAGACCATGGGCTATAGCCCATGGTCAAAAAGGATGAAAAACGAGGATTAGGAAAAAAGTTGAAAGTCACTCCGAGTCCATGGTCTCTGGGCGATTTTCGTCTTTTTTCAAATCCTCAAAAATGATGAAAAACGGAAACAGCAAGCTATAGTATGCCGTCCGAAACCATGGGCTATAGCCCATGATCAAAAAGGATGAAAAACGAGGATTAGAAAAAAAGTTGAAAATCACTCCGAGACCATGGGCTATAGTCCATGGTCTCGGGGTGATTTTCGTCTTTTTTTCAAATCCTCAAAAATGATGAAAAACGGAAACGGCATGCTATAGTATGCCGCCCGAGACCATGGGCTATAGCCCATGATCAAAAAGGATGAAAAACGAGGATTATAAAAAAAGTTGAAAATCACTCCGAGACCATGGGCTATAGTCCATGGTCTCGGGGTGATTTTCGTCTTATTTTTTTCAAATCCTCAAAAATGATGAAAAACGGAAACGGCATGTTATAGAATGCCGCCTGAGACCATGGGTTATAGCCCATGATCAAAAAGGATGAAAAACGAGGATTAGAAAAAAAGTTGAAAATCACTCCGAGACCATGGGCTATAGTCCATGGTCTCTGGGCGATTTTCGTCTTTTTTTCAAATCCTCAAAAATGATGAAAAACGGAAACGGCAAGCTATAGTATGCCGTCCGAAACCATGGGCTATAGCCCATGATCAAAAAGGATGAATAACGAGGATTAGAAAAAAAGTTGAAAATCACTCCGAGACCATGGGCTATAGTCCATGGTCTCGGGGTGATTTTCGTCTTTTTTTCAAATCCTCAAAAATGATGAAAAACGGAAACGGCATACTATAGTATGCCGCCCGAGACCATGGGCTATAGCCCATGATCAAAAAGGATGAAAAACGAGGATTAGAAACAAAGTTGAAAATCACTCCGAGACCATGGGCTATAGTCCATGGTCTCGGGGTGATTTTCGTCTTCTTTTTTTCAAATCCTCAAAAATGATGAAAAAAGGCATGCTATAGTATGCCATCCAAGGCCATGGGCTATGGGCCTATAACCTATTTAGGTTCATCTTACGGTGGACATGTTTGCCTGAAAAGGAACCTTTGAAATGTTCCATAGTTTTAGAAATATAGTGCTTTCAAATTTGAGAAATTTACAATGGGGCTCAATGGCAGATATTGGCACGTCAAAAAAGCACTTTCACCTAGAAACTCCATTCACACTTTTTATAATTCAGCTTACTGTGGAGACACATACTGGAACCTTTTACTTTGAAATGTTTTGTAGTTTCTGAGTTATTTAACTTAAACGCCCAATGCATTCTCAATGGCAATAGCACAAACTTTGGCATGCTACTAGTCCTACATACTTACACCTAGAAACCCCATTCAAACCTATTTAGGTTCATCTTACGGTGGACATGTTTGCCTGAAAAGGAATCTTTGAAATGTTTCATGGTTTTAGAAATATAGTGCTTTCAAATTTGAGAAATGTACAATGGGGCTCAATGGCAGATATTGGCAAGTCAAAAAAGCACTTTCACCTAGAAACTCCATTCACACTTTTTATAACTCAGCTTACTGTGGAGACACATGCTGGAACTTTTTACTTTGAAATGTTTTGTAGTTTCTGAGTTAATTAACTTAAACGCCCAATGCATTCTCAATGGCAATAGCACAAACTTTGGCATGCTACTAGTCCTACATACTTACACCTAGAACCCCGATTCAAACCAATTTAGGTTCATCTTACGGTGGACATGGGCTTTAGTCCATGGTCTCTGGGTGATTTTCGTCTTTTTTTCAAATCCTCAAAAATGATGAAAAACGGAAACGGTATGCTATAGTATGCCGCCCGAGACCATGGGCTATAGCCCATGATCAAAAAGGATGAAAAACGAGGATTTGAAAAAAAGTTGAAAATCACTCCGAGACCATGGGCTATAGTCCATGGTCTCTGGGCGATTTTCGTCTTTTTTTCAAATCCTCAAAAATGATGAAAAACGGAAACGGCATGCTATAGTATGCCGCCCGAGACCATGGGCTATAGCCCATGATCAAAAAGGATGAAAAACGAGGATTAGAAAAAAAGTTGAAAATCACTCCGAGACCATGGGCTATAGTCCATGGTCTCGGGGTGATTTTCGTCTTTTTTTCAAATCCTCAAAAATGATGAAAAACGGAAACGGCATGCTATAGTATGCCGCCCGAGACCATGGGCTATAGCCCATGATCAAAAAGGATGAAAAACGAGGATTAGAAAAAAGAGTTGAAAATCACTCTGAGACCATGGGCTATAGTCCATGGTCTCGGGGTGATTTTCGTCTTCTTTTCAAATCCTCAAAAATGATGAAAAACGGAAACGGCATGTTATAGTATGCCGCCTGAGACCATGGGCTATAGCCCATGATCAAAAAGGATGAAAAACGAGGATTAGAAAAAAAGTTGAAAATCACTCCGAGTCCATGGTCTCTGGGCGATTTTCGTCTTTTTTTCAAATCCTCAAAAATGATGAAAAACGGAAACGGCAAGCTATAGTATGCCGTCCGAAACCATGGGCTATAGCCCATGATCAAAAAGGATGAAAAACGAGGATTAGAAAAAATGTTGAAAATCAGTCCGAGACCATGGGCTATAGTCCATGGTCTCTGGGCGATTTTCGTCTTTTTTTCAAATCCTCAAAAATGATGAAAAACGGAAACGGCAAGCTATAGTATGCCGTCCGAAACCATGGGCTATAGCCCATGGTCAAAAAGGATGAAAAACGAGGATTAGAAAAAAAGTTGAAAATCACTCCGAGACCATGGGCTATAGTCCATGGTCTCGGGGTGATTTTCGTCTTTTTTTCAAATCCTCAAAAATGATGAAAAACGGAAACGGCATGCTATAGTATGCCGCCCGCGACCATGGGCTATAGCCCATGATCAAAAAGGATGAAAAACGAGGATTATAAAAAAAGTTGAAAATCACTCCGAGACCATGGGCTATAGTCCATGGTCTCTGGGCGATTTTCGTCTTTTTTTCAAATCCTCAAAAATGATGAAAAACGGAAACGGCATGCTATAGTATGCCGCCCGAGACCATGGGCTATAGCCCATGATCAAAAAGGATGAAAAACGAGGATTAGAAAAAAGAGTTGAAAATCACTCCGAGACCATGGGCTATAGTACATGGTCTCGGGGTGATTTTCGTCTTTTTTTCAAATCCTCAAAAATGATGAAAAACGGAAACGGCATGTTATAGTATGCCGCCTGAGACCATGGGCTATAGCCCATGATCAAAAAGGATGAAAAACGAGGATTAGAAAAAAAGTTGAAAATCACTCCGAGACCATGGGCTATAGTCCATGGTCTCGGGGTGATTTTCGTCTTTTTTTCAAATCCTCAAAAATGATGAAAAACGGAAACGGCATGTTATAGAATGCCGCCTGAGACCATGGGCTATAGCCCATGATCAAAAAGGATGAAAAACGAGGATTAGAAAAAAAGTTGAAAATCACTCCGAGACCATGGGCTATAGTCCATGGTCTCGGGGTGATTTTCGTCTTTTTTTCAAATCCTCAAAAATGATGAAAAACGGAAACGGCATGCTATAGTATGCCGCCCGAGACCATGGGCTATAGCCCATGATCAAAAAGGATGAAAAACGAGGATTATAAAAAAAGTTGAAAATCACTCCGAGACCATGGGCTATAGTCCATGGTCTCGGGGTGATTTTCGTCTTATTTTTTTCAAATCCTCAAAAATGATGAAAAACGGAAACGGCATGCTATAGTATGCCGCCCGAGACCATGGGCTATAGCCCATGATCAAAAAGGATGAAAAACGAGGATTAGAAAAAAAGTTGAAAATCACTCCGAGACCATGGGCTATAGTCCATGGTCTCTGGGCGATTTTCGTCTTTTTTTCAAATCCTCAAAAATGATGAAAAACGGAAACGGCAAGCTATAGTATGCCGTCCGAAACCATGGGCTATAGCCCATGATCAAAAAGGATGAAAAACGAGGATTAGAAAAAAAAGTTGAAAATCACTCCGAGACCATGGGCTATAGTCCTTGGTCTCGGGGTGATTTTCGTCTTTTTTTCAAATCCTCAAAAATGATGAAAAACGGAAACGGCATGCTATAGTATGCCGCCCGAGACCATGGGCTATAGCCCATGATCAAAAAGGATGAAAAACGAGGATTAGAAACAAAGTTGAAAATCACTCCGAGACCATGGGCTATAGTCCATGGTCTCGGGGTGATTTTCGTCTTCTTTTTTTCAAATCCTCAAAAATGATGAAAAAAGGCATGCTATAGTATGCCATCCAAGGCCATGGGCTATGGGCCTATAACCTATTTAGGTTCATGTTACGGTGGACATGTTTGCCTGAAAAGGAATCTTTGAAATGTTTCATGGTTTTAGAAATATAGTGCTTTCAAATTTGAGAAATGTACAATGGGGCTCAATGGCAGATATTGGCACGTCAAAAAAGCACTTTCACCTAGAAACTCCATTCACACTTTTTATAACTCAGCTTACTGTGGAGACACATGCTGGAACTTTTTACTTTGAAATGTTTTGTAGTTTCTGAGTTAATTAACTTAAACGCCCAATGCATTCTCAATGGCAATAGCACAAACTTTGGCATGCTACTAGTCCTACATACTTACACCTAGAAACCCGATTCAAACCAATTTAGGTTCATCTTACGGTGGACATGGGGTTAAGTCCATGGTCTCTGGGTGATTTTCGTCTTTTTTTCAAATCCTCAAAAATGATGAAAAACGGAAACGGTATGCTATAGTATGCCGCCCGAGACCATGGGCTATAGCCCATGATCAAAAAGGATGAAAAACGAGGATTAGAAAAAAAGTTGAAAATCACTCCGAGACCATGGGCTATAGTCCATGGTCTCTGGGCGATTTTCGTCTTTTTTTCAAATCCTCAAAAATCATGAAAAACGGAAACGGCAAGCTATAGTATGCCGTCCGAAACCATGGGCTATAGCCCATGATCAAAAAGGATGAAAAACGAGGATTAGAAAAAAAGTTGAAAATCACTCCGAGACCATGGGCTATAGTCCATGGTCTCTGGGCGATTTTCGTCTTTTTTTCAAATCCTCAAAAATGATGAAAAACGGAAACGGCATGCTATAGTATGCCGCCCGAGACCATGGGCTATAGCCCATGATCATAAAAGATGAAAAACGAGGATTAGAAAAAAAGTTGAAAATCACTCCGAGACCATGGGCTATAGTCCATGGTCTCGGGGTGATTTTCGTCTTTTTTTCAAATCCTCAAAAATGATGAAAAACGGAAACGGCATGCTATAGTATGCCGCCCGAGACCATGGGCTATAGCCCATGATCAAAAAGGATGAAAAACGAGGATTAGAAACAAAGTTGAAAATCACTCCGAGACCATGGGCTATAGTCCATGGTCTCGGGGTGATTTTCGTCTTCTTTTTTTCAAATCCTCAAAAATGATGAAAAAAGGCATGCTATAGTATGCCATCCAAGGCCATGGGCTATGGGCCTATAACCTATTTAGGTTCATCTTACGGTGGACATGTTTGCCTGAAAAGGAACCTTTGAAATGTTCCATAGTTTTAGAAATATAGTGCTTTCAAATTTGAGAAATTTACAATGGGGCTCAATGGCAGATATTGGCACGTCAAAAAAGCACTTTCACCTAGAAACTCCATTCACACTTTTTATAATTCAGCTTACTGTGGAGACACATACTGGAACCTTTTACTTTGAAATGTTTTGTAGTTTCTGAGTTATTTAACTTAAACGCCCAATGCATTCTCAATGGCAATAGCACAAACTTTGGCATGCTACTAGTCCTACATACTTACACCTAGAAACCCCATTCAAACCTATTTAGGTTCATCTTACGGTGGACATGTTTGCCTGAAAAGGAATCTTTGAAATGTTTCATGGTTTTAGAAATATAGTGCTTTCAAATTTGAGAAATGTACAATGGGGCTCAATGGCAGATATTGGCAAGTCAAAAAAGCACTTTCACCTAGAAACTCCATTCACACTTTTTATAACTCAGCTTACTGTGGAGACACATGCTGGAACTTTTTACTTTGAAATGTTTTGTAGTTTCTGAGTTAATTAACTTAAACGCCCAATGCATTCTCAATGGCAATAGCACAAACTTTGGCATGCTACTAGTCCTACATACTTACACCTAGAACCCCGATTCAAACCAATTTAGGTTCATCTTACGGTGGACATGGGCTTTAGTCCATGGTCTCTGGGTGATTTTCGTCTTTTTTTCAAATCCTCAAAAATGATGAAAAACGGAAACGGTATGCTATAGTATGCCGCCCGAGACCATGGGCTATAGCCCATGATCAAAAAGGATGAAAAACGAGGATTTGAAAAAAAGTTGAAAATCACTCCGAGACCATGGGCTATAGTCCATGGTCTCTGGGCGATTTTCGTCTTTTTTTCAAATCCTCAAAAATGATGAAAAACGGAAACGGCATGCTATAGTATGCCGCCCGAGACCATGGGCTATAGCCCATGATCAAAAAGGATGAAAAACGAGGATTAGAAAAAAAGTTGAAAATCACTCCGAGACCATGGGCTATAGTCCATGGTCTCGGGGTGATTTTCGTCTTTTTTTCAAATCCTCAAAAATGATGAAAAACGGAAACGGCATGCTATAGTATGCCGCCCGAGACCATGGGCTATAGCCCATGATCAAAAAGGATGAAAAACGAGGATTAGAAAAAAGAGTTGAAAATCACTCCGAGACCATGGGCTATAGTACATGGTCTCGGGGTGATTTTCGTCTTTTTTTCAAATCCTCAAAAATGATGAAAAACGGAAACGGCATGTTATAGTATGCCGCCTGAGACCATGGGCTATAGCCCATGATCAAAAAGGATGAAAAACGAGGATTAGAAAAAAAGTTGAAAATCACTCCGAGTCCATGGTCTCTGGGCGATTTTCGTCTTTTTTTCAAATCCTCAAAAATGATGAAAAACGGAAACGGCAAGCTATAGTATGCCGTCCGAAACCATGGGCTATAGCCCATGATCAAAAAGGATGAAAAACGAGGATTAGAAAAAAAGTTGAAAATCAGTCCGAGACCATGGGCTATAGTCCATGGTCTCTGGGCGATTTTCGTCTTTTTTTCAAATCCTCAAAAATGATGAAAAACGGAAACGGCAAGCTATAGTATGCCGTCCGAAACCATGGGCTATAGCCCATGGTCAAAAAGGATGAAAAACGAGGATTAGAAAAAAAGTTGAAAATCACTCCGAGACCATGGGCTATAGTCCATGGTCTCGGGGTGATTTTCGTCTTTTTTTCAAATCCTCAAAAATGATGAAAAACGGAAACGGCATGCTATAGTATGCCGCCCGCGACCATGGGCTATAGCCCATGATCAAAAAGGATGAAAAACGAGGATTATAAAAAAAGTTGAAAATCACTCCGAGACCATGGGCTATAGTCCATGGTCTCTGGGCGATTTTCGTCTTTTTTTCAAATCCTCAAAAATGATGAAAAACGGAAACGGCATGCTATAGTATGCCGCCCGAGACCATGGGCTATAGCCCATGATCAAAAAGGATGAAAAACGAGGATTAGAAAAAAGAGTTGAAAATCACTCCGAGACCATGGGCTATAGTACATGGTCTCGGGGTGATTTTCGTCTTTTTTTCAAATCCTCAAAAATGATGAAAAACGGAAACGGCATGTTATAGTATGCCGCCTGAGACCATGGGCTATAGCCCATGATCAAAAAGGATGAAAAACGAGGATTAGAAAAAAAGTTGAAAATCACTCCGAGACCATGGGCTATAGTCCATGGTCTCGGGGTGATTTTCGTCTTTTTTTCAAATCCTCAAAAATGATGAAAAACGGAAACGGCATGTTATAGAATGCCGCCTGAGACCATGGGCTATAGCCCATGATCAAAAAGGATGAAAAACGAGGATTAGAAAAAAAGTTGAAAATCACTCCGAGACCATGGGCTATAGTCCATGGTCTCGGGGTGATTTTCGTCTTTTTTTCAAATCCTCAAAAATGATGAAAAACGGAAACGGCATGCTATAGTATGCCGCCCGAGACCATGGGCTATAGCCCATGATCAAAAAGGATGAAAAACGAGGATTATAAAAAAAGTTGAAAATCACTCCGAGACCATGGGCTATAGTCCATGGTCTCGGGGTGATTTTCGTCTTATTTTTTTCAAATCCTCAAAAATGATGAAAAACGGAAACGGCATGCTATAGTATGCCGCCCGAGACCATGGGCTATAGCCCATGATCAAAAAGGATGAAAAACGAGGATTAGAAAAAAAGTTGAAAATCACTCCGAGACCATGGGCTATAGTCCATGGTCTCTGGGCGATTTTCGTCTTTTTTTCAAATCCTCAAAAATGATGAAAAACGGAAACGGCATGTTATAGTATGCCGCCTGAGACCATGGGCTATAGCCCATGATCAAAAAGGATGAAAAACGAGGATTAGAAAAAAAGTTGAAAATCACTCCGAGACCATGGGCTATAGTCCATGGTCTCGGGGTGATTTTCGTCTTTTTTTCAAATCCTCAAAAATGATGAAAAACGGAAACGGCATGTTATAGAATGCCGCCTGAGACCATGGGCTATAGCCCATGATCAAAAAGGATGAAAAACGAGGATTAGAAAAAAAGTTGAAAATCACTCCGAGACCATGGGCTATAGTCCATGGTCTCGGGGTGATTTTCGCCTTTTTTTCAAATCCTCAAAAATGATGAAAAACGGAAACGGCATGCTATAGTATGCCGCCCGAGACCATGGGCTATAGCCCATGATCAAAAAGGATGAAAAACGAGGATTATAAAAAAAGTTGAAAATCACTCCGAGACCATGGGCTATAGTCCATGGTCTCGGGGTGATTTTCGTCTTATTTTTTTCAAATCCTCAAAAATGATGAAAAACGGAAACGGCATGCTATAGTATGCCGCCCGAGACCATGGGCTATAGCCCATGATCAAAAAGGATGAAAAACGAGGATTAGAAAAAAAGTTGAAAATCACTCCGAGACCATGGGCTATAGTCCATGGTCTCTGGGCGATTTTCGTCTTTTTTTCAAATCCTCAAAAATGATGAAAAACGGAAACGGCAAGCTATAGTATGCCGTCCGAAACCATGGGCTATAGCCCATGATCAAAAAGGATGAAAAACGAGGATTAGAAAAAAAAGTTGAAAATCACTCCGAGACCATGGGCTATAGTCCATGGTCTCGGGGTGATTTTCGTCTTTTTTTCAAATCCTCAAAAATGATGAAAAACGGAAACGGCATGCTATAGTATGCCGCCCGAGACCATGGGCTATAGCCCATGATCAAAAAGGATGAAAAACGAGGATTAGAAACAAAGTTGAAAATCACTCCGAGACCATGGGCTATAGTCCATGGTCTCGGGGTGATTTTCGTCTTCTTTTTTTCAAATCCTCAAAAATGATGAAAAAAGGCATGCTATAGTATGCCATCCAAGGCCATGGGCTATGGGCCTATAACCTATTTAGGTTCATGTTACGGTGGACATGTTTGCCTGAAAAGGAATCTTTGAAATGTTTCATGGTTTTAGAAATATAGTGCTTTCAAATTTGAGAAATGTACAATGGGGCTCAATGGCAGATATTGGCACGTCAAAAAAGCACTTTCACCTAGAAACTCCATTCACACTTTTTATAACTCAGCTTACTGTGGAGACACATGCTGGAACTTTTTACTTTGAAATGTTTTGTAGTTTCTGAGTTAATTAACTTAAACGCCCAATGCATTCTCAATGGCAATAGCACAAACTTTGGCATGCTACTAGTCCTACATACTTACACCTAGAAACCCGATTCAAACCAATTTAGGTTCATCTTACGGTGGACATGGGGTTAAGTCCATGGTCTCTGGGTGATTTTCGTCTTTTTTTCAAATCCTCAAAAATGATGAAAAACGGAAACGGTATGCTATAGTATGCCGCCCGAGACCATGGGCTATAGCCCATGATCAAAAAGGATGAAAAACGAGGATTAGAAAAAAAGTTGAAAATCACTCCGAGACCATGGGCTATAGTCCATGGTCTCTGGGCGATTTTCGTCTTTTTTTCAAATCCTCAAAAATCATGAAAAACGGAAACGGCAAGCTATAGTATGCCGTCCGAAACCATGGGCTATAGCCCATGATCAAAAAGGATGAAAAACGAGGATTAGAAAAAAAGTTGAAAATCACTCCGAGACCATGGGCTATAGTCCATGGTCTCGGGGTGATTTTCGTCTTATTTTTTTCAAATCCTCAAAAATGATGAAAAACGGAAACGGCATGCTATAGTATGCCGCCCGAGACCATGGGCTATAGCCCATGATCAAAAAGGATGAAAAACGAGGATTATAAAAAAAGTTGAAAATCACTCCGAGACCATGGGCTATAGTCCATGGTCTCGGGGTGATTTTCGTCTTTTTTTCAAATCCTCAAAAATGATGAAAAACGGAAACGGCAAGCTATAGTATGCCGTCCGAAACCATGGGCTATAGCCCATGATCAAAAAGGATGAAAAACTAGGATTAGAAAAAAAGTTGAAAATCACTCCGAGACCATGGGCTATAGTCCATGGTCTCGGGGTGATTTTCGTCTTCTTTTTTTCAAATCCTCAAAAATGATGAAAAACGGAAACGGCATGCTATAGTATGCCGCCCGAGACCATGGGCTATAGCCCATGATCAAAAAGGATGAAAAACGAGGATTATAAAAAAAGTTGAAAATCACTCCGAGACCATGGGCTATAGTCCATGGTCTCGGGGTGATTTTCGTCTTTTTTTCAAATCCTCAAAAATGATGAAAAACGGAAACGGCAAGCTATAGTATGCCGTCCGAAACCATGGGCTATAGCCCATGATCAAAAAGGATGAAAAACTAGGATTAGAAAAAAAGTTGAAAATCACTCCGAGACCATGGGCTATAGTCCATGGTCTCGGGGTGATTTTCGTCTTTTTTTCAAATCCTCAAAAATGATGAAAAAAGGCATGCTATAGTATGCCATCCAAGGCCATGGGCTATGGGCCTATAACCTATTTAGGTTCATCTTACGGTGGACATGTTTGCCTGAAAAGGAACCTTTGAAATGTTCCATAGTTTTAGAAATATAGTGCTTTCAAATTTGAGAAATCTACAATGGGGCTCAATGGCAGATATTGGCACGTCAAAAAAGAACTTTCACCTAGAAACTCCATTCACACTTTTTATAATTCAGCTTACTGTGGAGACACATACTGGAACCTTTTACTTTGAAATGTTTTGTAGTTTCTGAGTTATTTAACTTAAACGCCCAATGCATTCTCAATGGCAATAGCACAAACTTTGGCATGCTACTAGTCCTACATACTTACACCTAGAAACCCCATTCAAACCTATTTAGGTTCATCTTACGGTGGACATGTTTGCCTGAAAAGGAATCTTTGAAATGTTTCATGGTTTTAGAAATATAGTGCTTTCAAATTTGAGAAATGTACAATGGGGCTCAATGGCAGATATTGGCACGTCAAAAAAGCACTTTCACCTAGAAACTCCATTCACACTTTTTATAACTCAGCTTACTGTGGAGACACATGCTGGAACTTTTTACTTTGAAATGTTTTGTAGTTTCTGAGTTAATTAACTTAAACGCCCAATGCATTCTCAATGGCAATAGCACAAACTTTGGCATGCTACTAGTCCTACATACTTACACCTAGAAACCCGATTCAAACCAATTTAGGTTCATCTTACGGTGGACATGGGGTTAAGTCCATGGTCTCTGGGTGATTTTCGTCTTTTTTTCAAATCCTCAAAAATGATGAAAAACGGAAACGGTATGCTATAGTATGCCGCCCGAGACCATGGGCTATAGCCCATGATCAAAAAGGATGAAAAACGAGGATTAGAAAAAAAGTTGAAAATCACTCCGAGACCATGGGCTATAGTCCATGGTCTCTGGGCGATTTTCGTCTTTTTTTCAAATCCTCAAAAATCATGAAAAACGGAAACGGCAAGCTATAGTATGCCGTCCGAAACCATGGGCTATAGCCCATGATCAAAAAGGATGAAAAACGAGGATTAGAAAAAAAGTTGAAAATCACTCCGAGACCATGGGCTATAGTCCATGGTCTCGGGGTGATTTTCGTCTTTTTTTCAAATCCTCAAAAATGATGAAAAACGGAAACGGCATGCTATAGTATGCCGCCCGAGACCATGGGCTATAGCCCATGATCAAAAAGGATGAAAAACGAGGATTAGAAACAAAGTTGAAAATCACTCCGAGACCATGGGCTATAGTCCATGGTCTCGGGGTGATTTTCGTCTTCTTTTTTTCAAATCCTCAAAAATGATGAAAAAAGGCATGCTATAGTATGCCATCCAAGGCCATGGGCTATGGGCCTATAACCTATTTAGGTTCATCTTACGGTGGACATGTTTGCCTGAAAAGGAACCTTTGAAATGTTCCATAGTTTTAGAAATATAGTGCTTTCAAATTTGAGAAATCTACAATGGGGCTCAATGGCAGATATTGGCACGTCAAAAAAGAACTTTCACCTAGAAACTCCATTCACACTTTTTATAATTCAGCTTACTGTGGAGACACATACTGGAACCTTTTACTTTGAAATGTTTTGTAGTTTCTGAGTTATTTAACTTAAACGCCCAATGCATTCTCAATGGCAATAGCACAAACTTTGGCATGCTACTAGTCCTACATACTTACACCTAGAAACCCCATTCAAACCTATTTAGGTTCATCTTACGGTGGACATGTTTGCCTGAAAAGGAATCTTTGAAATGTTTCATGGTTTTAGAAATATAGTGCTTTCAAATTTGAGAAATGTACAATGGGGCTCAATGGCAGATATTGGCACGTCAAAAAAGCACTTTCACCTAGAAACTCCATTCACACTTTTTATAACTCAGCTTACTGTGGAGACACATGCTGGAACTTTTTACTTTGAAATGTTTTGTAGTTTCTGAGTTAATTAACTTAAACGCCCAATGCATTCTCAATGGCAATAGCACAAACTTTGGCATGCTACTAGTCCTACATACTTACACCTAGAAACCCGATTCAAACCAATTTAGGTTCATCTTACGGTGGACATGGGGTTAAGTCCATGGTCTCTGGGCGATTTTCGTCTTTTTTTCAAATCCTCAAAAATGATGAAAAACGGAAACGGCATGCTATAGTATGCCGCCCGAGACCATGGGCTATAGCCCATGATCAAAAACGATGAAAAACGAGGATTAGAAAAAAAGTTGAAAATCACTCCGAGACCATGGGCTATAGTCCATGGTCTCGGGGGGATTTTCGTCTTTTTTTCAAATCCTCAAAAATGATGAAAAACGGAAACGGCAAGCTATAGTATGCCGTCCGAAACCATGGGCTATAGCCCATGATCAAAAAGGATGAAAAATTAGGATTAGAAAAAAAGTTGACAATCACTCCGAGACCAAGGGCTATAGTCCATGGTCTCGGGGTGATTTTCGTCTTTTTTTCAAATCCTCAAAAATGATGAAAAACGGAAACGGCATGCTATAGTATGCCGCCCGAGACCATGGGCTATAGCCCATGATCAAAAAGGATGAAAAACGAGGATTAGAAAAAAAGTTGAAAATCACTCCGAGACCATGGGCTATAGTCCATGGTCTCGGGGTGATTTTCGTCTTTTTTTCAAATCCTCAAAAATGATGAAAAACGGAAACGGCATGCTATAGTATGCCGCCCGAGACCATGGGCTATAGCCCATGATCAAAAAGGATGAAAAACGAGGATTAGAAAAAAAGTTGAAAATCACTCCGAGACCATGGGCTATAGTCCATGGTCTCGGGGGGATTTTCGTCTTTTTTTCAAATCCTCAAAAATGATGAAAAACGGAAACGGCATGCTATAGTATGCCGCCCGAGACCATGGGCTATAGCCCATGATCATAAAGGATGAAAAACGAGGATTATAAAAAAAGTTGACAATCACTCCGAGACCAAGGGCTATAGTCCATGGTCTCGGGGTGATTTTCGTCTTTTTTTCAAATCCTCAAAAATGATGAAAAACGGAAACGGCATGCTATAGTATGCCGCCCGAGACCATGGGCTATAGCCCATGATCAAAAAGGATGAAAAACGAGGATTAGAAAAAAAGTTGAAAATCACTCCGAGACCATGGGCTATAGTCCATGGTCTCTGGGCGATTTTCGTCTTTTTTTCAAATCCTCAAAAATGATGAAAAACGGAAACGGCAAGCTATAGTATGCCGCCCGAGACCATGGGCTATAGCCCATGGTCAAAAAGGATGAAAGACGAGGATTATAAAAAAAGTTGACAATCACTCCGAGACCATGGGCTATAGTCCATGGTCTCGGGGTGATTTTCGTCTTTTTTTCAAATCCTCAAAAATGATGAAAAACGGAAACGGCATGCTATAGTATGCCGCCCGAGACCATGGGCTATAGCCCATGATCAAAAAGGATGAAAAACGAGGATTAGAAAAAAAGTTGAAAATCACTCCGAGACCATGGGCTATAGTCCATGGTCTCTGGGCGATTTTCGTCTTTTTTTCAAATCCTCAAAAATGATGAAAAACGGAAACGGCAAGCTATAGTATGCCGTCCGAAACCATGGGCTATGGTATCATATAAATCACTCCGAGTCCATGGTCTCGGGGTGATTTTCGTCTTCTTTTTTTCAAATCCTCAAAAATGATGAAAAAAGGCATGCTATAGTATGCCATCCAAGGCCATGGGCTATGGGCCTATAACCTATTTAGGTTCATCTTATGGTGGACATGTTTGCCTGAAAAGGAAGCTTTGAAATGTTCCATAGTTTTAGAAATATAGTGCTTTCAAATTTGAGAAATTTACAATGGGGCTCAATGGCAGATATTGGCACGTCACCTAGAAACTCCATTCACACTTTTTATTATTCAGCTTACTGTGGAGACACATACTGGAACTTTTTACTTTGAAATGTTTTTGTAGTTATTTAACTTAAACGCCCAATGCATTCTCAATGGCAATAGCACAAACTTTGGCATGCTACTAGTCCTACATACTTACACCTAGAAACCCCATTCAAACCTATTTAGGTTCATCTTACGGTGGACATGTTTGCCTGAAAAGGAATCTTTGAATGTTTCATGGTTTTAGAAATATAGTGCTTTCAAATTTGAGAAATGTACAATGGGGCTCAATGGCAGATATTGGCAAGTCAAAAAAGCACTTTCACCTAGAAACTCCATTCACACTTTTTATAACTCAGCTTACTGTGGAGACACATGCTGGAACTTTTTAATTTGAAATGTTTTGTAGTTTCTGAGTTAATTAACTTAAACGCCCAATGCATTCTCAATGGCAATAGCACAAACTTTGGCATGCTACTAGTCCTACATACTTACACCTAGAAACCCCATTCAAACCAATTTAGGTTCATCTTACGGTGCACATGTTTGCCTGAAAAGGAATCTTTGAAATGTTTCATAGTTTTAGAAATATAGTGCTTTCAAATTTGAGAAATGTACAATGGGGCTCAATGGCAGATCTTGGCAAGTAAAGATTTGAGTGGGGTTTGAACCCACAACCTCCTGATCATGTAACCAGTGTGATAAGTCACTGAGCTACTTGCTACCTGCCACAACACAGTTTGCCTTTCCCTTTGAGTAACAACACTTGTACAAAATAAAAATAAAATAACAGGAGATTTGTCTATTGTTTCTTGTGCTGTTGTTTATCTCTAGAGGTTTGAATGCTTATGAACCACAATGGAAACAAGTCTCTGGCTCTTCTATCATTATCTTTTTTGCTTTTTGTAAACAGCAAGCACAGTGGCTCACTGGGTACAGAGCCTGCCTGGGAATCTGGAGGCCATGGGCTATAGTCCATGGTCTTGGGGCGATTTTTGTCTTTTTTTCAAATCCTCAAAAATGATGAAAAACGTAAACGGCAAGCTATAGTATGCCGTCCGAGACCATGGGCTATAGCCCATGGTCAAAAAGGATGTAAAACGAGGATTAGAAAAAAAGTTGAAAATCACTCCGAGACCATGGGCTATAGTCCATGGTCTCGGGGTGATTTTCGTCTTTTTTTCAAATCCTCAAAAATGATGAAAAACGGAAACGGCATGTTATAGTATGCCGCCTGAGACCATGGGCTATAGCCCATGATCAAAAAGGATGAAAAACGAGGATTAGAAAAAAGTTGAAAATCACTCCGAGACCATGGGCTATAGTCCATGGTCTCGGGGTTATTTTCGTCTTTTTTTCAAATCCTCAAAAATGATGAAAAACGGAAACGGCATGCTATAGTATGCCGCCCGAGACCATGGGCTATAGCCCATGATCAAAAAGGATGAAAAACGAGGATTATAAAAAAAAGTTGAAAATCACTCCGAGACCATGGGCTATAGTCCATGGTCTCGGGGTGATTTTCGTCTTTTTTTTTCAAATCCTCAAAAATGATGAAAAACGGAAACGGCATGCTATAGTATGCCGCCCGAGACCATGGGCTATAGCCTATGATCAAAAAGGATGAAAAACGAGGATTAGAAAAAAAGTTGAAAATCACTCCGAGACCATGGGCTATAGTCCATGGTCTCGGGGTGATTTTCGTCTTTTTTTCAAATCCTCAAAAATGATGAAAAACGGAAACGGCATGCTATAGTATGCCGCCCGAGACCATGGGCTATAGCCCATGATCAAAAAGGAAGAAAAACGAGGATTAGAAAAAAAGTTGAAAATCACTCCGAGACCATGGGCTATAGTCCATGGTCTCTGGGCGATTTTCGTCTTTTTTTCAAATCCTCAAAAATGATGAAAAACGGAAACGGCAAGCTATAGTATGCCGTCCGAAACCATGGGCTATAGCCCATGATCAAAAAGGATGAAAAACGAGGATTAGAAACAAAGTTGAAAATCACTCCGAGACCATGGGCTATAGTCCATGGTCTCTGGGCGATTTTCGTCTTTTTTTCAAATCCTCAAAAATGATGAAAAACGGAAACGGCAAGCTATAGTATGCCGTCCGAAACCATGGGCTATAGCCCATGATCAAAAAGGATGAAAAACGAGGATTAGAAACAAAGTTGAAAATCACTCCGAGACCATGGGCTATAGTCCATGGTCTCGGGGTGATTTTCGTCTTTTTTTCAAATCCTCAAAAATGATGAAAAACGGAAACGGCATGCTATAGTATGCCGCCCGAGACCATGGGCTATAGCCCATGATCAAAAAGGATGAAAAACGAGGATTATAAAAAAAGTTGAAAATCACTCCGAGACCATGGGCTATAGTCCATGGTCTCTGGGCGATTTTCGTCTTTTTTTCAAATCCTCAAAAATGATGAAAAACGGAAACGGCATGCTATAGTATGCTGCCCGAGACCATGGGCTATAGCCCATGATCAAAAAGGATGAAAAACGAGGATTAGAAACAAAGTTGAAAATCACTCCGAGACCATGGGCTATAGTCCATGGTCTCGGGGTGATTTTCGTCTTTTTTTCAAATCCTCAAAAATGATGAAAAACGGAAACGGCATGCTATCGTATGCCGCCCGAGACCATGGGCTATAGCCCATGATCAAAAAGGATGAAAAACGAGGATTTGAAAAAAAGTTGAAAATCACTCCGAGACCATGGGCTATAGTCCATGGTCTCGGGGTTATTTTCGTCTTTTTTTCAAATCCTCAAAAATGATGAAAAACGGAAACGGCAAGCTATAGTATGCCGCCCGAGACCATGGGCTATAGCCCATGATCAAAAAGGATGAAAAACGAGGATTATAAAAAAAAGTTGAAAATCACTCCGAGACCATGGGCTATAGTCCATGGTCTCGGGGTGATTTTCGTCTTTTTTTTTCAAATCCTCAAAAATGATGAAAAACGGAAACGGCATGCTATAGTATGCCGCCCGAGACCATGGGCTATAGCCTATGATCAAAAAGGATGAAAAACGAGGATTAGAAAAAAAGTTGAAAATCACTCCGAGACCATGGGCTATAGTCCATGGTCTCGGGGTGATTTTCGTCTTTTTTTCAAATCCTCAAAAATGATGAAAAACGGAAACGGCATGCTATAGTATGCCGCCCGAGACCATGGGCTATAGCCCATGATCAAAAAGGAAGAAAAACGAGGATTAGAAAAAAAGTTGAAAATCACTCCGAGACCATGGGCTATAGTCCATGGTCTCTGGGCGATTTTCGTCTTTTTTTCAAATCCTCAAAAATGATGAAAAACGGAAACGGCAAGCTATAGTATGCCGTCCGAAACCATGGGCTATAGCCCATGATCAAAAAGGATGAAAAACGAGGATTAGAAACAAAGTTGAAAATCACTCCGAGACCATGGGCTATAGTCCATGGTCTCTGGGCGATTTTCGTCTTTTTTTCAAATCCTCAAAAATGATGAAAAACGGAAACGGCAAGCTATAGTATGCCGTCCGACACCATGGGCTATAGCCCATGATCAAAAAGGATGAAAAACGAGGATTAGAAACAAAGTTGAAAATCACTCCGAGACCATGGGCTATAGTCCATGGTCTCGGGGTGATTTTCGTCTTTTTTTCAAATCCTCAAAAATGATGAAAAACGGAAACGGCATGCTATAGTATGCCGCCCGAGACCATGGGCTATAGCCCATGATCAAAAAGGATGAAAAACGAGGATTATAAAAAAAGTTGAAAATCACTCCGAGACCATGGGCTATAGTCCATGGTCTCTGGGCGATTTTCGTCTTTTTTTCAAATCCTCAAAAATGATGAAAAACGGAAACGGCATGCTATAGTATGCTGCCCGAGACCATGGGCTATAGCCCATGATCAAAAAGGATGAAAAACGAGGATTAGAAACAAAGTTGAAAATCACTCCGAGACCATGGGCTATAGTCCATGGTCTCGGGGTGATTTTCGTCTTTTTTTCAAATCCTCAAAAATGATGAAAAACGGAAACGGCATGCTATCGTATGCCGCCCGAGACCATGGGCTATAGCCCATGATCAAAAAGGATGAAAAACGAGGATTTGAAAAAAAGTTGAAAATCACTCCGAGACCATGGGCTATAGTCCATGGTCTCTGGGCGATTTTCGTCTTTTTTTCAAATCCTCAAAAATGATGAAAAACGGAAACGGCAAGCTATAGTATGCCGTCCGAAACCATGGGCTATAGCCCATGATCAAAAAGGATGAAAAACGAGGATTAGAAAAAGAGTTGAAAATCACTCCGAGACCATGGGCTATAGTCCATGGTCTCGGGGTGATTTTCGTCTTTTTTTCAAATCCTCAAAAATGATGAAAAACGGAAACGGCATGCTATAGTATGCCGCCCGAGACCATGGGCTATAGCCCATGATCAAAAAGGATGAAAAACGAGGATTTGAAAAAAAGTTGAAAATCACTCCGAGACCATGGGCTATAGTCCATGGTCTCGGGGTGATTTTCGTCTTCTTTTTTTCAAATCCTCAAAAATGATGAAAAAAGGCATGCTATAGTATGCCATCCAAGGCCATGGGCTATGGGCCTATAACCTATTTAGGTTCATCTTACGGTGGACATGTTTGCCTGAAAAGGAACCTTTGAAATGTTCCATAGTTTTAGAAATATAGTGCTTTCAAATTTGAGAAATTTACAATGGGGCTCAATGGCAGATATTGGCACGTCAAAAAAGCACTTTCACCTAGAAACTCCATTCACACTTTTTATAATTCAGCTTACTGTGGAGACACATACTGGAACCTTTTACTTTGAAATGTTTTGTAGTTTCTGAGTTATTTAACTTAAACGCCCAATGCATTCTCAATGGCAATAGCACAAACTTTGGCATGCTACTAGTCCTACATACTTACACCTAGAAACCCCATTCAAACCTATTCAGGTTCATCTTACGGTGGACATGTTTGCCTGAAAAGGAATCTTTGAAATGTTTCATGGTTTTAGAAATATAGTGCTTTCAAATTTGAGAAATGTACAATGGGGCTCAATGGCAGATATTGGCACGTCAAAAAAGCACTTTCACCTAGAAACTCCATTCACACTTTTTATAACTCAGCTTACTGTGGAGACACATGCTGGAACTTTTTACTTTCAAATGTTTTGTAGTTTCTGAGTTAATTAACTTAAACGCCCAATGCATTCTCAATGGCAATAGCACAAACTTTGGCATGCTACTAGTCCTACATACTTACACCTAGAAACCCGATTCAAACCAATTTAGGTTCATCTTACGGTGGACATGGGCTTTAGTCCATGGTCTCTGGGTGATTTTCGTATTTTTTTCAAATCCTCAAAAATGATGAAAAACGGAAACGGTATGCTATAGTATGCCGCCCGAGACCATGGGCTATAGCCCATGATCATAAAGGATGAAAAACGAGGATTATAAAAAAAGCTGACAATCACTCCGAGACCATGGGCTATAGTCCATGGTATCGGGGTGATTTTCGTCTTTTTTTCAAATCCTCAAAAATGATGAAAAACGGAAACGGCATGCTATAGTATGCCGCCCGAGACCATGGGCTATAGCCCATGATCAAAAAGGATGAAAAACGAGGATTAGAAAAAAAGTTGAAAATCACTCCGAGACCATGGGCTATAGTCCATGGTCTCGGGGTGATTTTCGTCTTTTTTTCAAATCCTCAAAAATGATGAAAAACGGAAACGGCATGTTATAGTATGCCGCCTGAGACCATGGGCTATAGCCCATGATCAAAAAGGATGAAAAACGAGGATTATAAAAAAAGTTGAAAATCACTCCGAGACCATGGGCTATAGTCCATGGTCTCTTGGCGATTTTCGTCTTTTTTTCAAATCCTCAAAAATGATGAAAAACGGAAACGGCAAGCTATAGTATGCCGTCCGAAACCATGGGCTATAGCCCATGGTCAAAAAGGATGAAAAACGAGGATTAGAAAAAAAGTTGAAAATCACTCCGAGACCATGGGCTATAGTCCATGGTCTCGGGGTGATTTTCGTCTTCTTTTTTTCAAATCCTCAAAAATGATGAAAAACGGAAACGGCAATCTATATAGTATGCCGCCCGAGACCATGGGCTATAGCCCATGGTCAAAAAGGATGAAAAACGAGGATTATAAAAAAAGTTGAAAATCACTCCGAGACCATGGGCTATAGTCCATGGTATCGGGGTGATTTTCGTCTTTTTTTCAAATCCTCAAAAATGATGAAAAACGGAAACGGCATGCTATAGTATGCCGCCCGAGACCATGGGCTATAGCCCATGATCAAAAAGGATGAAAAACGAGGATTATAAAAAAAGTTGAAAATCACTCCGAGACCATGGGCTATAGTCCATGGTCTCTGGGCGATTTTCGTCTTTTTTTCAAATCCTCAAAAATGATGAAAAACGGAAACGGCAAGCTATAGTATGCCGTCCGAAACCATGGGCTATGGTATCATATAAATCACTCCGAGTCCATGGTCTCGGGGTTATTTTCGTCTTTTTTTCAAATCCTCAAAAATGATGAAAAACGGAAACGGCATGCTATAGTATGCCACCCAAGACCATGGGCTATAGCCCATGATCAAAAAGGATGAAAAACGAGGATTAGAAACAAAGTTGAAAATCACTCCGAGACCATGGGCTATAGTCCATGGTCTCGGGGTGATTTTCGTCTTCTTTTTTTCAAATCCTCAAAAATGATGAAAACAGGCATGCTATAGTATGCCATCCAAGGCCATGGGCTATGGGCCTATAACCTATTTAGGGTCATCTTACGGTGGACATGTTTGCCTGAAAAGGAACCTTTGAAATGTTCCATAGTTTTAGAAATATAGTGCTTTCAAATTTGAGAAATTTACAATGGGGCTCAATGGCAGAAATTGGCACGTCAAAAAAGCACTTTCACCTAGAAACTCCATTCACACTTTTTATAATTCAGCTTACTGTGGAGACACATACTGGAACTTTTTACTTTGAAATGTTTTGTAGTTTCTGAGTTATATTATTATTATTATTATTATTATTTAACTTAAACGCCCAATGCATTCTCAATGGCAATAGCACAAACTTTGGCATGCTATTAGTCCTACATACTTACACCTAGAAACCCCATTCAAACCTATTTAGGTTCATCTTACGGTGGACATGTTTGCCTGAAAATGAATCTTTGAAATGTTTCATGGTTTTAGAAATATAGTGCTTTCAAATTTGAGAAATGTACAATGGGGCTCAATGGCAGATATTGGCACGTCAAAAAAGCACTTTCACCTAGAAACTCCATTCACACTTTTTATAACTCAGCTTACTGTGGAGACACATGCTGGAACTTTTTACTTTGAAATGTTTTGTAGTTTCTGAGTTAATTAACTTAAACGCCCAATGCATTCTCAATGGCAATAGCACAAACTTTGGCATGCTACTAGTCCTACATACTTACACCTAGAAACCCCATTCAAACCAATTTAGGTTCATCTTACGGTGGACATGGGCTATAGTCCATGGTCTCGGGGTGATTTTCGTCTTTTTTTCAAATCCTCAAAAATGATGAAAAACGGAAACGGTATGCTATAGTATGCCGCCCGAGACCATGGGCTATAGCCCATGATCAAAAAGGATGAGAAACGAGGATTAGAAAAAAAGTTGAAAATCACTCCGAGACCATGGGCTATAGTAGATTTTCGTCTTTTTTTCAAATCCTCAAAAATGATGAAAAACGGAAACGGCAAGCTATAGTATGCCGTCCGAAACCATGGGCTATAGCCCATGATCAAAAAGGATGAAAAACGAGGATTAGAAAAAAAGTTGAAAATCACTCCGAGACCATGGGCTATAGTCCATGGTCTCGGGGTGATTTTCGTCTTTTTTTCAAATCCTCAAAAATGATGAAAAACGGAAACGGCAAGCTATAGTATGCCGTCCGAAACCATGGGCTATAGCCCATGATCAAAAAGGATGAAAAACGAGGATTAGAAAAAAAGTTGAAAATCACTCCGAGACCATGGGCTATAGTCCATGGTCTCGGGGTGATTTTCGTCTTCTTTTTTTCAAATCCTCAAAAATGATGAAAAAAGGCATGCTATAGTATGCCATCCAAGGCCATGGGCTATGGGCCTATAACCTATTTAGGTTCATCTTACGGTGGACATGTTTGCCTGAAAAGGAACCTTTGAAATGTTCCATAGTTTTAGAAATATAGTGCTTTCAAATTTGAGAAATTTACAATGGGGCTCAATGGCAGATATTGGCACGTCAAAAAAGCACTTTCACCTAGAAACTCCATTCACACTTTTTATAATTCAGCTTACTGTGGAGACACATACTGGAACCTTTTACTTTGAAATGTTTTGTAGTTTCTGAGTTATTTAACTTAAACGCCCAATGCATTCTCAATGGCAATAGCACAAACTTTGGCATGCTACTAGTCCTACATACTTACACCTAGAAACCCCATTCAAACCTATTCAGGTTCATCTTACGGTGGACATGTTTGCCTGAAAAGGAATCTTTGAAATGTTTCATGGTTTTAGAAATATAGTGCTTTCAAATTTGAGAAATGTACAATGGGGCTCAATGGCAGATATTGGCACGTCAAAAAAGCACTTTCACCTAGAAACTCCATTCACACTTTTTATAACTCAGCTTACTGTGGAGACACATGCTGGAACTTTTTACTTTGAAATGTTTTGTAGTTTCTGAGTTAATTAACTTAAACGCCCAATGCATTCTCAATGACAATAGCACAAACTTTGGCATGCTACTAGTCCTACATACTTACACCTAGAAACCCGATTCAAACCAATTTAGGTTCATCTTACGGTGGACATGGGCTTTAGTCCATGGTCTCTGGGTGATTTTCGTATTTTTTTCAAATCCTCAAAAATGATGAAAAACGGAAACGGTATGCTATAGTAGGCTATGCCGCCCGAGACCATGGGCTATAGCCCATGGTCAAAAAGGATGAAAAACGAGGATTAGAAAAAAAGTTGAAAATCACTCCGAGACCATGCATGGGCTATAGTCCATGGTCTCGGGGTGATTTTCGTCTTTTTTTCAAATCCTCAAAAATGATGAAAAACGGAAACGGCATGCTATAGTATGCCGCCCGAGACCATGGGCTATAGCCCATGATCATAAAGGATGAAAAACGAGGATTATAAAAAAAGTTGACAATCACTCCGAGACCATGGGCTATAGTCCATGGTCTCGGGGTGATTTTCGTCTTTTTTTCAAATCCTCAAAAATGATGAAAAACGGAAACGGCATGCTATAGTATGCCGCCCGAGACCATGGGCTATAGCCCATGATCAAAAAGGATGAAAAACGAGGATTAGAAAAAAAGTTGAAAATCACTCCGAGACCATGGGCTATAGTCCATGGTCTCTGGGCGATTTTCGTCTTTTTTTCAAATCCTCAAAAATGATGAAAAACGGAAACGGCAAGCTATAGTATGCCGCCCGAGACCATGGGCTATAGCCCATGGTCAAAAAGGATGAAAAACGAGGATTATAAAAAAAGTTGAAAATCACTCCGAGACCATGGGCTATAGTCCATGGTCTCGGGGTGATTTTCGTCTTCTTTTTTTCAAATCCTCAAAAATGATGAAAAAAGGCATGCTATAGTATGCCATCCAAGGCCATGGGCTATGGGCCTATAACCTATTTAGGTTCATCTTACGGTGGACATGTTTGCCTGAAAAGGAACCTTTGAAATGTTCCATAGTTTTAGAAATATAGTGCTTTCAAATTTGAGAAATTTACAATGGGGCTCAATGGCAGATATTGGCACGTCAAAAAAGCACTTTCACCTAGAAACTCCATTCACACTTTTTATAATTCAGCTTACTGTGGAGACACATACTGGAACCTTTTACTTTGAAATTTTTTGTAGTTTCTGAGTTATTTAACTTAAACGCCCAATGCATTCTCAATGGCAATAGCACAAACTTTGGCATGCTACTAGTCCTACATACTTACACCTAGAAACCCCATTCAAACCTATTCAGGTTCATCTTACGGTGGACATGTTTGCCTGAAAAGGAATCTTTGAAATGTTTCATGGTTTTAGAAATATAGTGCTTTCAAATTTGAGAAATGTACAATGGGGCTCAATGGCAGATATTGGCACGTCAAAAAAGCACTTTCACCTAGAAACTCCATTCACACTTTTTATAACTCAGCTTACTGTGGAGACACATGCTGGAACTTTTTACTTTGAAATGTTTTGTAGTTTCTGAGTTAATTAACTTAAACGCCCAATGCATTCTCAATGGCAATAGCACAAACTTTGGCATGCTACTAGTCCTACATACTTACACCTAGAAACCCGATTCAAACCAATTTAGGTTCATCTTACGGTGGACATGGGCTTTAGTCCATGGTCTCTGGGTGATTTTCGTATTTTTTTCAAATCCTCAAAAATGATGAAAAACGGAAACGGTATGCTATAGTAGGCTATGCCGCCCGAGACCATGGGCTATAGCCCATGGTCAAAAAGGATGAAAAACGAGGATTAGAAAAAAAGTTGAAAATCACTCCGAGACCATGCATGGGCTATAGTCCATGGTCTCGGGGTGATTTTCGTCTTTTTTTCAAATCCTCAAAAATGATGAAAAACGGAAACGGCATGCTATAGTATGCCGCCCGAGACCATGGGCTATAGCCCATGATCATAAAGGATGAAAAACGAGGATTATAAAAAAAGTTGACAATCACTCCGAGACCATGGGCTATAGTCCATGGTCTCGGGGTGATTTTCGTCTTTTTTTCAAATCCTCAAAAATGATGAAAAACGGAAACGGCATGCTATAGTATGCCGCCCGAGACCATGGGCTATAGCCCATGATCAAAAAGGATGAAAAACGAGGATTAGAAAAAAAGTTGAAAATCACTCCGAGACCATGGGCTATAGTCCATGGTCTCTGGGCGATTTTCGTCTTTTTTTCAAATCCTCAAAAATGATGAAAAACGGAAACGGCAAGCTATAGTATGCCGCCCGAGACCATGGGCTATAGCCCATGGTCAAAAAGGATGAAAAACGAGGATTATAAAAAAAGTTGAAAATCACTCCGAGACCATGGGCTATAGTCCATGGTCTCTGGGCGATTTTCGTCTTTTTTTCAAATCCTCAAAAATGATGAAAAACGGAAACGGCAAGCTATAGTATGCCGTCCGAAACCATGGGCTATAGCCCATGGTCAAAAAGGATGAAAAACGAGGATTAGAAAAAAAGTTGAAAATCACTCCGAGTCCATGGTCTCGGGGTGATTTTCGTCTTTTTTTCAAATCCTCAAAAATGATGAAAAACGGAAACGGCATGCTATAGTATGCCACCCGAGACCATGGGCTATAGCCCATGATCAAAAAGGATGAAAAACGAGGATTAGAAAAAAAGTTGAAAATCACTCCGAGACCATGGGCTATAGTCCATGGTCTCGGGGTGATTTTCGTCTTCTTTTTTTCAAATCCTCAAAAATGATGAAAAAAGGCATGCTATAGTATGCCATCCAAGGCCATGGGCTATGGGCCTATAACCTATTTAGGTTCATCTTACGGTGGACATGTTTGCCTGAAAAGGAACCTTTGAAATGTTCCATAGTTTTAGAAATATAGTGCTTTCAAATTTGAGAAATTTACAATGGGGCTCAATGGCAGATATTGGCACGTCACCTAGAAACTCCATTCACACTTTTTATAATTCAGCTTACTGTGGAGACACATACTGGAACTTTTTACTTTGAAATGTTTTGTAGTTTCTGAGTTATTTAACTTAAACGCCCAATGCATTCTCAATGGCAATAGCACAAACTTTGGCATGCTACTAGTCCTACATACTTACACCTAGAAACCCCATTCAAACCTATTTAGGTTCATCTTACGGTGGACATGTTTGCCTGAAAAGGAATCTTTGAAATGTTTCATGGTTTTAGAAATATAGTGCTTTCAAATTTGAGAAATGTACAATGGGGC
Source organism: Electrona antarctica (assembly GCF_951216825.1). Lineage (NCBI taxonomy): Eukaryota > Metazoa > Chordata > Actinopteri > Myctophiformes > Myctophidae > Electrona > Electrona antarctica. The sequence goes on along the minus strand of NC_136789.1, from coordinate 21,053,043 downwards.
TCAATGGCAGATATTGGCAAGTCAAAAAAGCACTTTCACCTAGAAACTCCATTCACACTTTTTATAACTCAGCTTACTGTGGAGACACATGCTGGAACTTTTTACTTTGAAATGTTTTGTAGTTTCTGAGTTAATTAACTTAAACGCCCAATGCATTCTCAATGGCAATAGCACAAACTTTGGCATGCTACTAGTCCTACATACTTACACCTAGAAACCCCATTCAAACCAATTTAGGTTCATCTTACGGTGGACATGTTTGCCTGAAAAGGAATCTTTGAAATGTTTCATAGTTTTAGAAATATAGTGCTTTCAAATTTGAGAAATGTACAATGGGGCTCAATGGCAGATCTTGGCAAGTAAAGATTTGAGTGGGGTTTGAACCCACAACCTCCTGATCATGTAACCAGTGTGATAAGTAACTGAGCTACTTGCTACCTGCCACAACACAGTTTGCCTTTCCCTTTGAGTAACAACACTTGTACAAAATAAAAATAAAACTAGAAAAAGTGCCCTTCTGGGCACAGGTCTCCACCAGGAGGATAGGACTGTCTGAGATGTTTGACAAAATGTTTAGGATTAATATAAACATGTTTTTGAAGCATTTTGTTCCAAAAATGTGTTTTGCAAAAATCAACCTGTTGGTGGCGCTATAACAGGCCAATGTGAAAAGGGTGGGATATATTCCTCAGCCTAGTAAGAAAATGTGTGAAAGATTTCACGTAAATTGCATGCTGCGTTCATGATTTGAGGCTTTTGTTCAAAACGGGGCAATCTTGCAAACTGTGAAAGCCAATTATAGCCAATTAGGATGGAATATGAAATATCGGACAGATCCGTCTTGAACACATGACCATAGAGATACTGTGTAACGATTTGTGAGATTTTTGGACAGAATCTGGAGGAGTAATATAAAAAAATGTGTTTTACAAAAGTCGGCCTCCTGGTGGCGCTATAAAAGGCAGATGCGGAAAATGCAGGTCAAAGGTTTGTCCTTGGCCTCTAGGGAGTGTGCATGCAACGTATCACGCAGATCGGTGCAGTTTTAGGTAAACAATGTGAAAAGCTGCCTCATGGTGGCGCTATAACAGGCCGTTCTGGAAAATGTGGGGCAGAGGTTCATCGTTGGCATCCAGGGAGTGTGTGTGCAAAGTTTGGCATTGATCGGGCCAACGGTGCCGGAGATTAGCTGATAACGGACGGACGGAAGGACGGACGGACGGAAGGAAGGACGGACGGACGGAGTGCAAAACATACTCTCTCCCCATGCCTTCTGGTGGAGACAATAACAGGAGATTTGTCTATTTTTCTTGTGCTGTTGTTTATCTCTAGAGGTTTGAATGCTTATGAACCACAATGGAAACAAGTCTCTGGCTCTTCTATCATTATCTTTTTTGCTTTTTGTACACAGCAAGCACAGTGGCTCACTGGGTACAGAGCCTGCCTGGGAATCTGGAGGCCATGGGCTATAGTCCATGGTCTTGGGGCGATTTTCGTCTTTTTTTCAAATCCTCAAAAATGATGAAAAACGGAAACGGCAAGCTATAGTATGCCGTCCGAGACCATGAGCTATAGCCCATGGTCAAAAAGGATGAAAAACGAGGATTAGAAAAAAAGTTGAAAATCACTCCGAGACCATGGGCTATAGTCCATGGTCTCGGGGTGATTTTCGTCTTTTTTTCAAATCCTCAAAAATGATGAAAAACGGAAACGGCATGCTATAGTATGCCGCCCGAGACCATGGGCTATAGCCCATGATCATAAAGGATGAAAAACGAGGATTATAAAAAAAGTTGACAATCACTCCGAGACCATGGGCTATAGTCCATGGTCTCGGGGTGATTTTCGTCTTTTTTTCAAATCCTCAAAAATGATGAAAAACGGAAACGGCATGCTATAGTATGCCGCCCGAGACCATGGGCTATAGCCCATGATCAAAAAGGATGAAAAACGAGGATTAGAAAAAAAGTTGAAAATCACTCCGAGACCATGGGCTATAGTCCATGGTCTCTGGGCGATTTTCGTCTTTTTTTCAAATCCTCAAAAATGATGAAAAACGGAAACGGCAAGCTATAGTATGCCGCCCGAGACCATGGGCTATAGCCCATGATCAAAAAGGATGAAAAACGAGGATTAGAAACAAAGTTGAAAATCACTCCGAGACCATGGGCTATAGTCCATGGTCTCGGGGTGATTTTCGTCTTCTTTTTTTCAAATCCTCAAAAATGATGAAAAAAGGCATGCTATAGTATGCCATCCAAGGCCATGGGCTATGGGCCTATAACCTATTTAGGTTCATCTTACGGTGGACATGTTTGCCTGAAAAGGAACCTTTGAAATGTTCCATAGTTTTAGAAATATAGTGCTTTCAAATTTGAGAAATTTACAATGGGGCTCAATGGCAGATATTGGCACGTCAAAAAAGAACTTTCACCTAGAAACTCCATTCACACTTTTTATAATTCAGCTTACTGTGGAGACACATACTGGAACCTTTTACTTTGAAATGTTTTGTAGTTTCTGAGTTATTTAACTTAAACGCCCAATGCATTCTCAATGGCAATAGCACAAACTTTGGCATGCTACTAGTCCTACATACTTACACCTAGAAACCCCATTCAAACCTATTTAGGTTCATCTTACGGTGGACATGTTTGCCTGAAAAGGAATCTTTGAAATGTTTCATGGTTTTAGAAATATAGTGCTTTCAAATTTGAGAAATGTACAATGGGGCTCAATGGCAGATATTGGCACGTCAAAAAAGCACTTTCACCTAGAAACTCCATTCACACTTTTTATAACTCAGCTTACTGTGGAGACACATGCTGGAACTTTTTACTTTCAAATGTTTTGTAGTTTCTGAGTTAATTAACTTAAACGCCCAATGCATTCTCAATGGTAATAGCACAAACTTTGGCATGCTACTAGTCCTACATACTTACACCTAGAAACCCGATTCAAACCAATTTAGGTTCATCTTACGGTGGACATGGGCTTTAGTCCATGGTCTCTGGGTGATTTTCATCTTTTTTTCAAATCCTCAAAAATGATGAAAAACGGAAACGGCATGCTATAGTATGCCGCCCGAGACCATGGGCTATAGCCCATGATCATAAAGGATGAAAAACGAGGATTATAAAAAAAGCTGACAATCACTCCGAGACCATGGGCTATAGTCCATGGTATCGGGGTGATTTTCGTCTTTTTTTCAAATCCTCAAAAATGATGAAAAACGGAAACGGCATGCTATAGTATGCCGCCCGAGACCATGGGCTATAGCCCATGATCAAAAAGGATGAGAAACGAGGATTAGAAAAAAAGTTGAAAATCACTCCGAGACCATGGGCTATAGTCCATGGTCTCTTGGCGATTTTCGTCTTTTTTTCAAATCCTCAAAAATGATGAAAAACGGAAACGGCAAGCTATAGTATGCCGTCCGAAACCATGGGCTATAGCCCATGGTCAAAAAGGATGAAAAACGAGGATTAGAAAAAAAGTTGAAAATCACTCCGAGACCATGGGCTATAGTCCATGGTCTCGGGGTGATTTTCGTCTTCTTTTTTTCAAATCCTCAAAAATGATGAAAAACGGAAACGGCAATCTATAGTATGCCGCCCGAGACCATGGGCTATAGCCCATGGTCAAAAAGGATGAAAAACGAGGATTATAAAAAAAGTTGAAAATCACTCCGAGACCACTTTCACCTAGAAACTCCATTCACACTTTTTATAACTCAGCTTACTGTGGAGACACATGCTGGAACTTTTTACTTTGAAATGTTTTGTAGTTTCTGAGTTAATTAACTTAAACGCCCAATGCATTCTCAATGGCAATAGCACAAACTTTGGCATGCTACTAGTCCTACATACTTACACCTAGAAACCCCATTCAAACCAATTTAGGTTCATCTTACGGTGGACATGGGCTATAGTCCATGGTCTCGGGGTGATTTTCGTCTTTTTTTCAAATCCTCAAAAATGATGAAAAACGGAAACGGTATGCTATAGTATGCCGCCCGAGACCATGGGCTATAGCCCATGATCAAAAAGGATGAGAAACGAGGATTAGAAAAAAAGTTGAAAATCACTCCGAGACCATGGGCTATAGTCCATGGTCTCGGGGTGATTTTCGTCTTTTTTTCAAATCCTAAAAGATGATGAAAAACGGAAACGGCATGCTATAATATGCCGCCCGAGACCATGGGCTATAGCCCATGATCAAAAAGGATGAAAAACGAGGATTAGAAAAAAAATTGAAAATCACTCCGAGACCATGGGCTATAGTCCATGGTCTCTGGGCGATTTTCGTCTTTTTTTCAAATCCTCAAAAATGATGAAAAACGGAAACGGCAAGCTAGTATGCCGTCCGAGACCATGGGCTATAGCCCATGGTCAAAAAGGATGAAAAACGAGGATTAGAAAAAAAGTTGAAAATCACTCCGACTTTACTTTGAAATGTTTTGTAGTTTCTGAGTTATTTAACTTAAACGCCCAATGCATTCTCAATGGCAATAGCACAAACTTTGGCATGCTACTAGTCCTACATACGTACACCTAGAAACCCCATTCAAACCTATTTAGGTTCATCCTACGGTGGACATTTGCCTGAAAAGGAATCTTTGAAATGTTTCATAGTTTTAGAAATATAGTGCTTTCAAATTGGAGAAGTTTATAATGGGGCTCAATGGCAGCTCTATGGCACGTTTTATAATTCAGCTTACTGTGGGCACACATGCTGGAACGTTTTTCTTTGAAACGTTTTGTAGTTTCTGAGTTATTTAACTTAAACGCCCAATGCATTCTCAATGGCAATAGCACAAACTTTGGCATGCTACTAGTCCTACATACGTACACCTAGAAACCCCATTCAAACCTATTTAGGTTCATCCTACGGTGGACATTTGCCTGAAAAGGAATCTTTGAAATGTTTCATAGTTTTAGAAATATAGTGCTTTCAAATTGGAGAAGTTTATAATGGGGCTCAATGGCAGCTCTATGGCACGTTTTATAATTCAGCTTACTGTGGGCACACATGCTGGAACGTTTTTCTTTGAAACGTTTTGTAGTTTCTGAGTTATTTAACTTAAACGCCCAATGCATTCTCAATGACAATAAAACAAACTTTGGCAAGCTAGTCCTACATACTTAGGCTACTAGGATTCATTTCCTCAGCAATTCTCTGTTGAAGCCATTTGACTTGTCAAAATCACAAGAGACACAGTCGGAGGCAGGACTTGAACCTGTGGCCTCCTGGTTCCCAGGAAAGCTCTGTGCCCAGTGAGCCACTGTGCTTTCTGTGTACAAAAAGCTAAATAGTTAATGATAGGAGAGCAGAGGCTTGTTCATAAACATTTGAACATCTAGATAAACAACAGCACAACAAACGATAGACAAATCTCATGTTATTTTTTTGTATCAATGTTACTCAAAGGCAAAGGAAGACTGTGTTGTGTGACTTGTGTCAGGTTGCAAGTAGCTCAGTGAGTTAGCACACTGGCTACATGATCTGGAGGTTGTGGGTTCAAACCCTACTCAAGTCTTTACTTCATCCATCCATCCATCTTCAACCGATTATCCGCAGTCGGGTCGCGCGGGCAACAGCTCCACCAGAGTGCTCCAGACTTCCCTATCCAGATCAATATTAGTGAGTTCCTCCCGGGGGATTCCGAGACGTTCCAAGGCCAGTGAGTCGATGTGTTTCCTCCAACTGCGCCTTGGTCTGCCCCGGGGTCTCCTCCCAGGGGGACGTGCGTCTAGGACCTCCCTAGGGAGATGCCCGAGAGGCATCCTAACCAGATGCCCAAACCACCTAAGCTCTTTACTTTCAAGACAGATTTCCAGAAGAAATAAACACTAAAAGTTCAAAAACATTAAAAGACAGTGAAAAGGGTTAGCTAGGGAAGGCAATGTTGAAGAGGTGGCTCTTGAGGGCGGTTTTGAAAGTTTGGAGGGTGGGGGCATCTCTGAGTGCCTTAGGGAGGGCATTCCACAGGGTTGGGGCAGCAAAGGCAAAAGCTCTGTCACCCCATGTACGGGGGACGTCGAGGAGGTTTGCATCACCAGACCTGAGGGAGCGGGAGGGGACATGACGTTTGAGGAGGTCACAGAGGTATGGGGGAGCCAGGTTGTTTAGTGCTTTGTAGGTGGTCAGGAGTGTTTTGAAGTGGATTATTTGTTTGACCGGTAGCCAGTGAAGGTCACGGAGGACTGGTGTAATATGGTCTCTGGAACGGGTATTGGTAAGTAGGCGGGCAGCTGAGTTCTGGACATATTGCAGTTTATTGATATTGATATTTATTATTTCTAATACACAATTTCATACCATATTTGATTAAAAAAAAAGATGCAAATCATGAAAAAACATAGTATACTAAGTAGTCTTTCATGATTTGCATCTTTTTTTTTATCGTCGAAAATTATGAAAAATGACATACTATACTACTATAGTACTTTGTTGAAAATCATAAAAAACGAATAAGGCCATCACACACTTAGCACATTCAATATCAAATGACACTGATCATCCCCTGCAACGCTTCTTCAACCTCATGCAATCTGGAACGTTGGGGTTGAAAAAGGGTTGAAAAATGCCCCCTCAGCCATCGTCGCAGCATTAAACAAACCTCAACCGATTCATAGGAAGGCTTCTGTATACAGTGGGGACCTCATATTTATGTAGTCTTGGCGATATGCATTGATTAGACATTTTTCTCAGAGTTGATAATAATCACAAGTACATAGAACATTGGCCAGGAATAGGTTTTTTATAAAAATTTGAACACTGGATACAGAGGCGATTTTATGCGTATAAAAAGGAAATACAATAAAGAAAAATAAATGAATCTTATCTTTTCTATTCTGAGCAGATGTTCAAGTAAGCGTATGAAATGTAAAAGGCACTAAATGTACAACATTCCAGTTTTAAACACCAAACACAAGGCAAAGGTCATTCAGAGATGAAGGAAAATAAAGTCACAGGGCATTTGTAGTCTTCTGAATGCAAGACATAGTGCAGATTTTACAACATAACACAAAACACTCCTTACCATCCCAAAACACAACATACTAGACATACTAGACAGAGTAGAATGACTACCACAGACAGCATTCATTCAAACCGCAAACAATATCTGCTGCATTTGAGGTCTGATAAACTGAATATCTTTTATAGTTAACATCACTTCTACACTGCAACAAGTCAAACAGGAGCAAATGGACCAGCGTTAGATGTTGTCAGTGTCATGCACACATTTTTGCGTTTTTGAAATGAAGCCCAAAATGGCAAAATAGTGAAAATCAAAATAGAAAAGATATCTGGAAATCTATTTACTGTTTGTGTAATGTGTCTGTCAAATAATTAAGAGAGAACATAAAGCATAATGTACTTACAACTTCTATTGCTAAAATATATGTTTCTAGGACAAGACATTGGAATGAGTTACAGTAAATAGCACTATATCTTACAGAAGCGAGAAATATATACAAATATTGGTCAAAAATGGAAATTTACTGCATTAAGGAATCAACTAGATTACACTAAAGGCAAGACTGGATGTACAAATACCATGACTGTGAGTAGCCAAACATTTACGGAAGTAATTGTTAAATGTAACACATTTTTAAGAGTTTCAAGACATACCAGTGATTTGGAATGCAATTTAAAGCTTAAAAGCATCTCGAAGGTACAAAGCTAAATATGGGAATGTAATATTGTATATTTGGCCATTTACTATAAAACAAATAACACCTTTACAGACATTTGAACAAGTTCTCATAATGGTGCCATATTATACATGAAATGCCTTACATGCAGTGTTTTTATTTTTTGTTGATTTGTACTGTAGTATTTTTTGTTGATTTGTACTGTAGTATTTTTTCTTTTACATTTCACCTTAATTGAACTTATTTCAACATATTTAGAATGACGCATAAATAGTCAACCTCTTATATTCAACTGCCCTCAGGATCTATAGTGACGACGACACAAAGCTCTCAGTATCGAAAACAAGCATTTTTAGATGTGACAAAATCATAAAAATGACATTGCCGTAATGTGTATGTATGTACGCCATAATGCATATTTATATAGAGCGCCCGAAGTCCTGACGTCACTCGCTCATCCCCTGGTTCGTGGAAGTTTTTCTCTATGGAGAATAGCATGCGGTCATCTTTTGTGGACCAAAAATAAACAAACTGTCTCTGCGAAATTGTCGGGGAGGTGGCTCTGTATCGTTTACGACAGTCATATTTCATGTAATTTGTTTCTGAGAAAATGTAACTAATTCAGCAGCAGTAACAATAGCGTTTTCTCTCAGTCAGTTGATTCTTCATATCGATATGAGTGAAACGGCCAGGATGATTTGTTTATTTTTCAAACACAGTTCTTATATGAGGGGATCTAAAATCCCCCTATGGGGATTACAATGCAAATAGAAAAAGCCAGTGGACTTAGCGGCCTCTACCGATATTGACGTCAGACTTCGGTGCTCTATATGTACATTTTCAAACAAGCACCGATAGCCAGAGCAGCCACTCAAATATGGGGCTTTTTTTTAGTGTGGTAAAAAGTCATACACTGGAGAAGGCCAAAGAGAAAGGCAGTATTTTCAAAAAGGTACCACAATAAAATGCTAGAACCTAGCACAACATTTTAAGCATTCACAGTAAAATGTCAGGGACACCATTATATATTTTAAATCGCTGAACTATAATTGGTTGAGCACCAAATCTGTATGACTTGAGGCAATACAAAATGTCCACACTGCTACCAAGCACAACAGTGGAGACCGATTTATGTGGCATGAAGTCTTTAAATTGACAGGATTTTACTGTACATACAGCAGTGGTTCTGTTAGTGTGGTCCGGGAACCCCCAGGGGTCCTTGAGGGGGTGTCCCCAGGTTGAGAACCACCGACATGAAGTACACACAAAACACTGCTAATGGGGCACGCTACCAAAACTACAGACAGCTTTCTCACATTGGTTACAACTACTAATAGCCTTATTTAATGTATTGTATGTCGAATAGCAAATTAGCGATCTTCAGTAGCTCATTTCTTTTAAAATTTTGACATACAGTACAATAAAAAGCAAGTCTTTTGCAGACCTACAAAGGTGACTGTAACAGAAACATAGTAACCAAAAAAGGGGTCTGTGGCCTAATAAATGTCGATTTGGGTCCTTGACATGAAAAAGTTTGAGAACCACTGGTCTAATAGAATAAAAAGTATTTCTTTGCATTTGAAGACAGTGTGTGGGAGTTTTTTCTGTGCCTACAGTATAATGACATGCCCAGAAAGTAGGGTCAAAATTAAAGTGGTTAAAATCATCTCACATTCATCTGGTTGTTGCAAATGAATGGACTTCCAGCCACTATTTTGAGTTGTTTGTTGTGTTGATATTTTTTGTATTATCACGATCCCTGCACTGTAAAAGCCACCTCAAGTATGTGGACATTACAAGTTGTTACATGCTGTTAACTGCAAACGGTAATGTTGTTTTTTTAAGGCCACTGTCTTGGCCCCTTCATGCTAGTTTATCACACGATGGAATGGAAATGGAATGCTTTCAGAGGACTAAAAGGAAAAGTACAACTAAAATGTATAAATCAAACCTGTGCCGATTCTTTCCTCGTCCTTTAGATATACAACCCCTCCCCTCCCCCAGCCCAATCCCAAGAGCAGCTGATCGAGAGGTCTGGTCCTTTATTTTTTGTTAGTTTTCTTTTTTTGGTCCACATTTCCACACCCCCTCCTCTTCAGTTTTTCCTAATGTCAGCGTAGACCACTGGCTCCATCTTATGGATCGAGTTGGGAAGGTTCATGCCTGAGTGATCCAACTGGGCGTATATCACCGGCCCCTTTGAACAGAATGGGAGAGAGGGAAAAGGAAAAGATGAGGAAATTAGTTGGCCTAACAGACCAAGCACAATATAAAAACACATTTCAGGCACATGAAACAATGGACCATGCAGATCATATGGATTTGATGCAGTCTGTCTGGACTGAAACCATCACAAAATGACATGTGTAACGCCAGCTCTAGGACTGTGATTAAAAAAATCACACCTAACATGATCCGCAATTCGGTCTTGACCTTGACTTCAAATCGTGACATTTGTGTGGTTCGGGGGGGGGAAAGATCTGATGACTTTGGCATGAGACCAGGTTGCATTTGTTATACAGGACTCTCACCTTACATACACCTGCACATTACCTCAGAACACCATCTTCTAATAGTCTCAAATAGCAATTCATTGGAGCAAGAAAAGCTGATCTTTCTTCACATTTTTCTTCAGTTTAAATTCAAACACCCAACAGAAGTACATTCAAGACTCAAGTTAACTCTTGACACTAGTTTGCAATTGATTATTTAGCTGCATTCTTGACAAATTAGTCTGCAACTAGAAAAAGTGCCCTTCTGGGCACAGGTCTCCACCAGGAGGATAGGAGTGTGTGTGATGTTTGGCAAAATGTTTAGGAGTAATATAGTCATGTTTTGCGTGTGTGTGTGTGTGTGTGTGTGTGTGTGTGTGTGTGTGTGTGTGTGTGTGTGTGTGTGTGTGTGTGTGTGTGTGTGTGTGTGTGAGACGCGGCTTGGCCTGTTGTAGCGCCACCATGAGGCTGATTTGAAAACTGTCATTTCTTCCTCAGCCTAGTGGGAATATGCATGCAGTTTCACCGCGATCGGACGCTGCGTTGAGTAGTTGTGGCGATTTGTACAAAACGGGTACAAAGCGGGCTACTCCTGAAAAGTTTAGAAGCCAATCTTAGGCAATGAAGGTGGATTATGAGAAATCAAACAAACCCGTCTTGATCACATGACTATGGAGAGCATGTGTATCGATTTGCGTGAAATTTGGATAAAATCTGAAGGAGTAATATTAGAAAATGTGTTTTACATATGTCGGCCTCCTGGTGGCGCTATAAAGAGCAGATGTGAAAAATTCCAGGCAAAGGTTTTTCCTTGGCCTCTAGGGAGTGTGCATACAAAGTTTTAGACAGATCTGTGCACAGTGTGCAGTTGGAGGTAAAACACTTTTCGGCCAGTTATAGCGCCACCATGAGGCTGAATTGAAAATGTTCACGTGGCATTTCTTCCTCGGCCTAGTGGGAATGTGCGTGCACAAATTCACGTAAATCACACGATGTGTTCATGATTTGCAGTATCATGTTTGAAACTGAGCACTCCTGCGAACTTTGGAAGCCAATCTTAGCCAATCAGGATGGAGTCTGAGAAATCTGAAAGACCCGTTTCGTTGAATGGCTCTAGACTGTGTACCAATTTGCGTGACGTTTGGACAAAATCTGTAGGTGTACTGTCCAAAAACTTGTTTTGCACAAAGCGGCCTTCTGGTGGCGCTATAACCGGCCGTTCTGGAAATTCTGGGGCAGAGGTTCATCGTTGGCATCCAGGGAGTGTGTGTGCAAAATTTGGCATCGACCGGGTTAACGGTGCCGGAGATTAGCTGTTCACAGACGGACGGACACACGGACGGACGGACGGACGGAGTGCAAAACATACTCTCTCCCCATGCCTTCGGCTTGGTGGAGACAATTACAAAGCCAGTGTTTGTTTCGTCTGGTAAGGCACCTTACGAATCTTTATGCTGAATCTGTGCAACAGTTAACAATAAAGCTTTAGGGGTAGTTACTGTGATTTCAGTTCCAATGCTTAATATATGCTTTTAGATCGGCTATTTTTGACATGTTAAACTATTAAGTATAAATCAGGCTTAAAATCGGTTTAATTTAGTCGCAAGTCTTTGGTTTGAGATAGGCTTTAGCCACCTCCTGTATTGTGTTGTGGTGTTGTGGAGGTGGCATTCAGTGGATCCCAGCTCCTACCTGCAGTGGGCCCGAGGGGCTGCTACATCGGGAGCTCTCCAAGTTTGACTCCTTCTTCCGCGGTTGCGGTGCGTGAGAGCTCACGCTCTCCGTGGAAGTACATCTATTTAAGGTGTTTGTGATTCAGCAATTTGGGGCAGTTCAGGAAGCATTGGTGCGCAGAGAAATGGTAAGATTCGACAAAGACAAATATGGGAAGACAGACAAAAAAAGACAAATAAAGAGATGACACATGGACATGAATGCGATGTGAACAAAATAGCATGATAGTTGCCTTATAGGCAGATATGCTAAAAAGGAATGACAGGCATTTGGCAAAGACAATGCATGGGGTATGGTTGGGCATGAACATTTGAATATTCCATTGTCCTAATGCAAGATGCTATTCAAAAATGTGCATAATAAAAGGGTGAGAGCTATGAGGTTGAATTAAATTAAATTAAGAAGTAAATCAAATATTAAGCTACATTGTGACAGAATTGCAAACAGGAAAGTTTGTTTTACAAAAGATGCTTGTTGCACAATGGTTGTTGAAATTAGTTTCTCTTCTTTGTTCTTTGTTTCGTCATTTCCTTTCTAACAAACTTTTCAACTAATTCTATCATAAATCGATAATGACAATTATGGGTTATTTCTTTAATCAACATTTAAGATTTATAATAACTCAAGCCACCACCACCCCCCTAGTATTGGCATGTCTGTGTAGTTATTAACAAAGAACTGAACTTCTTCAGTAGAGCCTCACAGTAAATTCATCTAATGTCCACAGTAAAGTCAAGATACAGTATGCAAGCGTTCACATCTCTATCTGTTCGATCACATCTTTTCAATATGAAAAGGTCAAGGTAGGTAGTTGAACCCTTCTAGTTGCAAGCCACACACACACACACACACACACACACACACACACACACACACACACACACACACACACACACACACACACACACACACACACACACACACACACACACACACACACACACACACACACACACACACACACACACACACACACACACACACACACACACACACACACACTTAAGCCTTAATAAAATGTGCAACAGGCATGTAATAAGTTTGTTAGTAATGGAAAAAGAAAACATGACAAAAAATCAATGTGTGAGTTAGTGGTTAGTTTGACATGGAATAATGAATGTGGCAGATGGCAATTGACAGATGAATAGTAGCAGGCATCAAGCGAAGCTTAGAGATGCTGTTAAGTAGAATGTCTCAATGTGTTGCGTGATCAAATATGTGATGTTATGTTATGTTATGGGATTTATGTCTTCCTTGATATACTGTAGGCACCGTTACAAAGAATTACGTCTACTTTAGACACCCGACAGTGACGCTGAAAGCAACCGATTTAAAAACTGGATATTTCAGCCTACCAACACCACTGTGCTCGATGAAGTACACTAGTACAGTATAAAATATTAGTGATTGCTTGGTATTTTCATTGTGTAATTTTATTTTTAGGAATTTGGTTCACTCACAGGCTTGACTTCACATTTGTTTTTAGAAGTTTTTGAATTAATTCAAGATGTTAAATATCTCTCTTTAGAGACAAGCAACTGTTACTTCCATCCTGGTGCTTTCAATTAAATTTGTAGGCATCCATTTAACCGCTTAAGCCCTATTCCTACAAATACATAACACAACGTGAAGCGAGCTTGTGGATCTGCTATTTTTAGTTCCAAAGGTTGTTGAACATTTATGAAATTTTCACCTGACATTCCTAAAATAGTTGAATGTGATTAAGCTAGGTTTTGTGACACTTCAAGTCTGTTAGAGATGGTTGCAGGGTCAAACAATATTAGGCGGATTAAATGTAGTATTCCATTTGCAGAGCGTTTCCGTTTAACACACACACTTGTTATTGAAATAATCGTAAAGCCAAAACACAGATATACTGAACTCAGCACCCATGCAGAAAGAGATAGGGTGTTAAAGGTCTGATGACAAACTGTCACTGAGTGACTAAGAAAAACCCAAAGGCAGAGAAAACAGGAACGGAAACAAACGTATTTTTGCAGATCCCCCTCAAGCACACCAGGCCATGAGCTCCTTTCAACACAGACACACAGAATGCTTACAGGATGAGATTCTTATGAACCTTAGGATGCACTTTTTTAAAGACTGTGTAGTTTAGAGCTCGACCAATATATTGGTTTGGCAGGTATATCTGAAATTATTTTACATGTTTGACAACATCAGGATTGGCAGTCATGCAGCTGTCAAAAAAACATTGGTTCTTTGCTAAAAAATAGTAATCCAAAAAGCAATGTTAATTTGTGTATTTTATATATATTTTCTTGCTTGACTGTATGTGTATATAAAGACAAAATGTTTTGTGTATTTATGGTATCTTTTTTTAAATTATAAGTAATACATAAATAAAAACAAATACAAAATTGGAATCATCAGAACCAAACATCTACCATCATTCAGGCTCTAAGGCTAAGCAGTTCTTTGACTGAATTTTTTAGCTCTACTAATTCAAATCATGTTAGAACTACACAGAGTGGATTGTGGCAATGTTAAAAAAGTCCATTGCCAAATGCCAAGTGTCTGTTTTCCTTGTGCAATCAAACCTGCACCACTTGAAATGTGCGATGATAATCACCCCAATTGTGTGCGACATCCCTTGAAATAACTAATAAGTTAAACAACGTACCCTTCGTAATCAAGGCGAGTCTGATGTCTCTTTATGATGAGGCAGGTGACCACGGCAATAACGATGAGTCCGATGACAGCGCCACAAACGGCTCCCACGATAACAGCAGTGCTGTTCTGAGGAAGGGACTCTGGACAGGAAAAACAACAACATTAACCACTTAACCCATTTTGACCTGAGATCAGATTCTAAAATGTCTTCTACATCCTGACAGTTTTCTGAAAAAGCTATGTTTCTATGTCAGTCCTTCTTCGATTTTTCAAAAATAGCAGACCTACAAGCTTGTAGGGCGCCACTCGGTGGCGCGCTATGAGCTTGTAGATCTGCTATTTTTCAATAGCTAAAGCATAACATAATGCTAACACCAAAAGGGGTTCCTGCCTAAAATGGGTTAAACCACGGTTTATCAACGTTGGGTGCGGGAACCGCAAGGGGTCCAAAATGTCTATAACTCTTGAGTGCGCGCAAATGGAAACAAATTACATTGGACGGTCGGTGACATGTCCATTTGGTTCCGCTGGCACACTCTCAGAGTTACTGGTAAATGAACACTGAACAGTGAGGATTGGGGTCCCGCTCATGTGATGTTTGTGGTTGTGCTCAAATTGTGTTCCTTGCCAGAAATATGAGCCCCACACCACATATAACAAATCATTAATACCAGCTTCAGCTGCTTTGCTCGACAGCACATTTACCTCTCAGAACGACCTTGAGCTCTGTGCGAGACGGCGTGCCCGACACGTCCGGGGGGTTCTTCACGTCACAGAAGTACGTGCCGTTGTCGTTGAAGTGCGCCTGGACCAGCTGGATGGAGGCGTCCTTCTTGTTGAGGTCCCCGATAAACTGCACCCTTTGTTTGTACGGTTCCGATGGGAAAGCCTTCCCATTTCCAAAGTAGAAAATCTGCAGGAACAAGGGGTGGGATGGAACTTAGTCAACCACGTGAACCCATATCTGGACATGTGATGACAGGCAAACATTTGGCAAAACAAAATTGCGGATCTGCAACAATATCACAATGTGCATTGATTTAATTTTTTTATTACTTTTAATCAAATAATAATCACACCCATGTGAAGTGAGGGGCGCTCTTATTAGGCACCAAATCCTTTAAACCCATTATACCTACCTTATACCGACCTTGAAACATACCTTAGTTACGTCACCAATAATAGTGGTCCCTTATTGGCCAAGGCCCAAGGGTTTGCACCGTCATACCGACAGCCGATTTGCTAAAGCACATATTACTTAAATTCTCCATTCATTGTCGATGGCCGTATGTGTTCAAACAGAATCTACACTATAGGTGTTTATAGGAGGGGTTAGCGCCCCTCAATAATGAAGTGCATTCTTTCATCTATCTACCGGTATCTATAAATGTAATCCATGTAACTCGAGAACCGTTTGCGCCAGCAACTTCAAACGTGTTCCACAGTCACCAGACTCACCACCACAGGGAGTGCAGTGCCCGGCCTTGAGTCGGTTGGATAAACCATTGTCCAGAACCAGCACAAAAGCCTCTGGACAGGGCCCAAATCAGCAAATTGATCACACTTGATCATCCCTAGGTCTCCATATGGAGCTGGTATAAAAAAAATAGTAACAAATGTACATGTGCATGTTTTCCCTGCAGTAGCTAAGTTAGGTAAACTTTTTGTGAACAGCTTCACAGTAGGTTAGGCCAGCAACTCTACATCTGACCTGAGTGACCTCAAACCCTTAGATCTCCATATATGGATATATTTCAGAACCTGTTCTGACATTCCATATGTTGATCCTTCCCCATCCATTAAAATGTCAAAACTCTAGACGGGCCTCCCCCAAAGTTATTAATGCAGCGGCGCCCGGCAGCCGGCGAAAACTAGAGTTCTCAACAGGCCCACCTGTCCATTCAAACTCTAGACGGGCCTGCCCCAAAGTTATTAGTGCAACTGCGCCCTGCAGCCAACAAAGAGAGTTCTCAACAGACCCGAAAATTAAGGCCCGGCCCTACCTGGGGTCCTGGGCCCTCATCAAACCCTGTACACTCAAGAGAATGTCCCAGCTACCACCCTTAGATCTCCATATACTGTATGGAGCTGACCTGTTCTGACATTCCACATGTCTTACTGGTATATTTATTTTTGTGTATGTGTATATATATATATATATATATATATATATATATATATATATATATATATATATATATATATATATATAGATATATTAAGGCTGTCAAAGTTAACGCGTTAATCGTGCGTTAACTCAACGTCCTTTTAACGGCGTGAATTTAATTAACGCGCGATTAACGCACACAGAACGGTTGAGAGACGCATGCATCTGAATGCAGGCAGGCAATTCCAATAGCCCCGCCTCTCTCTCATCCCCCCCCCCCCCCCACTCTCTCTCTACCATTCCCACACTCAGTCCGGAGTACCGTCAGTACTATAGGGCAGTTGAGCTGTGAGCAGAGGCTGAATGCCTCCGTTCGGCTCGTTATTAATTAATTTGCTTCACAATGTGTTAGATCAGAAGCTCTTTGAAGTGGGCATTGGGCAAAAGCAAAACTCTGGCAGTTTTGGTTGACAAACATAGTTAGTTAGTTGTGAAAGCTTGATGCTAATCATGCTACACAGACCATGCTAATGAGTGCTAAAGCTAATGTTGACTTGCAGGAGAGAGAGGGGCAGGGGCTCGTGTGTGTGTGTGCCCGTGCGTGCGTGTGTGAGTGTGTGTTGAGTTTATGATTTTGTTTCCCTCTTCCATGGCATTTGCAATAAAGCAAGCATTCTCCCATTTTGAGTATTTAAAACTTGAAAAGACCACCAGTGGTCCCTGAGGGGATTCCAGGTGGCCCACAGCTAAATGATGGAGGGTTGGTAACCAAATGAACCCTTATAGATCTTTAACTCTCAAGAGTTGAATAATTGTTAAACAAATGCATTACTTAAAGTTAATTTACAAGAAGTCTACACAATTAGAGAACATGTTATTTTGATCAACATACAGCCTGTTATCTCTCCTAATGGTACCAACATCAATACAGTTCTTTAGTTTGGGTCAGGAAGGCTAAATGTCATGGTGGTCCGTGGCTGAAATGCAGAATAAATAATGGACCTTGATATGAAAAATCTTGAAAACCACTGATTTAAGGTATATTTAGAACGGATAAAAAATATGCGATTAATTTGCGATTAATTTGCGATTAATCGGCGATTAACTATGGGCAATCATGCGATTAATCGCGATTAAATATTTTAATCGACTGACAGGCCTAATATATATATATATATATTCTTTATTTTGTGTTTACAGGAAGTAATTAAAAAAATGTTTTACCTGGGATGGCGATGATCATTTGATGAACAAATCCCCTGAACATGGGTTGATTATTCATCTAATCATTATTAATAGAAATATAGTAATGGATTTTAATTTGTCAGTTTTACACATCCCCAATATGTGTAGCATGCATGTTAACCCATTTTGACCCGAGATCAGATTCTAAAAATGTCTTCTACATCCTGACAGTTTTCTGAAAAAGCTATGTTTCTGTCAGTCGTTCTTCGATTTTTAAAAGATTGCAGACCTACAAGCTCGTAGCGCGCCACTCGGTGGCGCGCTATGAGCTTGTAGATCTGCTATTTTTCAATAGCTAAAGCATAACATAATGCTAACACCAAAAGGGGTTCCCGCCCAAAATGGGTTAAGGTAGCCACACACCTCACCAATGAGCACTGCAGGCTACTTTGCATAAGAAAAAACAATGTTTAATCTGCCGACTGGTTTGTGCTGAACTAAATGCTAGTTTGTTGAAATCTGTTGGAGTTTGAAACAGTCTCTTTGGTGGAGAAGTACCTTTACAAGTTCTCAAATAATGCCTAGCCATTTAATTAAATTTCCAATTGAATTTAGTAAAAGGAGAACGTATAAGCCAAAGACATTATTATTGTGACAGAGACATCAGACATGGTGTTTTTTCAGCTTCTAAAAAGGGGGAAGTGAGCTGTTTACAGGAAAAGGCTGGAGTGGGATTGAATCCTAAACCAGCAGGGGTCCAGTGGTTCCAGAGGCGGAAGTCTTTTAACCCCCATTCCCTGTTCAGTGAAAACATTCCCATAGCATTGAGCCAAACAATATTTGAAAGTAAATATTTTCACGTTACACTGACTGATGTATGAGGACTGCTTTGTTATGCGTTCACAATTGAAGTATTTGTGACATTTGTTATCGTACTATACATGAATTGATGTTCAAGTCAATGTTAGCCAAAATTGATACATCTAATCAAGCAAGGTACTGTGTTAAAGACATCTTAATTATCAAACAACACGTTGTTGTGAGCTTGTAGATTTTTATATATATATATATATATATATATATATATATATATATATATATATTTATTTATTTATTTGTAATAATAGCTAGCCTTAGCTTGTATTGTAACAAATTGTATCAAAGCAGCTACATTTTAAGAGGTTAAAAGATCAGATGAGGCAGTCTTACAGAAAAGGGACTTGCATCAGATCCAGCTGGTCGAAATGTCCACGTCACTGCAGCAAGACTGCTGACTACTTCGTTGGACTTGAAGGAACATTTAAGGATTCCTGTGGTACCGTTCTCGACTATCACTTCTTCCGGGGTATGCACGTCCACGGCTGATGCAGGATGTGTGCCTGTTAAAAAGATGGAGACAGACTACCAGTTAAAGCAGGGCAATACAAGAACAATATAACGATATGTATGGACCAGAGCCGACATTAAATGTCGTTATGTACCATCTAGTTCTAAATGTCCCTTAGTAAGTACACAATTCAATGATTTACCTCCATGTTAAACGACTTAATTGACTGAATAACACAGGGTTAAAAGGGGAAGCAACAAACTGACAAGATGATCTGGGTGAGTCATTTTGCCCTACATTTTGAAATATCCAATGAAAAGAAACAATATGTTTCAATATCTCATTGACAGTAAATGAATACATTTTTGAGTGCAGCACACTGGTGGAGCACCATTGATATCGTCCAGTGATTTGCTTGCAGTTGTAACAATATTAATTGGCGTGCTGGGAAGGGATTCCGGGAAACATTTAAAAAAACAATAACAGACAGTATCAGAGCCATCTTTCCACATCATCATCATAGCACACTCCCTCATTTAGTTCCATTAACCTAAACAGCTTTGTAACTGTTCAGGACTGTACTGTGAATGTGAAATAATATACAACTATGGGAGGGAGCAAGAATCTAAACATCTGAGCCAAATTGTCATACAAGGCATCACAATTACAGATCAAATGTGTTACATTTCCTAGGGCTGGGTGATATGACTTTGAATCAATATCATAATTATTTAAAACTTTTGCCTTACAAGTAATAAACAATTATTATTATTATATACGCTTTTTTTTACACTGCTGCAGCCCTCAGTTCTCTGACAAGGTCTGTGCTGTATATAATTATGGATACTACAACGTAGTGTAAATTATACATTTTCTACTTGATATAAAATAAATAAAACAAAAATCTAAATAAACTTGCTTCTCGATTAGTTGCTTAACCTACGTGAGCATGATTAATTCAGTTAGACGTTCTTAAATGATGGTTTTGGATATATTTATTATTTTCAGGTCATTGCCCAGACCTTATAAAACTGGTAGGCCTACATATAATCATATATGAAACTGAACAGGCTCCACTGTGTGTTCCTCCAGATGAGTTCTGTAATGGTGTCTCTGTTCTCACACCATAACGTCATTTATCTTGAGTATACTCTAAGCATTTAACCCATATCTTGTTGCCATCATTGTGTCAAGTGTAAGTAGCATTTTGTGATTTGCACTGATTTCTGCTGAGTATGGGGCTTCTGGTTTCCGTTCTGTATTGCTGAGAGGAAAGGAAACTACAGTGGACAGGCGGATATTTGCTCCCTAACATTTTCTCACACACACACACACGCGTAGAAAGAAATCACGCCACACACACACCATGTTATTGTTGTAATCAGGCCCGCATTACTAAATCTATAGGCCACAATGTGTCACAATTCAACAGTGATTTTACGCACATTACAATACGTTCTGGGAATACGTTACAATAGCAAAAGGAAATAACCTGCCCAGTGAATTTGTTTACGTTGCGGAAGCTAGTACTACCATTAGCCAGCAGTGAACTGATAATAGTCGAGGTGTTGCACCGAATGTGGTGACCAATCTAACTCGATCACTCCCGACTCGTCCCGAGGGAGAATAGTAACGCCAGCCAGGCCCAGGCCAGCCAGTTTGAATGATAACCGGATTGTAAATTACCACAAGCCTCAAACACCGACTAACGTGAAAGATCACCAGGTTCAATTTATTGTAATTTAATTTATGAGCTTCGCTTCGGACGTACCATCATCTCACGTTCACTAACTTCACGTTCGTGAGTCGACTAAAAATCTCCAGAAATAGCATAAACAACGACTCCTGCCGGCCACACAATTCGATAGTTCGCACATTCCGGTGTAAAATGGTAGCCCTTGGCTGTACAGTAGCATTTCAGTGTTACTGTGTAGTTACATATTTAAAAGTACGTTTCTTTTGAATAAATAACCCTGTAAACTGAAACGGATCACGTCGGTCAACGTAACGGCCCAAACTAAGCAAGTCGTACATCAGGTGATGCTTGTCAGGATATAATGAACCAGTGATCAGTGGGAGATAACGCTAGCTACTAACGCCCTATCTCAAATCCTAACATGTTTCACCAAAACGCTGTTACAACCCGGTCAGCGCCTCCATCGTTACTTACCGAATACTACGCATAGCGTCAATCCGCTCAATAAAAGGCATTTCCAAAAAGGGTGTAACCTCCTCGGCTCCATAATGTTGTAAACACGAATATTTCCTCAAACACTTTTTTTCTCCTGTGGTGCCAGCTAGCTTCGCCCTTCTTCTTGTGACTTTACAGGAAGCTGTTTAGATGCAGCGTTAGTGTGTTGCTGCCACCTAAAGGCCACATGAGTATAAGCACGTACCTAGTGGGTGCACACTGCACAGCCAGAGACTCACTGGTGCTACAGTGGTTCCCAAAGTGGGGTCCGGGGACCTCCAAGGGTCCTTGAGTGAGTTCCAGGGGGTCCCCAGCTAAATTATAGTTTGGAACCAAATGGACCCATGTGGGTCTGTAAGTCTTGAGTTAAATTAACTTTGATTTTACAATATAAATTGGGGGTCCGAGAGTTAAAAATGCCATTAAATGGAGGTCCGTATAATGAATGGTCAAACTGGGGGTCCTTGAAATTAAACTGCTTGAGAATATGGCTCTCTGGGGAAAGTCCCTGACTGCACCACCACACTCATCCTAAAGAACATTTCATGTTGGGGAGAAAAAAGTAACCAGAATTTAGAAGACAAACAGTTGTGCAGTGCCGATAATTTGTCCAGGTGTGTGATATAAATGGTTAATTTGTGATGTCTCTAGATTATTTTCGTGGCTTGATGTTTTAAGGGCCTGTGGGAAGAAAGTAAGAAACCTGAGAGAATAGATGTGTTGTCAATTTGTAGAAGATCTGGGCCCATGCAATTTGATACATTTTTGAAAAAGCCTTTTTGACAGAACATCAAGGCAGCAGGAGGAGGATTGCAGATGTTGTATAATTTCCTCCAATTTTTTTTGATTGGATAAAATTGTGTAATGTGTATTTCAATTCATTTTAAGCAAACAATGGCACAACACAGGAAGGGGAAAAAAAGAGAATGCAGACAAAATAGGAATGGAAAAATGTAAATGGAAAATGTGTTCTGTCTCATGATTGGATGGCTGATGTCCCATGCGCGACATGTGTTTTGTTTAATAAATTATACCCGGAGAGAAAACATTTTTGATGTTTGCAAACATTATGAGTAAAATTACTATGATGGACTAACCCATCATAGCAGTTTAAAAAGATGCTATCCCCAAGTCATTAATTGACACGATTTTGGACATACCCATGACTGGGAAAGGCATAATTATTGGGAACATGAACTGGAACATGAAATGTGCACTGTATTTATTTCACTCATTTCAAACTTTCTAAAATATACGCCAACATCACAGATTCCTGTAATCGATGTCATATGTCCCCAGCGAACATGACACACATGTTCTGGTCATGTCCCCCGCCTACAAGGCTATTGGACGGCTATTTTTAAACAGCTTGCCGAAGCCTGGAACACAGATCTGTGTTTGGGGTTCTACCAGATCACTAACCTATTGGGAGGGGTATAAACAGAATCTTTCTTTTATTTCTTTATTAGCAAGATGAAGGTTTTTATTGGAGTGGAAATCAACACTGACCCTTAAGCATCTGTAATATTCTGTATGGCTTAAAGACCTCATGATGTATCTAAATTTGGAGAAACGTCTATAGAGGGTATGCGCATGCATAAAGTGAATGGCAGATCAAGTGCCAAATCGAGTGACAAAGTGAATTTAATGCAATCAAATAGGAATTTTCTGTTTGGATGTATGAGCTGTCAAGGCCAGAAAGTAGTTTTTTGCCACTCAGTAGGCATTCCAGCATAACTTCCGGGTATGATGATGTCACACGCATACCCTCTATTCAATTTGAAGGGATCACCGGGAAAATCTGACCAGGTATGGGGCCCTATGATTAAACATATAACTAAATTAAAGACACTCCAGGAAACAACTACCACCAACTCGAGGCAAATTAGTTAAATGTTAAAAGGTTGTATACATACCATTCGTGCCACGAGGGAGTGCCAGGATGGATAGCACAAATTTGAAGGTTTTCAGAAAACCTGGGATAGGTTTTAGAAGGCGTTTTTAGAATCGGCCTTACATTGTATACATTTGAAAACTTGAAATGGGACATTCTGCACGAGTGCTTTTACTTTTGGTACTTTAAATACATTTAGGTGCCACTGCCAATACTTTTGTACTTTTACTCAAGTACATTATGAATTTCGGAGTATTTCTACATCGCCAGGATTGATACTTTTACTTAGGTAAATAATGCGAGTACTTTTTTCACCACTGAAAATATCACACAAAGAACATTGGTTCTGCCACATTATTAGTGGCAGAACTGGAATGAACAGACGTGACTGCCCACACCACTGCCCACGAGATCCTCAGAAATTCACTAGAAATGCAACAATGTTTTTGCTGTGTGCGCTTATTTTCGAATAGCCTGCTGCCCTTACAGACCACGTATAGATGTTTTTGTGTTTTGCAAGTATTATAGTTTAGTAAAACGGTGTATACATGACTATTCTTGCATTTGACGACTTGGACACCCTAATGTTAAATTGGTTTGCTTTAATCATTCACCAAGACTTTCACTGAATCAGTAATATAATGCACCTACTGAACAATCAGTCCTCATTGAAGTCCATTGCAGTGACAACTGTCTTATGGTTCTCCCAACAATATGATTTTATTACAATCACTAGTTAATTTTATTTTCAGTAGAATCACACACAGAGCTTTCTTTTCTTTTGTATAAGTGAGCATCTTCAGTATTCAGTCACATGGCTGTATTAATTTCTGGAATGATTCCTCCTTTAAATGGGTCTTCCCACTGAGTGCCACACGTACAAGATAGATATATTCCTGCCTTGGGATTTCCAAGATGTTCTCAAAGCAATGTAGCAAAAGATGTTTTAAGTCGGAGCTCTAAATATCAGACAAGTTTGAGCCAGCTGTCCGCATTAGAGTTTAAGAAATCTTTTGCTTTATTGAAGCAGAAGCAGAGAACAGCCATGGGAGTCAGTGTCACGTGACGTCAGTGTTGGAATTAATAAGCTACCATCATAAACTAAGCAGTATGATTACAAAAAAGACAGCCTGATTATTTAGGCTGTCCAAGGTTGGTTGGGTATTACATCACCGATTTCACTGTCTTAAAACTGATTTATACTATAGTTGCATGTTGCTGTCAGACACCAAAAATGACAGATCTACAAGCTTACAACACGTCATGCTGTAACACATTGTGAGATTGTAGATCGGCTATTGGTGGTGCATAATAAACACGCACAACCAATACAAATATACATCAGGATTTACATATGCCATGACATTGCCCTGACCTCAGTAAACGATGTCTTTAGTTTGAGTGATACCGTGCCCGGTTGAGTGTTCCAATTAGTTCATTGACAAGTCAAAAAGTTCATGAAAACAGGAGGAGAAAAACCTTTGCTAATGTTTCTCCAGTTTTCAAAAAGGTTCTAGCCCAGTAGCTATAGAGCAAGGATGAAACGCAGGACACAGTAACACAGATCGTTTAGAAATGGGACAATGCACACAACGTTCCACTTTTTCCTGGGAGAGTTATGTGCAAATCTTTCCCACGAATTTCCTTCATTTTGCCATTGCTTTGCCACAGGATGAAATGAACAAACTTGAGTTAGAAAAAGTATGAAGCAAATAACCCCCACCACACCCCGACAAGGGGACAAGATTAAGATCTGCCATCAGAACTGAAACATATACAGTACCACCGGTGGAGGAAGTCGTGTGCATGTATGCATACAAGTATGCATTCAAATGTTTGTTTACCTGGGAAGAGAGGGAGGCAGATGAAAAGTGCTTTTTTAGAAGACGACAAACTTTTTTTTTTTGGTTGAGCTAATACAGATAGTCATATCTACAGTAGAAACAAGGGACAGAGACAGACAACGGAAGGCAATGCTTCCACTCCTTCTGTCGCAGACAGTTATCTTAGTTATTTACAATTTGTCATAGTAGTAGTAGTAGTTGTAGTAGTAATAGTGTTCTTCATTATTCTATCCGTGGTGTCTCCAAGAGTCTTAAATGTACAGAAAAAGGCCTTTTTCTCCTCAAAATCGTGACTTGTCCTTTTTCCCTCCAGACGCGTCCTTCCACGGTGGTTATGGGGGAGGGCGGGGAGGCAGAGAAGGTTACTGGGACCAGTGACGAAGGATGAAGGGGAAGCAGGGCTTTACGCTGCAGTTCTCCGTCTAACGGTATCATGTGTCCGGAAGCTGATTGATGTCGGTCAAGTTGGTGTCGTTGAGGATGATTTTTATCCGGTCCAAGGAGTCCGCCTGTCTAATTCGCTCCAACTGTACCTGGAGGCGCGGATGGACAGGTTATTTTTCATTAGTTTTTATTTTTATTTCGTTTGGACTTTTTAAATTTCAGTTTAAAGATCACAGGGGGGCTATGTCCGGTGGAGGTTGTCCAACATTTTAAACATAACTAGAATTCTTGGGTGCTCATTATATTGTAAAAGATAGTCTAAACTATAGAGTCTAAACTACCAACATTTTTCAAAATGTTTCAAAAATACAGAAAACGGTAGATCTACAAGCTCACACCGCTTTGCATTGCGAGGCGTTGTGAGTTTGTAAATCGGCTATTTTCAATGAGCAGTATACAGGGCTTTGTGTGTGTGGGAGAGGAAAGAGGGAGAGAGAGAAGGGGAGAGACATGCAGCAAAGGTCGTCATGAACGGGACTCAAATACGCGACACGCTGTCAGGCCAAAGCCTATATGTGGCATGCGCCTGGACCACTTGGCCAGCGGGAACAACGCCAATCCTTTTATTGGCTATGTTGTGCTCCCTTTGGCTGGGTGGAAGTGACGTGCACCCACTTGCAGCCAGTCTGTTGACATTATGTAGCTGGCTGTCCGCTAACATTAGTGCACAATCATTGTCAAGTACTATCGTGCAAATGTGAAGAGGGTGACGGATCACATTCTGTCCACCACAGTTTGCCAACTCATGAGGCCGCTGGCGGCTCGCTCGGGCACGCCTCACAAGCCCTCAAGGCTGCAGTTGTTGGCACACCTGCCTTGCTGTCAAATCATGTAAAAATCACAGCGATGGGGGCATGGTTTGCATAATGTTTGCATAGAGCATGCACACTTTGGCACACACAATTGAGATGCTTATGACATGGGTTCCCAAAGCGGGGTCCAGGGACCCCTAGGGGTCCTTGAGGGAGTTCCAAGGGGTCCCCAGCTACTGTAAATGATAGTTTGGAACCAAATGGACCCTTTTGGGTCTGTAACTCTGAGTGTACAAATGTACACTCTCAGAGTTAAATTAACATTTTTACAATATAAATTGGAGGTCCCAGAGATATAAATGCCATTAAATGGGGGTCCGTAGACTAATCCATGTCAAACTGGGTGTCCTTGAAATTAAACAGGTTGAGAATCACTGCTAGAGCCATAAGAATCTTCTTATTACGGACCTAATACATACAATTTGGGGGGTCCTTGACATGAAAAAGTTTGGGAACCACTGCCCTAGAGTAGATAGATACCCTCACAAAATACATGCAGTAATAACCTGGTCTCTATACTGCCTCCCTTTGTCAACCGGGGCTCATGATGGTAAAGGAACTGGTTGGAATAACGTGTTAATAACACGAGCTACGGCTACGTCCTGTCGGGGAATCTCCCCCTGTCAGGTGATAAGAAGCGGCCTGCTCACTCCTCATGCATTGAAGGAAGCAGGAGCTCAGTTCGCCATAAGCAGTGAGTGCATTCTCCGGCAGCGGCAGCAGCCACGGCGACGCCGCCAATTGCCGACAACAGCCGTGGCAGTGTTTCCTATGCCGTGGCAGTGTTTCCTCTGCCACCGGCAAAGCCTCCTAATCCACCACAGACCGGCGGATGCCGGCACCTGCCACTTGCCACCGGCACATGCCGGCACCTGCCCCGGCACATGCCGGCACATATGCCGGCACAGGCCACCACCCGCCGGCGCCCCGCCGGCGCCTTGCCGCGCCTTGCCGGCGCCTTCCGGCACCTGCCGGCACCCGCCGGCACTTGCCGGCGCTTGCCGGCCCCCCGCCGGCAGCCTGCCGGCGCCTTCCGGCACCTGCCGCCGCCTTCCGGCACCTGCCGGCACCTGCCGGCGCCTTCCGGCACCCGCCGGCACATGCCGGCGCCTTCCGGCACCCGCCGGCACCCGCCGGCGCCTTCCGGCACCTGCCGGCAACTGCCGGCACCTGCCGGCAACTGCCGGCAGTTGCCGGCAGTACAAGATACACCTGCCGGCAACTGCCGGAACCAACTGGCGGCAGGTGCCGGCAACTGCCACCGGCAAAGCCTCCTCCGGGTTGGGGGTTAGGGTTAGGGGTTGGGGGTTAGGGTTGGGGGTTAGGGTTAGGGGTTGGGGGTTAGGGTTAGGGGTTAGGGTTAGGGGTTAGGGGTTGGGGGTTAGGGTAGGGGTTGGGGGTTAGGGTTAGGGGTTAGGGTTGGGGGTTAGGGTTAGGTGCCGGCATGTGCCGGCATATGCTGGCATGTGCCGGCAGGTGCCGGAAGGCGTCGGCAGGTGCCGGCAAGTGCCGGAAGTGCCGGCAAGTGCCGGCAGGCGCCGGCAAGTGCCGGCAGGCGCCGGCAAGTGCCGGCAGGCGCCGGCAAGTGCCGGCAAGTGCCGGCAAGTGCCGGCAGGCGCCGGCAAGTGCCGGCAGGCGCCGGCAAGTGCCGGAAGGCGCCGGCAAGTGCCGGCAGGCGCCGGAAGGCGCCGGCAAGTGCCGGCAGGCGCCGGCAAGTGCCGGCAGGCGCCGGCAAGTGCCGGAAGGCGCCGGCAAGTGCCGGAAGGCGCCGGCAAGTGCCGGCAGGTGCCGGCAAGTTATTTAGAAAATAAATAATAACTACCCTGGATCCACGGACACACATCTTTTCCCCCATTTCCTAAAAAATAACCGGTTTCCGACCAATCAAACAAATCTATGGGAAAATTAAGCAGAACAGAAGACACAGGTATACACCGAGCAATTTCTGACCACTAGAGAGCAGCAAATAGTAACTTAATTGTTTTAACTGGCTATATTAGGCCTGTAAAAAATACAAAACATGCCTCCACTTTGAGTATGGTAAGCATAAAGGACAACTTCAGCCATTTTCAACCTATTTTCATATACAGTAATCGGTCTGTGTCTCAGAGGAGGGCTTTGGACAGTTCAGAAACCTGCCTACCAGTGACATCATCGAAGGGGAATCCAAGCTAATAGAGATTCACGTTGGGCAAGACCTACACTGTGTAGACGCTATCATTTTTTGGGGCGGAAGTTGCGGGATTTTGGCGGAAGTACCGCTCAAGGAAATTACGTTGATGCTTTACAAATCAGTTTACATTCTCCATGAATGAAACAAGTTTTGTGATTGGTCGGAAAAATATCCTATCCGGGGGAAATATAGCTGACCGATGTTCCGGGACTGTTTCAGTTCAAAATATTTGGGAAACTCCAGAAGGGGTTAAATGAATAACTTTCAACTTCCAGTGGTTTGTTGTGGGATTAAGTAATGTTTCAACTGGTTTCTTTAACTCTTTGTGATTTACTGTGATTGTTTTGTGATGTATTTTGTAATTGATTGTTTTGATTGATGAGGAGTCATGAGACATGACTGCCTGGCCCTGTATTGCCTTAATGATTGTTTTTTAGAACCACTGTTTTAGTTTATGGCCAAAGACCTGCTTAGTGCTTACCTGCAGAGTCTGAGAAAGCTTGACAAAGTCCTTCTGCACCTGTTCACTGACGTCTAACTCTGTCTGCAGCCGCTGGGCTTTGTCCTTCTCATCCAACGCTTGGCTCTCGAGCGCACTCTGGATCCAGGCACAGACACACAGATGGAGAGACAAGCAACATGAACACACACAAACGGAATTTGGGAGGATGGCTTTTAGTTTAGTTTTTAAGGACATTAAACTGGAGCATTTCATCCCTTTGGGGGATTTTAAAATTTCAGTACAGACTGAAACTGAGGTCTGATGCTGTTTTACTTGAGTTAGTATTATTGTATTTTTTCTGCGTTTTATTGTATGTTATGTTGAAATCCCTGCTTCATTGCTTTCTTGGCCAGGGCTCCCTTGTAAAAGAGATGACCTAATAAAAGAGACACGGACGAACGGTAGGGCGCGCACACACGTGCACACACACACACACACACACACACACACACCAAGTAATAATGACAGATGGGTGACAGTGCAAGGGGGAACCAAGTGATGGTAGTGTGTCTTGAAACTTGAAATCAATCTCTCCAGTTCTAAGTAGATACAGTAATGAATGATATATAACGTTCAACAGGCATAAAGAAAAAAAAGTCTGATTTGAGTTAATAATGCAATATGAAACCTGGCTGTACGCAGTTGAATTGCATTCAAAAGCGACAACCTAGAACTTATTTTAAGTTCTCCCCTGCCCGCCTCCTCCTCCCCTCCCCAGTAGAACGCAGTGGAGAACACCGACGTCACCAAATTTGGAGCGACGCCCCTCTGCACTGTTATTGGTGCGTGACTTTTCCTGCTGGGCTCGCCCAGGATTTTTTTTTTCCCTTAAAACAAAGCGCCTGCGGGCCCCGAGACTACATGTATAGAAAATGGGACGCGACAGAGACATATTAGGGTCGTAGCTACGTGTACAAGCGCTGACCTTGGTAGTGGTGAGATCCCTGAGCCGTTGATCCAGACTAGTCCTGCCAGCCTCCAGACTTTTCAGTGCTACAGTCCTCTCTGCCAGGCTGCTCGCCAACTGGAAAGCAAAACACCATCAAAGCTTAGAACACGCCATTACACAGGCTTCTATTTCATTTGTAACAAAACAACAGAGTGGGTGGACATTTTCTTAACCACTTACGCCCTATAATATACTTTATTGTACCACAACAGCATGTCATATCGATCATTCATCATGACAACGTGGGACCATTCCGTGTTGTAGACGGATGAGTGGATTTGCAATTTTGCACAGCTCCTGTATCCCGTTTGAGTCACAAAGTCACATTGTCCCCCAGACGGTGTGCAATGAGGCTTCTAAACCTCCACCACAGGCTTTTCATCCTCTCTACGGCAGAGACTATGCAAAACATGTTCCATGCAGGCTTCAAGCCCCATTCTCTAGTCTACACCGCTGACTTTGAAACTTTATGTGCCCACGGCAAACCAGAGTCAGAATCTCTCAAGGTACACCTGTATTCATAGCAAAATGGCCTATAATGCCGAGTGTAGAAATGGAACCAAATGAACAATGAAGGGTCCAATTTGGTTCCATTTTGTACACTAAATTTACACTAAGTTTGTATTGTATTTGTATTGTGTATTAGCTGAGGCAAAATATTTAAAAGTGGAAAAACATGTTTCTCTGATGCCTCCTAAAGAATTTAAAGCTTGAATAAATAAAAAAGTAAAGAACTGTGAGATGGAATCGTTGTGTGAGGTAATGCAGTGTAATATCATGATATTACCCTACGTAATATAAATAAAGTGTAAATACCTGTTCCTTCTCTGTCTTTACTCGTTCTAATTCTGTCTTCAGACTGGAGAACGACGCTGTGGGAATTAAGCATCATGACAACTGGTTACCACTCACACACACACGCTCTCTATTCATGCACTGCAGACTCCTGTGAAAACTGTGTTGATTTACGAACAACATATCAAAACTGTGCCATATGGGCGGGGGGGGGGGGGGGGGGGGGGGTTAAGTGGGCAGAAAGAAGTTGCTTTGCTCATATCAATAGGGTGTGATTCTGTGAGTGAGGGGGAGAAAGAGAAAGATAGACACTAGACAGATGGAAGAATATAAACATAAAGAGAAGGGGAAGTCAATCTACATGTCAAACCCCAAAAGCTATTAAGACTAAAACAGACTGAGCCATCGAGTGACTGAGCCATCGAGTGTTAATAAAGTAGAAATTCAAACATACGCCACGCCAGGACTACGTTCACACTAAGCAACATAGACAGTACTGTGCAAAAGCGCTTTGAGCTATAGGGTGCAAAATCCTGTGACACCACACACACATGCTATTGCATAAAAGCACCTAAACACAAAGCAGCTTTGAGTAAAGTTTCAAACTATCAAAAGGGTTGGTCAAATCACGCAATCCGACAGATGTGGTATAATAACCACAAGACGTAGCTACTAACTGTAGTGACAATATGGTGACATTTTGTTTTTTCCTTTTTTTGTACTTTTCTTTGTTGTCTTTTCATCAATAAAAATTAAGTGAAAAAAAAAATCCACAACAGATTTTAAGATCAACTGTGATCTTTGGGGGGGTTAAGTATGGAGGAGATGATAGAGCAATATCTCTTGACTTAAAAAGTCCTCATTAAAAGGTGCAGAGAAATTGACGGTGGTTTAATTGGTAGAGAGCAGTTATACTGAGGACACTGATCGATGAATGAACTAAAGTAGTGAATGCATGAATGGTAAATTAATAAAAGATGTGGTTTACATCTTCAAACAGAATCAAATGAGTGGTAAATTAAGTTTTAAAGAGAGGTGAAATTAAATAGGTTTTTCACCCTTTTAGTTTTAAAGCATTACAATCATCCACAGTCATAATGGGGACATAGGCCTACCCGGTAAATAAGTAATACATTATGTTGAAAAAGAAAAAGGAAAACATTTTTTTGTGTGTATTTCTATATCAAAAGTTGATTACTTCCTGTCAAACAAAAATAACCATCATCGGGTAATAATTAACCAATGATGCACCTGTCGATCAATCTTCCACACAGAACTAAGGGTCATTACACTAGACATTAGAATATTAGATGGACGTGATGCGTGTTGAATGTAAACAAACATGGCTGCAGCACACTTCAAACTCATTCCAAAGCTAAACAGTACACTAAAATATTTTGCTGAAAACATTTGCTGTGACAGAAAACTTGATTCAGCAATGCCTTGTTTGACATTTTGTTTTACTTTGTATATGGACCGAAATCAGTGACAGTAACAGTCTGGATATTGGAAGGTCTATAATTTAACAGTCTCAAAATACCATCTAGGATCGTCTTTAAACCTTCAGGCCGACCAACACCCCTTAGATGTGATATGGTTTCTGTCGGGTGGAAACCTTTTATTTTTTTCAGGATTGTATTACAAAGTAGGGCATTCATTAAAAAAAAAGGAGAAAAAAAAACATTTTTAAAATATAGAGATAAAAGGTTTCTGCCTACAGCAACGATACGATATAATGACTAACGGCCCTTAGATGTGACATACCATGGCCTGTTCTGAAGTAGTGCTTAATTGGGCAATGATGCTGCATAATTGTCTAAAAATATCTACCCAGTGAAACGCTGCTACTGCCTCATGTATAGGAAAAGACGACATTGAGGAGTGATCTAAGCATTTTTAGGCCTCATACGATTAGTAGGGTCTGACAGCTATTAACATACATACACACAGTGAACTTGTTGAAAAATGTGCTCCATACCTTCCAAGATGTCTGAACAACAGTTATCAATGGAGAAGAAAGAAGAATAGAAACATGGATATGAATAAAAAAAAGGAACTATCTCCAGAAAGGGTGAACATATTGATAAAGGCAATGTCACTCTGTTGAACACAGATGTGAACTGTTCAGGAAGCAGAGAACTGTTCTGGCCACCTTGAACAATAAGATTCAGGAAGATGTTCTTGTACTATGAATTAATGCTGGAAATGGATAATCTAAATAAAATTTGGGCAACAAGTAAAACATAACTGAACAGCAACACAACAAGTACAAGTACAACATAACACACTGGTCTACATCCTGGAACCCTCTGGGATGACTCATAGTTTCAGTGGAGTGAGTACACAGATGTGGTGGACAGACAACTCACCTATCTCCTCCTTACAGCCTTCTATCTCCAACTGCAGGGTGTCCTCCAGGTTCTCTTTCAGACACTGCTCTGCCTGGAGCTGCTCCTTCAGAAACAGGATCTCTGCCTTCAGCTTCTCCTCGAGGTGGTCTGCGGCCGTCCTAACCGCCACCACGTCCTCTCGAAGCTGCACCACCAACACGTGGAGGTCCTGGCGGGACAGTGCACACGTTTTGTTTTCGCTAAACTGGGCTGTCACAAAATGTTGTATTTCTAGTTTTCTACTGACAATTGGCGATAAAAGATGGATTGTTCGCTACTATATTAACCAATTAAAACCGGGAAAGCATCTGTGTCATTAAACGGGTTAAACACGTTGATTATTAGCGGAATGAAAGGCGACGCGTCAACTCTAACGAGAACACCGTGACAACAATCTAAAACGTGTGACACAGAGTCAGTAGAGCAGTTGACCTACTTGTGTGCTAGCGGGCATGTGGAAGTTCTCCTGCTGTTGGAGTTCTGTGTGCAGTCTGTGTTTGCCCTGCAGGCTGTCGTTGTCCCTCTGTAAGCGGCTCAGCTCGTCCGCTACCTGCTCCCTGGACCGCAACAGCACCGCCTAGCGTGACGAGCAACAGAGTCCAGTCATGTGTCATGGTTTGCTTCCCCCTTTTATAATTCATGGACAATGAAACCAGCCAGGCTATACCAACTGGACAGGAATTCACAGAGGGAAATTAAACGCTTTTTTGGGAGGCCCACATGCAATTGAACTGACTAGGAGTTCCCAAACTTTGTCAGCTCGAGATACCCAGAAGACAAATTTGGTGTCTACCGTGACCCAAACGTATACATTATGAATTAACCACTTAAGCCCTGTTTCAATAATAGTGAAAATAGACAATCTACAAGCTCACAACATGTTGCATCGTGCCATGTTGTGAGTTTGTAACAAACTATTTTGAATATATTTAAAAAATATATATACAGTTAGAGGAACATCCAAATGTTTTGTCAGATCACATTATTTTGAGCGGGATTTGTTTTGTTCTGGTGGAGATCAAGCCCCCAGAGCGGCTGGTCAACGTTGAAGCCGCCGAGACGTAGTGGTCAAAGTTGGAACTGCAGGTGGCCCGTGCATTTAGCACGAGGAAACCCCGTGCAGCTGGGGTTTAACATTGAGCGCTTGTTAGCACTCCCGCATTTGCCAACCAAAAGTTGGTTGGCAAATGCGGAAGTCGAGCGTTCAAAGCTCCACTGAGCAACTTCCATTGAAATGAATAGTAAGGCTGTCGCTCCCGGTCCGCTTTCTATCCTTTAGAACTCCATGGTGGAGATGTGGACAGAGACACAGGCAGACAAGAGCCTGCTGGGAGTGACTAGGTAATGTGGGACTGCTCACCATTTGTTCTTGCGTGTGTGTCTTAGCTTGACTGAAAGCCTGTTGCAGTGTGCTGAGCAGTGTCTCTGACTCCTGGACTCTCTGCATGAGGGCAGATACCTAGGAAACATCACAGAAACAACCACCTCAAAAACACAATAACAGAAAGCTCTCCAAATATGAATCAAGTAGCCAACACATGTCAAGTTATCAGTTTATTAACTGATAACTTGACAGAGGTGGAACATTCCTTGTGGCATAGCTGTGGATTTCTATAAAGCATCGAATTATGCTGCGATTTAGTACTTGTCTGACTGAATGTTGGGTTAGGCAGAGGCTTATTGAACATTTATACTTTATTAATTCACAACCTTGTCTTACTTCATTACTCGTCATTTTACTTCAAATAAACAATAACCATCAACAGTGATTAATTCTTCATACTGAAAGAAACTAACATCGAACAAAGTCCATTTTAGATTATGGAACTCTATACATACTATTAGGGTTAACAGAATTAAGTACTCTGAGGCAATAGGCAACCAATCCTGCAACCATACATACTGTACAGTGTACAGGTTGACTAAATAAGATATTCCAGTCCAGCAGACCTGGGGTCAGTAATGATAAGGCTTATATTGGTCCGATTAGAACACCATACTTTTTATTCAAGAAAATCAAGGATCAATTTGCTTATCTGATTCAGGTAGGTACGACCCGTAGCTTTGGAAATATCAGCTGCCAATGCAGGCACTCAAATAATTTACCATCCAATAGGTCATACAATCGGAATGAATCAAATTCTTACCATATGAACCTAGCTGTGTGGCAGATCTGTTTTGCCAGGCAAGGCCACAAAGACTATTGTGTAAAAAGCTAACTCTGCAATGAGCTGGGCAATGAGACTATATTGTGGCAATAAAGGGTTATTTATATAACATTGCTCAATCGTGACACTTGCCAAAAATAACTGATCTACAAGCTAAAGTGATGTGACGCATTTATGTGTGTGTGTGTGTATGTGTGTGTGTGTGTGTGTGTGTGTCCAGACCTTGGCAGTGGTTTCCTCATTGACCAACTTCACAGAGTCTTCCAACTCCTGTTTCTCAGCCATCGTTCTTTCTAACTGGTCATTGGCCTGACGCAGCATCACCTGAAGCTTTTTCACCTGGGAGAGACATTTAAAACAAGTGTTTTCATCTAGGAGAGACATTTAAAGAATGGCTAGAATGGGCACGTAGTCCAGCTTGCCTTAACACCATGCCTTAACATTTTTATGGCAGTACTTTTGAACTTTGCCTTAAGATATTGAATGCAGACATTTAACTAGTTTACCTCTTGCACCACTGCATAAAATAAAAGTGACAAGAAGTATCGGTTCTAATACACAATTTTCATTTTCTCTAAACAATCCAGGGCATTTTGACAGGCTACGGTTCAAATTCAAATTTACAGTGCAATCAAAGTTGGTCACGGTGGAACAGCTGAGTCACTGAAATCCCAACAGGCTGAAAATGTCAACCATTCCACTTACAATGCTTCTGCGCTCATGTAAAAGAAAATAGTTTTAACCCATTAAAACCCGGAAAGGGTCCGTGTGATTTTAGACTTTAGTGTTGGCTGTTCAAAAACAGCAGACATGCAAGCTCATAGCGCGAGCTAGTACATCTGCTATTTTGTTAATGTTTCGAAAAATCAAAAGGTACAACAACAACACAAGTCCCAATATAACTCTGGCTGGCGTAGAGTCAATCACCTGATCTCGCGTGTCGGCCTCCTGTCCTTGGATGACCTGCAGCTGTTTCTCATAGTTGGAGCACATGTCACAGCGGCGGCCGAGCTTCCTGCCGGCGTTCTTCACCTAGTCACATGACATGACCACTGAGGTTAATGCTTTGCAATGGACAACGTGAGCTTGTAGCAGGGATATCATGGGACGATACGAAAAATACACTCCACGATTACTGTGGCAAAAAAACAAACAATAATTGCATTTAACGATATTATTGCGATAATCAGGGTTTAAAAGTGGTACTGAATTTGCAGCTCAACAAAAGCGAATTCATCAAAAGCTGATTATTGTGAACGGTTATCGTCCCATCCATGGCTTGTAGATTGGCTATTTTCACCAATCACGACACAGGCAAGCAATTAAGTTGAACTTAGTTTTCATATAACACAGTAATAAAACATTTATACCACCTGAATCAGTTTGACTCATATAGGCCTGTGCTTCTGTTAATACACCTAGCTTAAAACACAAATATTTAAGTATGTTTTGGAGAAATAGCATTCATATTTTGTAGGCCTGGGCTCTGTAACAAACGGGAACATCAGAAAGCAAATAATCTGCTTGAAGTGGCAGGAGGAGGAGGGCACTCTCATGCTGTGGGACTGCCCTTTATTACGCCATTATTGGGAGGAGATTCGCGATCACATTGAGCGTATCTTGGTATGTAAGATCTCATTCTCCCCAAATATGTGGATTCTAGGTGATCCCAGTTCCCTTGACGACCTGACACCCTATGATGCTGAGTGGGCTCAAACAGCACTAATGCTGGGTTGTAAACTTATTATGTGTGAATGGAGGGCTCCTTCTGCCCCCTCTGTGAATGTTTGGTTTAGTCAACTTGGTCAGGTAGCAGCATTGGAAAAACTATCTTTCAAGCTTCTTAACAAAGTAGACAACTATCTGTTAAAATGGGATAAATGGGAGGCGCACACTGGAGGCACTGTCTAATTGTGAACTGAGCAGACTATTATATGAACTGTACTTGAATTTCTGAATAATATCATATATTATTTTATATATTTCTTTGTTTTGTTTTTTAATGTTTACTTTTGTGTTCTGTTTCTCTCTTTTATTCTGCTTTAGGTAGGTTTCTTTTATTGCAAACCTGTATATTATTATTGCAAATACCTGTATATTGAAAAACAACAAATATTAATCATAAAAAAGAAAGCAAATAATCTAAGGTAAGCCAGTAAGTTGAATTTTGAATACTGCTCAAGGCATGAATTTGTTTTATCACTTTCTTTGCCAACTTTCTTTTCATTTTATTATTCTGTACAGCTGGCTTAAAAAAAATACCCTTCATGCATTCAATACTTCAGGTCATTCATTTATCAGTGTCCTCAGTATAACCTCTCTACCAATTAAACCACCGTATGTAAGATATTAAACCACCGTATGTAAGATTGTTTGGCATTAAACCACTTTCTATTTCGATTTAACCTATCCAGGACAAGCCATTACAATTCTAAATATATTGTATTAGCGCTTAAATATTTATATTTCATCACTTCTCTTAAATGTGCTGCCCGGTATACAAAATGCTACTGTACAGCATAAAGTTTATTTGCACAAATAGAGCTACCAGATTTCCCATAATTTATATTTAACCTTCAATAAGGGGTATTTGTAGCGTCCTGCACAGGTCCAATTTTGACAACGCGCGCCCTGCCTGTGAATAATCAGATCCATAGACCAATCCGTCGTCACGTCACCCGTGATTATATAATAAGAGCCCAGCCCATCAAATAGGGGACCTTCCAGTTCCCAGACAGATGGCTGCTCTAACCTCCTGAGCCACTGCCATCCATAAGAATATCAACATACCAACATCTTCCACATAATATCAACATTGACCATAGACCCCTCCTATACATATTGAATCTGTTCAAGCGACTTATTAAAACACCTCTTGCTGGAGTAGGTTCCACTCGCTGTCGCTGACCAGCCGGTAGCCGCCCGGCGGCAGGTATGCGTTGTCGGGTGCGTTGGAAATGCTGGACAGCAGCGACGCCGTCTCCTCCTGTTCGGGCGTCATCGCCTTGATGGCCTTCTCCTGGTCCTTGGTGAGCAGGAAGTGGCTAGACGTCAGCTTGATGGAGCTGACCGACATCGAGTCGCTGCCGAAGCCCTCCAAGGCCCCGCAGTCTGCCCCCACAAGGGGTCCAAAGTCTGACTCGTCAAGGTGGCCGGCCGACTTGGCCTTGTAGTTGTGTCCCCCGAGGCCCTGTGGGGCCCCCAGCAAGGAGGTGGAACCCAAACTGTCTGTGGACTGAACCCGCCGCAGGCTGTCTTTGTAGGGGTCCATGGGTCCACCAGCCACCACCTCTGTGTCTAATGAGTGCATGGAGCCGTGGGCGCTGTGGTTGGCGTGGACCTGAGAGAGAAACAAGGGGCCATAGTGCTCTATAAATCAGTGATTCCCAACATTTGCCGATTTCATATGCATTAGGCCACGGAACGCCATTTGATTTGTACCTCTGGGACTCCGATCTACACTGTAAAATCCTCAGTGTTTATTTAACTCTGGGAGTGTACAAAGGGTTCATTTGGAACCTCCTAACTAACAATTATTTAGCTGGGGACCCCCTTAACAACCTAGGACCCTTGGGGGACCCAGGACACTATGTTGCAAACCAGTGCTATACATTACTAAAAAATAAAATGTTTTTAAAATTATACGGGTAAAATGAAGGAAGGCAGGTGCAAAATGCTAAAACATCCTGCAATGGTTGAGTTTACAACACTCACAGCATGCTTTCTTGAAAGATTAATATTTTGCTGATTGACTTATAACCAGCGGAAAAACTACATTCTGATGCTATTGATTAAGGCACATGCAATACCTGAGGCCACAAGTGAAGGTGTCACCTTGGCTTTCTCTGAAGACAACAATGTTACTTATGAGAATGAAGAAACAGCGTCCAGCGTAATATGATGTAAGATGTGATAAGCATACAAAGATCATTGGAGGAAGGTAGTGAAATGGCATGTCCTCCTCCGTACCTCTTCAACACTTAGCCCCAGAAATAAATCATCCAAAGGCTCAGTGTGATCTCCCCTGGAATCTTCTTCCAATTCCTTGACTTGCTCTAATCTTTCTCTCTCGTCGTCCTCCTAGAATGGGAAAAATAAAATGGTTTTGTAGTAAACCTATCAAAATAAAAGGTAGTGGGTCGCACAAACCAAGACTGCAGTTCAAATAGTTTATTTCATATTTGAACAAATACGGACAAACGTTTCGGCTATCCAGCCTGTACCAGCCACTTACAGTACGCACGTGACTGCTATTTATTCATATAGCTACAGTACATAAACACTATGTAGAATTGTATACAGTAGTACAGGATTACTGCTTCACACATTTATGGTTTATATTTATAGTATACAAATGTGATTTTATTCGTTTTTCATTACTATTGCTATTAAGCTTAAGTACAATCATTTCATTGCCTGCAATGTTTCCAAAGCTGTATTTTACATGCATATTAAAACGCACTGAAGGGAGTGACTACAATTTTATAAAGGCAGTTTTTCTTTTGAGCTTTAATATTTCTAATTCATACATTTCTTATCGTGTGTGTGTGAGAGAGAGAGAGACTAGGCGTGCATATTAAAAAAAATAAAAAAAATAGCAGATCTACAACGTGCCACATCACAGGACGTTGTAAACTTGTAGATTGTCTCTTTTCACTGTTTGCAGTATATCATTTTACAATACGGCTTAAGTGTTTAATCACATTCAAAAAGTATTTGTATTTGTTGATATATCATTTATTTTATTTGCCTCTCAATGATTTGCTTAGTCAACGGAATAATCGCCGAGTAAAAAATGGACAGTTGCAGCCCTCGTACCTGGTCTTTCCTTTTGATCTCCTCCACCTGACGGAGCTGCTCTGATGACAGGACACTCTCTATCCTCTGCATGTCTCTCATCAGCATCCGCTGGGACTCCAGGAACTGGTCGTTGGCTCGCTGCCACGTGTGTTTCAGCTGGTTGTGCTGCTGCCGTTCCAGCTCCAGCTTGTGACACACTGACCCAACAAGCACGACAGTCACGGACAATCAAAATGAGGCTAATGCGAGCACCTTTATAACTAGGAGTGGGCAAAGAAAATTGCTCCCAGACCCGGGAATCAAACCCATGAGGGTTTGAAAGCAGAAGAACCAAAAAGAATAAATAGAATGGAGCACTGACCTTCATGGAGCTCTTTCCGTAGCTTCTCTGCATCTTCTTGCAAGACAGACTTCTGGGTGTTGAGCACGGCCACGTACATCTCCAGGTCCGTACGACATGATTTCTCAGCCTCCAGAACATGGTTGAGCTCCTTCACCTACACGGGAGAAAAAGACACCGTTTGTCATTGTTTGTCCCCCCTTCCCCCCACATTGTCCCCCCTTCCCTCCACACATACTTTCACATAAACCCATTAAAACCGGGAAAGGATCTGTGTCATTTTAGATTTTAGCTAATGTATGTATATAGCAACATACATTTTTTAAAGCATTTAGAACGGTGGCTTAGAACAGTGGTTCTCAAAAAATAGCAAATCTACATGAACCCATTGTGAGTATTGATGAGTACATCTGCTATTTTTGAGTGGTGCAACCACTCCAAGGAACAGCAATGTCCGTGTTCGTTCACCTATGTGACTATGAGTAGCAGTAGGGGCAAAAGTGGCGCTGTTGTGCCAGAAACAGAGAGAGAGAGAGATAGTGCTGCACTGTTGCCTGTTAATGAGAGACAGAGGCAGAGAGAGAGGGGGGGGGGGGGGTTGCATCACTCAGTTCACACGGGTGTGATTTTTTAAACATTTTGGAAAAAATCTTGAAAGTGTTTGAAAAATGTTGAATTTTTCATTCTTCTTCATTCTGGCACAAAATATTTTCAAATGGGCGTCCACAGCCAAATACACATCACTTAGAAGGTTTGAGAACTACTGATTTAGAAGACATTTTGTAGAATCTACTGATGGTAAACAACATGCAACCTTATGATGCCATGCTATGTATGCACCAACATGAAAGATGAAAGCACATCTAAACCCAAACCCATGTTTGATGGATGTACAGTATAAATGCTGCAAACACGTACAGCACAGTAAACAGCAACAACTACGACCATAAACCGCAGCAGTTCTTTCTACATTACAGAAATTACCTGCTGTTAATTTATTCTAAATCTGAGACGGGACAGTTGGGAGGTGAACACCTCTAGTGATATGCTTTACACACTAGTTGACTTACAGAACAAAGAAAGGAGTGCACACCAGCATGTGTCCATGTTGAACAGATCAAAGTCAACAAGCATAAAATAGTAGCACAACCCGTTGCCACAATGCAAAGTGAGCTTTAATCAAATACAAAACACAGAGTAGACACCCTGTAATAAAACGTTGGTATTTGCATCATTGGTGCGAGTTGTGCGAGTGCTTTATTGTTTTTAACTTACATACTGGCTGAGCCACCAATCATCCGGCACTGTTCGATCAAGCACACCAAGTAGCCTTTTAATCCATCAGAAAAATATTTGGACTAATGTATCTTCTAATCTGGAGCCAAGGAAAATATTTGGATGTAACCAATCTCTGGCCATTTATCTGAAAAGGAACGCTGAGAGACCATCAAACTATTTGCCAGAATCTGCAACCGCAGTGAAGAGTTCACTGCATAAAGTACATTCAAATTGAATTTGCATGGGTGGGATCCCTCAATGCTCCGTGACCACAATGCATTATCTGCCAGGGTACAGGCTAATTGTAACTTGGCAAACTCGCTATGCTACAGTATGTATGAATAATGGATGAGCAATGAGAATTACATTTAATTAAATTACTGGTAATAAATGAAAGTTGTTAGGCCATATGCGTTTTCAATTTGCTTCTATTGACAGGCATATATTAAAGGTGCCATCTGTAACGTTTAAGTACTACCTAGGATTCGAACGTGGGACTCCTGCATGAGACCAAATTTATACCGAAACTGGGGAGATATTGCACTATACAGTGGTGTCATGGTGTTTTTTTTACTGGTACCACAGCGTTTTAATGATGTCACGTGCACGTGCGCATGTGCGTGTATGTGCGTATCACGGCATGCACACAAAACAGCTGATATAGCCTAAGCGTATAGGCTAAGCCTATTGTTAAATAGTGTATGATAGTTTGACACAAACACAAAAGTAGACTTAAAATAGTCAGACAAACATCTTTACTGCACACTAGCAAAACGAAAAGGTTTGCTTTGGACGAATGAATATGTTCTTTGATGGAGGAGGCATTCTTCTTGTGTGCAGAACAGATCGCAGCAGTAGCCTACTGGAGCGGTCTGCCATAGCCTACTGCTGTAAGTGTGCATGCTTACCGTATAGACTACGTGCGCTCAGGTAAACAGTTAAAGCTGTCCTGTTGTTATGCAAAGTAGTAGCCATTTGATTCGGCACGATACTTGACACGGCGCCAGTAAACCTAGACCACTGGGTACTTGGTGCGTCTTGGAAAGTCTGGTGACGCGAGGTTGATTAGGTGCGCCTTCTCTTGAATCTAGCGTGCACACACATATACGTTCCGTTCCGTCCCTGTGCATGCACATCAAACAATGACTGGTACCACGGCGTGGTACTGCGTTCTACAAGCATGACACCACTGGCACTATATTATATTTTAGTCTTCTCAGGTCTAACCACACAATGACATAGTTTGCATATCATAACAATTCTGGCAATTTGGCATCAAAGTGCACTAACCGTGGAAGCTTCCAGTTCCTTCACTCTCTCCTCTGCAGTGGACAGCTTGGCTTTCAGTGCTGCTATCTCTTGCTCCAATGGCATTACCACCGAACGTAGCTTCTCTGCATCTTCCTGGGCCTTTAAGAATGAAATACAAATAATGACATATACTAGTCTAATACCATATGGTTGCTGTCGGGCACAAACCAGCTATATCCATTTTCTACATTAAAAAGCGCTTCTGACTAAACTAAAATTGTATCCTCAAACTGCCTAACTTACACCTTACTCCTAACTCCAACTTGTGGAGTTAGATGGTTTGTCCCCCATTGATTAGAATGACGAAGTCAGAGGGAAAAAGATCTCCACATTAATTGTCAAAAACCTAAACCAATAAAATGATGATAATATAAGGACACATTCAAGTATCTGACCTGTATTAAGTCACCATAAAG
This sequence comes from Electrona antarctica, assembly GCF_951216825.1. Taxonomy (NCBI): domain Eukaryota; kingdom Metazoa; phylum Chordata; class Actinopteri; order Myctophiformes; family Myctophidae; genus Electrona; species Electrona antarctica. The sequence continues at coordinate 21,009,599 of NC_136789.1, read as the reverse complement.
ACTTTGATGAGGCAGTATTGTGCCTTCCCCCACATTTCCTGAAAATTAAGATTTTGGACATAGCTGGTTTCTGCCCGACAGCATAGATATGAGAGTTCTAGCATACCGGTTTTCAGTGGTGGTAAAAGTACTCATTAGTTTTACTTAAAGGTGTAGGGAAACGGAAATGGTGGACATTTTATTTTGACGTTTTAGCCTGAAACGTTGGCTCTGAAGTTTCTGAACCAATCAGAGCGTGGGGTCTATGCTATGGGGTCTCAAAGTCTGTGACTTCCTGCACTTCATTTGTAAACAAAAGTGACAGGGATACATTTGGAAAAGCCAGCAGATTATTTCTAACCTGTACACAACCTATATACATATTTTAGCGTGATGATTAAGTTTAAAACAAGTAATACACTGTCTGGATGTCATCTTGAATTGGATTAAAAACTGAGTAGTTCTTGAATCTTTAATCAAAACCAGCTGTGGAGGAGGAATCAGGAAGCATGGGAATTACATTGGTGAGCTTCATTTTTATTAGCTTTTATCGATGTGTATCTATTCTCTACACGTCATCACGCAGCACGTTTTCAGGAAGTCATTAAAACAATTTTTTATGGACTTTTGATATAAAAACACACAGAAATTAGAATTTGCATTGCGACGCATTGTGAGCTTGTAGATCGGCAATTTTCAAATGGTCAAAATGTATAGTGTTAATGTATGTTTTCTAATCAAAATTAAAATCGCCAAAGTAACTGGTAACTAAAGTTTTCAAATAATTGTAGTGAAGTAAAAGTACAGATTTTGGCTCTGAGATGTAGTGGAGTAGAAGTAAAAGTACTGGAAATTGGAAATACTCAAGTCAAGTACAAATACCTCAAAATTGTACTTAAGTACAGTACTTAGTTGTACTGAAGTAAAAGTACTTAGTTACTTTCCACCACTGCCATTTCTAGTCCTAAAACCTGGATGTGAGTTTGCAACTGGTTCCAAGTTCCAACTCTTCTGTCCCACAGGGTTCATGATTTACGATGAAAATAAGGTATGTGGATTATATAAGGCTTGTTGCTCTAACACAAATTACTCAATTACTTATATTGACTGCATGCATGATTCAACAAGACAAAACATTGTATATGGCTAGACCACAATGGAAATAAGTATTTGTTTTTATTTTCTCCACATTTTGGAATGAATGTGAATTTGTTGCAGTGTATGACCTGTTATATATTTGTGTTGAACTATGATGTGAAATAGTGATTGTTTTCAGACAAGCCGCCATTGTTCTTACTGCATACGCTTTTATGATCCCACTGATTGCTCTGCAATTGACCTGTCCATTGTTGTGGCCAACTGATAGACTACCCAATAGCCTGGAGGGCTATTGGATTTGCTAATTGTCTAATTAGTCGTTAGGCCAATCAAGGATATACTTCCATTTCATAGCCTGGGGGGATGATTGCACTGCAATTGGCTGGTTCAATGTTAGGCCAAGTGTCCGACCGATGCTGAAACTCCATCCGTCAGTCATAAAAAGTGCATTGATTTGTGGAAATTGTCATATCGTAATTACCTCACCATTGACAGCCAGTTATTTTAAATAACTGGCTGACTTTAGTATTTAATTTCAATGTTTTACATAGAGGCGGCCTGGGCCATGGCTCAGTGGTCCAGGCACCAGTGTGCCGCGGGTTCGACTCCCGATCCCGACGGCCTTTACTGCATGTCTTCCCCCCCATCTCTCTCCCCATTTCCTGTCAGCCTACTGTCTGTCCCTCCATAAAAAATATAAAATAAAGGCGAAAGCCACAAAAAAACATTTACATAGAGGCTGAGATTTGAAAGTTCGTAGCGGTCGACAGTTCTTGCGCGCTCTGCTTGCGCACTAGAGTAGGCCATTTATGGCCTACTCTAGTGCGCACTCGTACTCTGTGTGCAACGCGCAAGTAGGCACTCGACAGAGTGCAGTTCTAGTTCTATTGAGCATTGTTAGATGGTTAATATCCTTTTGGGCATATGATTATTGCAAAGCCACAATGGACATTTGAGTTACTACTACACCAGATTACATCATTGTGGTGTATGCTCATCGTTAGTGGTACAAAACCATTCTTCTCTCCGTTCTGTACAAGAATGGGGTTTGACATTTGGGCTATGCTCAAACTCTCAGTTTTGTCCAAGACAAGGTGGTGTTCTGTTCATAGTACAGGGACCCTTTTATGTAGAATTATACAGGGCGATCTGACATCGTCGTGATACCAGCAATGAATACAAAGCACTTAACCCATTTTCAACCTTATCTTCTAATAATTGGTCATCACTCATCAATAATGCTCATTATAAGATGGCAAAATCTTGTGTGAGGAGTATAGGGGTATGCAAGAGTGAGTGATGTACTTCTACTTGTCTGTTTAATGCAGTGCAATGTTTGTCTTTTTTGCTTTTTATATATCTTTGTGTAACCAACATACATTAACGATGATGAATGTTTTTGGTGGAACCAAAATGTGAAAAAGCCCCAGTGGTCTCCTTTAAAAACAACTTAAAAAAGCTCACTTTCTTCATCTCATCCTCCAGGTTCTCCTCCTCCTGGCCCTCGGTGAGTCGACGTCTCAGCTCGCCCATTTCCCTCTCCACGGCCTCGCGGTACTGGTTCCACTGGGCTCGCTCCTGCTCCAAGCGCTGGTGGAACTGCACCTCGTACTCACACACCGTGTCTGGTGAACGGGAGGGACAGAGAGACCACACACAGGCAGTTTAACAACCCATTTAGGACGGGAACCCCTTTTGGTGTTTCAAGTATTATATTATAGTTTAGCTATTGAAAAATAGCAGATCTACAAGCTCATAGCGCGGCACTCGGTGCCGCGCTATGAGCTTGTAGATCTGCTATTTTTTTAAGAATCGTGAAAATGTGGCGCAAATCTTTGAATATATATTCTCTCCCAGTGAACGCTTTTGTTGTCTCCACCAGGCCGAAGGCATGGTGAGAGAGTATGTTTTGCACTCCGTCCGTGTGTGTGTCCGTCCGTGTGTGTGTGTGTCCGTCCGTGTGTCCTTCCGTCCGTCCGTTACCAGCTAATCTCCGGCACCGTTAACCCGGTCGATGCCAAACTTTGCACACACACTCCCTAGATGCCAACGATGAACCTCTGCCCCGCATTTTCCAGAACGGCCTGTTATAGCGCCACCATGAGGCAGCTTTTCACATTTGTTACCTAAAACTGCACCGATCTGCGTGAAACGTTGCATGCACACTCCCTAGAGGCCAAGGACAAACCTTTGACCTGCATTTTCCGCATCTGCCTTTTATAGCGCCACCAGGAGGCCGACTTTTGTAAAACACATTTTTGGATATTACTCCTCCAGATTCTGTCCAAAAATCTCACAAATCGTTACACAGTATCTCTATGGTCATGTGCTCAAGTCGGATCTGTCCGATATTTCATATTCCGCCCTAATTGGCTATAATTGCCTTTCACAGTTTGCAAGATTGCCCCGTTTTGAACAAAAGCCTCAAATCATGAACACAGCATGCAATTTACGTGAAATCTTTCACACATTTTCTTACTAGGCTGAGGAATATATCCCACCCTTTTCACATTGGCCTGTTATAGCGCCACCAACAGGTTGATTTTTGCAAAACAGGTTGATTGGAACAAAATGCCTCAAATCATCCAATTGCCATACAAGGCAAACATGTTTATATTACTACTAAACATTTTGCCAAACATCTCACACAGTCCTATCCTCCTGGTGGAGACCTGTGCCCAGAAGGGCACTTTTTCTAGTTTTAACTAAAACTTTTGCTTCTGGGGGGGGGTCCCTGGAACAACATATTTTCAGATGGGGGTCCGAGGTCAATTACATATAATTCTGGGGGTCCTTGACACGAAAAAGGTTGAGCACCAGTGCACCACTGATATGGAAACATAGGATTTTCAGAAAACTGTCATGATTTAGAAGGCATTTGTAGAATCAGTTCTCAGGTCTAAATGGGTTAATTTGTTGGCTGTTTTCTAGGCAAACAGCCATCCACACTAAGAATTATAACTAACTATTTTGTTTCATGAAATTGCACTGAAAGTGAACCCAACAATATTGTTTGTCACCACTGTCGTTATAGTTGTGGTTAGTTACAGTTGTGGTGTGGACTCTCAACTTGAGTTAGATGTAACAAGTTTATAGTTAGCACTCTTACTAACAGTTTGTTTTTAGATGATTGGAAAGGCCCTGCATCTACAGCCGTTCCCAACCCACCAGATGAGCTTATGACCTCACGTGCCACAACATAATTGTTCAATAGTATAGATGTATGGAAGCAAGCGAGTAGGAAAGAAGGACAACTGAAATGTTTTACAGATATCATTGGGGGAACAAATAGCAGGATCAGACCAAATAAGCACATTTCAGAGACCTATGTTTTTGTTTTGTTTGTTTTTTGCTATAAAAGCTTGCAAACTTTTTGTCCTCTTCCTTGAGGAGTCATTTGATTTAAATTAACTAGTCTAGTAAAATATTAAATGCTGGCTGTGAGATAATGCAGAAGCATGTGTTTCTGTGTTGAGTTTCAGCCTCTAGAAAGCAGCACAAGGAAATGGGACATCGCCTGCTGCTTGGAGCAGGGAGAGGGTGTGATGTTGATCATGTGTGTTTCAACAATGAGGAGTCAGTCAGTAAGTAACCTACATTCACTATTATAGACCAGCTCCTCCAGGGCCATAAACTGTAGAATATTGAAAGGTAGGACTTTTTAAAAAAGGTATTCAAGCTGTGTAACTGCATTAAAGGTTGAATCATAATTTCTTTCATTAATTTACATTTACAGCATACCATAGCAGTTGCGGCCATTTTCTGGTTCCATCGTTCCAGACCCCATTCATTTTTCCCATAGAGATTTCCAAAAATATTTACGGGTATATCAATTATGGGAAAAATGGCTTCTATCGACTGGAAACACAAAATGGTACCGCCACTGCTATGCCATAGAAATAGCAAGAGTGCAGGGCTCACATAGATCATATAGGGCTCAGACATATAGATCACCAGGGAGTTGGTTCACAGCACAACCTGTATTTGTGATGCTGGACTACCTTTCATAATGGCCTGAAGTGAGGCCACTTCCTCCTGCCACTGACTGCGGACCTGGTCAATGGCCTCCTGCTTGGTGCTTTCCGACACGGTGGCCACGGCCTTGATGTTCTCCATGTCTGCCTGGGTCTGAGTCAGCTGGACCTGGACACTGCTCAACTCAGCCTGGGCCTCCTCCAGGGATGCCGCTTGCCTCTTCAGCTCCTCTGGAGATTAGGATGGGTGGCGGCAATCCAGCAGGGATGGCGAGGAGGAAGAAGAAGATGTCATGAAAGAAGAGGAGGAAAGCGGGATCAAACGAGAGGGAGGAGGGACCACAATAAGGATGAACAAGGGAGGAGGGGTGGAAGTAAGGAGCGGTTGAAAGGGAAGAAGATGGGAAGTGAATCAAAGCAGGAGTGGCGGGGTTGGAGAGAAGCCATACAAGGGCAGTTTGTTGACAGAATTTAAGAGAGTTACATAAAACTGGCTTAGCCAGTCTATGTTGTCAATGAAACAGTCAGGACATGATAGGAACATGACAGGAACAAAGTACTTCTGCAGACAAGGATCCCAGTCAAGTTTACTGTAGGGGTGGGGGGTTAGTAAGTGAGGTGGAATCCTCACCTTCCTTAGACAGGTAGAGCTCTTTAAATTTAGCCCGTTTCTGGTTGAACTCGGCCTCCAGCTGTTGCTTGAGTTTGATGAATTCTGCCCTCTCCTGCTCCAAGGCTGCCACTCTCTGCTGGAGCACCCCTGGACATAAGAAAGACAGCACAGCAAGACTTATAACTTATAAAAGGAAAACCTGCTTTCTGATATAAGTCAGGAAAAATGAGTTCCATAAACCAGTTTCAGACATGGATAAACCCCTGTGGAATTGTTGAATGTAAATAATTGATGCGACTCATTACACTGACTATTCATTGCAGTTCCAGATAAAAATGCCTTTGAGTTTGCCTGTTCCGGTGGAAATAATGAGATTGTATACCGGTACAAGCAAATAAGAAGTTACTCAAGAACTAAATGTATTCCCTCAAGCATTCACTTAGTCACTAAATGAATCATTGAATGGCTTCGCAGGGACCTGGAGGGCAGGTCAAACAGAACTACAGATTCATAGTTTTGGTGACTTTTAGTATGTGTGAAGAACGCAGATCTACCAGCGCACATATCCCTGCGACGTGTTCTGAACTTGTAGATCTGGGTCAAATAGTCAGTGATGAATGCGAGGCTAGTGATCTGTTAGCGATTCATGGGCTACAGGCTGCAGCCAAGCCAAGTAACCTCAACAACTGAGGCCAAATTAGTCTCCGATTCCAGCAAAAACAAATCTTATACATGCCTCAGCTTGTCTTCAGTACACTAGACTTGTCTTAGATGTACATCAAGTTTGACTTGATTACTTGTGTGCTGAACATGCCAGCATTCAAAGCAATAAAATCATGGTTATTGATGACAATTTAATCCCTTTTCTTAGAAGAAGAAACGTCCTAATGACAAAAGTGGAGGTTTCGATATTTTAGTCGCACAGCGGGAATGAAACAACAAAATCCTGGCACAGGCTTTCTTTTGATCTGGTCTCTTGCAGAGAAAAGCCTATTCATCTTTTAATTTTCTATAAATAGGCTAAAAAGTAATCCTCAAAGGCTTTTGCTAAATTTTAAATCATCTACATTGTTATTTTACTTCATCAAAGACTATACCGCCTGAGTTATACTTGGTTGGTTGGGCAACTTGTGCATCGTGTCGCACAACTACTTTAAGCATAATTCAGGCTTAAAAACTTCATTGGAATGGTTTTCACAGAAACGGCTCAACCCCTCGGTTCCTGACTCGGCTACCCCAGAGGGACACTCTATTCACCAGCAGGACCAGACAAGAGTCAGGGAATAGGAGGGAGGTGGTGTCTGCTTCATGTTCAACAACTTGTGGTGTTCAGATGTGGTGAGTGGCGATTTCTAATGGATGTTCTCCTAATCTAGAACACCTCATGATAAGATGCTGTCCATTTCATCTCCCCAGAGAGTTCCCATTCCCATCAGTTGTGACTTGTGATTCCAGCGGCCTTCTTTGGACCACAAGCTGGCAACACACAACGCAAGTGCTGGATGAGTTATATGGGTTACACAGATTACACAAGGTGCACGGTGAGGGTGCACGCCTGAGAGCATCCCGACTGGCTGCATCGCTTCACTACCTCTCTACACCCAGAGGGGTAGGGTGAAGGCTTCACTACCTCTCTACACCCAGAGGGGTAGGGTGAAGGCTTCACTACCTCTCTACACCCAGAGGGGTAGGGTGAAGGCCCAGATGATCATCAGTGACCCGAGTCACCCACTGTTCAATGTTACTGTCTGGCAAATGCTATCAGAGCATCAGGGCCGATGTACCAGGCTCAGGAACTATTTTTGAGGGGCGCTAGCCCCTCAGACTATATACACTATACAGGTTTAATGTTTGTATTTAGTTCAATGTTTGTTTTACAAACACCATTGACAATGAAGGGAAAATGTACGTCATCTTGTCCCTAACACAATCATTAAATGCCATTAACAATAAAGATAATTTAATGTTTGTGTTGGCACCTTTGAGTTAGACTTTAATATATTAGCGCCCCTCACTTCACAGTTCACACGGGTGTGATTTTTATCCCCCATTTGATTTGACCAACCAAAGAGTCTAAAAACTAAACTAAAGATCCTCTGTTAAAAAAGGGCGATTATAAAATCTGAATAATTCTGATCCAGGTTCTGAAATTAAACTAGACTCATTGAACTCAAAATAGCAACATGGACTATACAGAGATTAGATTACAGACTGTGACTCACTCACCACAACACACCATTGCACATACTGGTCTGGTAATACACAACACCACAGTGTTATACCGTTCTGTTCACTCTACAGCCACAATCTTCTACGCCTAACTGTTGTTTATTTTTGTCCACACTACTGGGGAGGCTCTAAGTACAACAATTGTACTACCTGCAGTGCAATGTAGCTGTATTACAAGTATATATGTGACAATAAAGCTTGAACCTTGAATACCTAGCAAGATAAGCCGCAATGATCCATCCAGAAACATAACCGCGCCTTAAACCCTAGCGTCCCGATTCTGGAGCAAACATTCTGTGAAAATATCAGATCTACAAGCTCATAACATTGTGAACCTGTTGATAGGCTATTCTCGGAAAAGCAATTCGGTATAGAGGGAAATACTAGTACCGTATGCACTACCGTGCCGAATATAGAGCCGTATGGGACTCCGTCAACTGAGTATACAAAGTTTAAGTGGTTAAAGTTGTATGTTAGTGTGAACTGAAGGATGGAATAGCACTCACTTAGTCACTTCAAAGTCTTGTTTATTTATTTATTTATTACAGTCTGCATGAAGTATCCTTACTCTTACAAACAGCCTCTCTTAGAGCAACTTTGAGGTGAGGGCTGGTTTCAGTTTTACAGCTAGATCCAGAATTTACATAACAATTTAAATAACTGTATATTCAAATAATATAAGTTTTTGAAATTTGAAACTTTCACAACCGAATGAAACAAAAAAAATCTGATCAGTTCTTAAATGTTACTCTTACCGTAAGCTTTTTAATATATAAAACAGGGAGGGCCATGCTGAATGGGGCTCCACTCAACTTGAATCTTGACATTAAGTTGGCTACAGCAGATTATTTGCATTCAAGTGTGACAGAGTGATTGGTGTTTGGATACGTAAACACCTGTTCTGCAGTTTTAGTCAATATCACTGTCCAAAAATGATCTACCGTGAGCACTACATTACTCAGCCACCCACACACATCATCACCAATCTAGTATAAGGTAAGGTATATACCAGGCAGGCTAGTCTTGTCACCAATGTTGATGAGTCCATGGACTCCATGTACTGTACAACAATAACATATTCATTTGCCTGATTATCTTTTCTAGATCAGCATCATTCATGACCGCAAGGAATTAATACAAAAAAATATTCCTCCGAAGCTACAACAGTTGGACTTGCTACTAGAAACGAAGACAGAACCCAACGACAAAAACCTCTTTTCAATCAGGAAGGCCAAAATTAGGTTGTTCCAACTTGTTCGTCCTCCTATAATGGTATACAACATCGCACAGCCAGGCCCTTTTAATAGACTTGATAACTGAAAGACATTCTCGCATCCTCTTTTGCAGTCTCGCATCGCATGACTAAACCTCATCATGTTCCAAAGACAAGATCCACCATGATGTCGGTCTGCCTACGCTGAAAGGGTCTTTCATTTGCTTTGCATCTATCTGTAGGACTAACAAATTCTTTGAGAAATTGAGGCAGGCAAACCAACTACGCTGTACAGAGTCACCAAGAAAACTCGCATTATGCCTATGAGATGTACTATAAGCGAGATTGATTAATATACATTCATAGCTCTGTAACAGCTATAAAATGTGGACAATCCACAGAATCCATATTAACAAAATTAGAACAAAGGACTTCATTTGGCAAGAATACAATGGGATGCCTGGTTTTACATCCAAGGTTTACAATAGGTACAGTACAGTAAGCTGGTATCAGCCCCCACACTGCAGCTCAAATTAAAACAATATTTAGGGACTTTCTGTGGTGCATTCACATTTTAAAACAGACAGGAAAACGGTGCCAGAAAATCATATGTATTGATCGTTCCTGGCATTAATCATGTAGTGGACCCACAGGACCCCCAGTCTGCAATTCAACCCATGCCTCCAAGCCTCTATGATATTGTACACAACCTATTGTACTTGTACTGTACTATACAGTCATAACCCACAATACAGTGTGTCTTCACGCATTGCATAACATCAGGTTTGTTTTAAACTGAAAATGGCCCAACCTGTCAACGAGCTAGATTTCAGGCCCTTTAGGTAGAACTGTCAGCAGAGCTTAGACTAGCTGTCCTGGTATTATGAGCTAACGTTAGCTCCTACTACAACAACTTATCATTCCAAAACAACGTCACGTTACATTAGCAGCCAATGACATGACTCTCTGTTCTTTTTTGGCAACAATAGAAGCTGCAATCCTTTTGTCTGCAAGCATGTGTCACTGAAGGTAAATTGCATGCAACGAGGATCTGTAAACATTAACATTAGCTGATAATAATGACAGCCAGTGACACGTCGGCTGCTGATGCTAGCTAATGTTATGAGGCCGAGGATGATGCAGACAGAGGCCGTTCGCCTGGAATGCTTTGGAGCCCCTCAACACAACATCACACTCACACATAGCCTGCATAAAACAGAACATAATTTACCGTCATGCTGGGACGGCCGGGGAGATCCCGGGGCCTGATCGGCCATGGCTTCTTTAAAGTGTCTGGTGACAGTAACCAGTGCAGTGAGTGGGATAGATAGAGCTGCTAGGAGTGTCCAAGTAGAAAACAGGCTAACATCACAACCGGTGTCAAGCACGCAGCAGCAGAACCGTGGAGCATTCCGCTCAGGAACCTTCACAATAAAAGTCTTCGTGACCACTGACAGGCGGGTTGCGATCACACATATTTTTTTATTATTATTATTTTATTCTCCATGTCTGCTGTTAAAATTAAGTAATTATTTGTCTAGTCAACACTACTAAAAGAGAGAGAAAGTACGTTGAACGCAGACGTGACTTAAAAATGTGGCAATTGTGTCAATATGAACCATTCAAGATGTGCAGCTCAAGAGTCATCAAGTTAACGCTGCGTGGAAAGCATGCTTATTTAATTACTGCCCAGTGCTCAGTCAGTTAGAACTAGTGTAGCATTTGAGCCCCTATTTGAGCGCACACACCCACAGTCACAAACCATTTCCGTATCTGCTCTAGACCGGATGTGCAATGGCGATTGGGTCACACCATAGATACATTTAAAGATGGAGTGCCACGATTTTTTTCCACCCTAAAACATGATCATCAGGTATTATTATAATATAAGGAGGAAGAACCTTTTCCAAAAAGTGTATAGTATTTGTTAAAATCATGCTTTTATGTGGACACGCCCACCAGTTCATTAAGTATGCCTGGTTTGCCTGGTGGGTGGTGATGGGTGGTGGTGATCCACCTGAACTGAAGCTGCACCCACAGCTGTAGTTGTATGATAAAGGGGGAGGGGTTAGGGGAGGGGCTGATAGTGTGATGTCACTATATTATCAAAACGACAGGGTATCTAATGAAGTACTGTCACCTCATAGACTACATGAAAAACTGGAGAAATACAAAAATTGTGGCACTCCATCTTTAAGGGCTGTTAATCTTAGTATTTTAACAAGATCGTGGTTGATATCTACATTAATTTTTAGGACCTGTGTCATTTCCTTTCCAATTTTGTCCCAATACTCTTTCATTACAGGGTCAAACCAGAAGATATGACTGTGGCGTGGTTTTCTTCGCAATCTCTCCAGCATTTTGGTGTTTACTTATCTTTTGAAGGTGTTAAGAAGGTGTTAAGAAATATCTCATTTGACATTTCCATGCGTATTCTCACCAGAATTGAGATGCTGTTGTTTTATGTGAGGATAGGCTTATATTTTCCCATTCAGTTTCAGGCACAATTAAGTGTAGTTCTTGCCATCCTATTTTCTCTCTCAGTTCTTCTGTTTTTTTCTGCTTGTCCAAGATATTATATAATGCTGAAATGTGATGCTTGATACTCGCACGCTTATAGTTTTTTTTACGAGGAACTGTGTCAAGGGATGAAAATCTGTAAATGGTCTTTCTCTGTCTGGTGTTTGTTATTCTGGATATAGCTTCTAACTTGCAAATATCTAAAGAAATGAGAATGTGGTAGATCGTAGTCTACTAGTCTCTTTGTAGTGACTCAAAACTTACATAGGCCAGATATCTTCAGTCCCTTTTTATTCCAAATTTTGAAGGTACCATCATCTTTATTTGGGGCAAAGTCAGGATCTTCCTTTATTTCTCTTAATAGCAACATTTCATTATGGATCTCTAAATCATTCCTGACTCTGTCCCATCTTTAATTTGAATTGTGGGCTCGCTCCAGTGAGCACACAAGTTCTCTACAGAACTTTTCTTTGGCACCTAATTACTCCCACATACTTTGTGCTAGAAATCTAGTTCAAACTTCAACTGTATGTTCAGCTTTATGCAGTTGTGTGTGCTTGTATTTTTTATTTTTGCAATTTTTTCTTTTGTAAAAGGAAGGGTCAGGAAATGTTTATTTTTGCATGAGGAAGGGTCAGATCTTTCTAGGTTCGCACAGAGGTGCTATCTGTGGTTGCTATAACAACACATATAATGTTGCAACAAATTCAAACCTGTAACATGTAATGTTGGACTAGGAACTTCTTTTCTAGTTTATTGCAAGTCAAATGGGCTGTGATCATGGTGAACCCTTTCCCAAATTTGGAGTCATATGTCATACATATGTCATAGTCTAGAGATGACGTCATAGATGTCACAGGCTGGTCACATGAATTCAGAGGTCTGCATTGGAGCCAAAAACGAGGTCAGAATGCACTAGATTTAACATGTTCTATAAGAAAGATGCTCTTCCACAAGGTATTGAGAGCTGCTGTGCAAACCGGAATCCGGCTTCAGAGCACAGCTGTCAGTGCGAAGGCTAAAGCCCCGGCAGCGTCGTTGGGGTTCTCATTTGATCTCACTGACCAACAAAGGGAATTCCAGGAGCTGGCAAGGAAGTTTGCTCGTGAAGAGATTGTTCCAGTTGCTGCAGCCTATGACAGAAGTGGTGAGTATCCCTACCCGGTCATCAAGAGAGCATGGGAGCTTGGTCTGATGAACTCTCACATTCCAGAGGTCTATGGTGGAATGGGCCTGTCAATCTTTGATGCCTGCCTTATCACAGAAGAGCTGGCTTATGGCTGCACAGGAGTCCAAACTGCTATTGAGGCAAACTCTCTTGGTCAAATGCCTGTTATCCTTGCCGGTAATGATGCACAGAAGAAGAAATACTTGGGGAGAATGACAGAGGAGCCACTTATGTGTGCATATGGTGTGACGGAGCCTGGGGCAGGCTCTGATGTAGCTGGAATCAAAACCCGAGCTATTAAGATGGGGGACGAGTATGTTGTTAACGGACAGAAAATGTGGATAACCAATGGAGGAAAAGCGAACTGGTACTTCCTCCTGGCTCGCACTGAGGCTGACCCTAAATGTCCTGCCAGCAAGGCATTTACTGGCTTCATTGTTGACGGTGACACACCTGGTATTCAAGTTGGCAGGAAAGAGATGAACATGGGACAGAAGTGCTCAGACACCAGAGGTATCACCTTTGAGGATGTGAGGATCCCCAAGGAGAATGTCCTCATCGGAGAGGGAGCGGGCTTCAAGATTTCTATGGGAGCCTTTGACAAAACCAGGCCACCAGTAGCAGCGGGAGCAACAGGCCTGTCACAGAGAGCACTTGATGAAGCCACCAATTACGCACTGGAGAGGCGTACTTTTGGAAGGCTCATTGCTGATCACCAGGCAGTGTCGTTCCTGCTGGCTGAGATGGCCATGAAGGTGGAACTGGCCAGGATGGCCTATCAGCGGTCAGCCTGGGAGGTGGACAGAGGCCGTCGGAACACCTACTACGCCTCCATTGCCAAGGCATTTGCCGGTGACATCGCCAATCAGGTCGCCAGTGATGCCGTTCAGGTGTTTGGAGGCAACGGCTTCAACAGCGAATACCCAGTTGAGAAACTTATGAGGGATGCCAAGATCTACCAGATCTACGAGGGAACTGCCCAAATTCAGAGAATCATTATCGCCCGTGAGCACCTTAGAAAATACAAGAAATGAACTCCACCAAGATCTATCCTTGTTGTCTGTATAGACCCTGTCACAGCCAGTCCCTATTTGTCTGGGTAGGGTGTAGACCTAGATATGGACCTATAACCATCAATTAGTTGAGTTGTAACAGGTTCCATTTACTGTACTCATGTTTCTATTTTAGTTGTCTAGTTCGTTGAAATTGTATGAATGTTTTATAACATTATTATTATGTCTGGAAATACGTTTTCGAGCTTTGTTTTCTTAACAGATATACAAATATATGTTCATGATATTCATTTTAATTAATCAATTAAAACATCACTCAATCAACATTGGAGCCATGCCACGTGGATCCTGAGTTATACATAATTTCCTAGTTATTGTAAACCTGATGTTTTATGACGAGAATTTGACAGAACACCATCTGTTCACAATAGAATAATACATGATGTGCATCAATATGGTGCTGCTGTAGCCTCGCGTTGCGATACTAATATACCACTGCGCTGGGCTACGTGGACGGGGCATATGCATATGCAATAGGGGCGGGTGAAGTGTGGCTGCACCAGGCTAGTGCTGCTGTATGGGATAATTTGAAATAAATGGGCATTTGATGGAGAGAGCATGACTCATTTCATGGTTTCTCAACTAGTGGAAAGAAGGAAAGAAAATCAACAAATCCTACATTACATGGTCAGGGACCACATACAATACCTTCACGGACCACCAGTGGTCCACGGACCACCTGTTGAAAACCCCTGCTCTATGCCCACATAATATCTGATTCTGATCTCCCGGGTTGAGGGCTGAAGTGGATGCTAGCCTGAACTGGGATCTCCATGCATCACAACCAAGTTTCGTGACACACAACTTTTTTCTTGAGATGGTCTAGCTAGCCACCACAAACAAGCTTGGCATCACAATACACCACACAAGCTGTCATGGTCAAAACACCTGACCTGACCAATATCTCCTCAGGGAAGGTCAGAAACTGGGAGCACACTGAGGACTGAGGAGAGTGCCAACTCACCACTGAGAGCCAAGCCACTGTCTGACTCTACACAAGTTACAGGAGTGCATATGTGTCATGGAATACGCCTCATGCAGCTGAATGTGTGCTCCAACAACACATCTTGGTTTGCTTGACAAAATCCAAAATAATCCCTGGACCAGGACACTGCCTGTACAAAACTCTCCATCCCCAGCCTTATTGGCGGAAGATAGCTCCACAGACCTCCTGGCTATGCTCCCGCCACCAAACACCAGATGACGAACCACCCGCCTATGCACAGCCACACCAGACTCCACAGACAACATGATTGTTGGATAGCAGTTTTCTGCACACTGCTGTCCGTGTATGGAACAGCCTTTGAGCACGTCATCAGAACCATCACAGATAATGGTCGTTAGGCCTTCAAATGCAGAGCCCTGACCTCCCTGGGCCTCTCATTAACTGTTGAGCTGCAGTAAACATATAATTGGCCAACTGGATATAACTATATTCTCTGACATGTGTGTATGTGTACAGTATGTGCGTGCGTTCGTGCGCATGTGTGTGTATGCATGAGTGAATCTGTGTCTGTGTTGTGTACATCTGCGTTTGCATCAGAATTACATGCGGGAACGCCAAATGGGATTGTTTCCACATGTGAATATATAACGGCACATTTTTCACTTGTGAAATTAAAACGTGACATAGATGTTCATAGATGGATTCACTTCAGATGTGAAAAGTCAACATGTAAAACACACCACATGCTTTATTTTCACATGTGATGTTCACCAGAAAACATTTTGCAGACTTGCTCAATCCATGATGTTTTGGCATAATGAGTATCACATTGTCTTTTGTGAGACCACTCCCTTACAGAGCATATGAATTTATCACATTCCACATTGATGTTGTTGGCATTATGTTCATAGCCTGTAGAATTGGAAGGCATCAAAGGTTGCATCAAAGGTTAGTTCCTACCATATTTGTGATTCATTATGATTATTTGATTACTTTTTCTTGTCATGCAATCAACTGATGTAAGGATTCAGGAATAAATATAATTTCATACATGCGCACACACAAACACATGCACATGCAACACATATTGCTGCTTTGTGCACCACAGCAATGGGAGGAGATGAGTTAGCCTATTAAGGAAATTAGTTTACAGGAGACCATGCAGTATACATCATGACTTCCCCAAATATTCTACAGTCGTCATATGTACAGAGCACTGTAACACAGTTGATAGCAACTGTTGCGTGTGGCCATGACATCACTCGCACACACACTCAAGTCATTCAATCATTGTCTGTGCCTAATCTTTGTCTCTCCTCCCCACTCAGACTGACACACCTGCAGCAGATTCCCCAATTATCCTCTGCTGCAGCCCTCTGCTATAGAGCGTCGCAGTCCCGCCTCCTACCCTGGACCAGGAAATGAAACCCAATGCATTATTCTCATAGACATTTCTTAAAGTATTTATTTAAAGACGGTTACGCCACGGACAAAGCCAACTCGAGTCGTGACAACTCATGACAACACAAACAATATTTTGGACCAAACAAATAATTAGAAAGAAGAAAAAAACGGCAGGTTACAACACTTTTTTTGTTGTTTTTCTTCTTTGTAATTATTTGTTTGGTCCAAAATATTGTTTGTGTTGTCCATCAAAATTCCGCCTGTGGTGTTTTCAACGGAATGGTCCAGAGATCATGTGTACCGATTTTTGTGAGATTTGGACAAAGTTTGTAGGAGGAGGAGCAAAAAGTGTGTTTTGGAGAAAATTCTAAATGGCGGAAAATCTATCATGACGCAAATGGGCGTGGCCTATATGGGGAGATGCGTCATGACCCAAGGAATCCAGGGACAAAATAATTTTGAGGCCGACCAATTTTCGTAATTATTATGAACCTCCCTGCCAAGTCTAACTATAGCTATTATGGTGTCAGAGAAAAAAATACTTGAGTTGGACTTTTAGATCTTCCCATGTTAAGTGAATGGGGAAAATGAATTCACAAATTAATTAATATCAATTAAACTATACAACATTTATCTATAGCAAGCACACCATTCCCGATGAAGTCGGTCGATTTGACATATAACTCAAGTGCGTACAGTCAAAACTGTGGGAGGAGTAGCGTTTCAAAAAAAGTCTTACTCCAGTAAAAATAAAGTGTTACAATTACAATAGTCTGGTTGCCCACACTAATGACTGAAAAGAAAAGGTAAGGGGAACAATAGTATGGTTGCCCATAGGCAACCACACTAATAAAGTGTTACAATTACAATAGTCTGGTTGCCCTTTGGGCCTATTTTGAAACCGAATATAGCTAAAGTATAACATAATTCTTAAAACACCAAAAGGGGTTCCCGCCCGTCACTACACCATTGGTTCTCAAAGTTGGGGTCTCAGCTGGTCCTTAGAAGGGTAGAAACTAAAATCAGCCAGAGAATGTATCATTCATATACTGTACAGTACTATGCTGCGTGAATAAACATACAATTTGATAGCATACCAGCATACCATAGATCGCATACCATACCATACCATACCATTTGATAGCATACCATAGATCACCCAGGTTTTATGGTTTTTCAATCCCCACACGTGTATGTATAAGTGTTGCAACACTTAAAATGTAGAATATGAAATGTTAACGGTAATATCGTATATCGTATCGATATCGCAATATTTGGCATAAATACAGAGATATGAAATCTTGTCCATATCGTGCAGCCCTACTTGTAATCCAGAGCCCATAGAGTACGTTCACATCATGGGGCCAGTCCTCTTCTACATAGACTTCTATTGGCGAATAGGGACACCGGAAGTTTACAGAATCTATTGTAGTCGATAGGGCTCGTGCGAGTACATGAACCACGTGACCGGGCTGTTTTCTGCCCCCTCAATGTCACAACTCTGTCTATACTCTATGGCTCTGTTGTAATCCAAACGTACACGTGTGTGGGTATAGGGATAGGGTGGCCTGGCTGGGTGTATGACTTGACTACCGCGGCCTGAATGATTCAGCCCTGCAGCCCTGGTGTGAGATATGATCTGGACAACAGATGTCAATATGAAGTTGAGGATAACATTGACCACTTCTGTGTCTTAGTCATACATCTCTCTCCTTTCTTTCGTAATCTTTTTTGTCATCAGACGGACAGCTTGGTCATATACTTCTCTCTTTGTTGACGTTTTGTTAACTCATCCTCCTGCCGTTAACCCAGTGGTGGAAAGTAACTAAGTACATTTACTCAAATAATGTACTTAAGTACAATTTTAAGGTATTTGTACTTTACTTGACTGTATTCCAATTTCCAATACATTTACATCTACTCCACTACATCTCAGAGCCAACATTTGTACTTTTACTCCACTACAATTATTTGAAAACTTTAGTTACTAGTTACTTTGGAGATTTACATTTTGATTAGAAAAACATACATTACTGTAACCACTTCGACCCTATATACATTTCGACCATTTGAAAATAGCTGATCTACAAGCTCACAATGCGTCGCATGACCTCTCTTTTCTATTCAAATATGAATATAAACTGGAAAGGTTGCAATTTTGAAAAAGTGCAAAGTGTGGTTGCCGCAGTCGCTTACATAGGCCCCTCCCACTAATGTTGCTAGCCAATTACAATGTCGCGTCAACCTTGTGATCATGCGTAAGTAAAGGGGATTTATCCCCCCAAAATCATGTTTTTGCAACAATCGGTTAATCGCATTTGCGGCGCCCCCTATGGATGAAAATGGAATTGCTTTCGGAACTTGGTTGATTGAACCACCCGGGACATGTGATTCAAATGTGGGATGGTTTGGACATTCCGTTCGTGATTTGTGGCATTTTTTGTAAAATAGGCCCCTCCTACTAACTTCGGACGACGATTACGGACGAAGTATACGCACTACCAAAATTCTGCAGTTGGTCTTTTAATCGGATAGGTCCGGAGATCATGTGTGCCGATTTTCGTGAGATTTGGACAAAATCTGTAGGAGGAGGAGCCAAAAGTGTGTTTTGGAGAAAATTCAAATTTGCAGGATTTTTTTCCCTGACGAAAATGGGCGTGGCCTATATGTGGAAATGCATCATGACCCAAGGAATCCATGGAAAAAGACATTTAGATTTGACTTACGGTTCAAGAGTTATAGGGAAAAACGCAAAGTGGGCTGTAATAGCGCCACCATGAGGCCGACTGATGTAATTCCCTTTCAATTAATTTTCATAATTATTATGAACCTCCCCCCAAGTCTTGTAAATATGGCGCTTACGGTCTCCAAGGGAAATAATATTTCCCCATTATAAGTCTATGGAGAACTAATTAATTAATATCAATTAAACTATACATCTCTTAGCAAAATACAAGCACATGATTCCCGGTTAAGCCGGTCGATTTGACATATGGCTCGAGTGTGTGCGGCAAAAACTGTGGGAGGAGTAGTGCGGCAAAGTATCCAAATGTACAATAACAATAGTCTGGTTGCCCTGTATAGTCTGGTTGCCCTGTTAGGGCAACCACACTAATAATACCTAAAACAAAATGTGTTTTGTTCTTTTTAGTTGCATACTGTATGTATACAGTTCAACAGTGTTTGAATCAAACTCACTTGTCTTCTTTTTTTGGACAGTAACAGGAAACACTGTAGACATTTTGAACAATGCTGTCCATAAGAGGATGTGTTGCGTGCAGATAAAAGAAAGCAAATGGTCATTTGTACCACTGTGTTCATACAGATAACAGTGAATAAATACCAGTGAACCTCTTTCAAAAGCCAGACAAGTTTACGGTATAATGCTTTAACAGGTTAGTTTATTTGATGCTAAAGCAGAACCAGAAAGAGTATTTTGTTGTTTTGTGAGAGAGAATTTTGTTTTAGTTTTGTTTTAGTTTTGTTAAATTATTATATTATAGGAAGTTCATGTCATGCATACCAAAATAACCATGATACTTGGTGAGGAGTAAAAAGAGGAAGTGATGCATCTTCTTTCCATAGTCTCTACATTGTAAAGCAAAATTGCAGATGCCATTAAAGCAAGAGATCAGGATTAGAGCACTACCTCGAGTACCTTCTATTTTTTGGGGATTATTCTATAATAAAACTAATTTGCTTGTGGCAGAGCACCAATGGAGATTTTACGTGAACACCTCTGGCTCTGGGTTATCATTGGAATGATTGTAGTATCATTGTTGATAAGCTTCATCTTCCTCCTGATCAACAGATGCATCGCCAAAGAAGGTCTGTTGAGCTTGATACTATAAGTGGTGATAGTCTTGTTTCCATTCTTTTTCTGCCTCTTATTATTTGTATTACTTGAGTGGACTTGTTAAAACATAATTTGTGTTCACATAACGATTGAGTATATGGCTTGCATGGGGGGGATTATATTGTAACTGTACACCTGTATATTGTAAATGGGACACCCACTGTCCCATTTACACCAAGAAGCCAGCCCATTTCTGAATTGTAGGGTATCCAATCCAATCCAAAAGTATTTTTTTTGTTTTTTGTTTAAAGCACTCTCAATGTGCTGGCCCCTCTTTTCATTAACCACATGATATGAACCCTAGCATCTCTAGTCTGGGGTGAACATTTGGCAAAAAACTGCAGATCTACAGTACAAGCTCACAACGTTGTGGGCTTGTAGATGCTGTAAAACATATTGTGCTCTATTGTATACGAGAGAATCCATTTTCTTTCTTTTTTTGAAGACTTACGTAAACTACATGGTAAATGAAAAGAATTGAGCATCTATAGGCCTACCAGCACTAATGTCTGTGAAGAAACTATTTCAAAACACACTTGGAAAAGTTCTCTCTTTTATCCAACCCACCATTTGTAATGGTAGCCTATAACATAAAATTCTATAGGCCTACAATGCAATGTTGTATAGCTTCCCCCCAATATGTGCATTAGTTAACACACCTAGTTTACAGTGACCATAATAATAATCTTTATTGTCCCGAAGGATATTCGTCTTCACAGTCTGTTCAAACACCCACATCAAAAACAAGACATAACAAGCACATAACACCAAGACAATACAAAAACATGAGGTCCCCACAGTATACAGAACCATCCTATCGACCAGAAAACAATTAAATAATAATGACTCAGAGCTGCATCATTAGACTATCGTACAATATACCAGTAATACTTACTAATGTTTACTAATGTTGTGTTTTGCCTTGGCAACAGACACAGGATGTCAGTATGTGACGTGTTAAAGGTTAAAGCCCATTCATCCACACCACCACACCCATGTCCTGCAATCTGCAGCCGGACCCTTCTCAAAAGACACAACATATTTATATATTTACACTGCAGATCAGAAATGATGCAGACATTACATTTTGGGGCTTAATGTTTCAATGGAGCCTTAACCAACCTTGTTGTTGTTATTACCTTGCTATTACCAAGTTGTGATTTAAAGAACGACATTGATCTTTTCGAGTCATAAATAAATATTAAATAATGAATAGACTTATTTCTCTGTGCAATTTCTCATGCAATGTCATTTTTAAATGTTCCACAGATGAATACAGAACCTCACAACCAGCCAGATCCAGCACACCACAGTTTTATGCTCAGTATGTATTTAATTTGTATTACACATTTTCTAGTTAGTCATCAATGTGCGATTTCCTTGAACCTGCTGGACAAAGTTGGACCATTATGGTCATTCTACCTTGTTAAAATTGTAAAGATGGCTGATGGGCCATGGAATTTTGAAATTGTTTCTGTCAATGCAGACTGCCAATACTAAATCCCAGTGAATTCTCCTTTCCTTCTCAGAAACAGCAAATATCATCTAAAAGATATTGAAGATGACTTGCCACCTTTGCCACCCCCTTTGCCACCCAGGTCTCAGTTTCTGACAGAAACAGGCAAGATTTTATGTGGATTATATGGTAGAATTTTTTGCTGCATTGTGTCCTTTGATTGATTGATTGATTGATTGATTTATTAACAGATTGGATAATTACAGTACATTTCAAGCACAACTCAATACAAAACTGTTAACTGTGGACGACACTATAAAGCATTACACTTGTTTACAATAGGGTCCACCATGTTCAATTCATCATAACATTTAGAGACGTACAAATATACACTTCTATATAGCCAAAAACAGGAAATGATCATAGAGGAGGTCAAAAGGGGTGGATGGGGGAATCAGACTTTGAGAGCGCTTGAAGGAGTCAAGGGATGTGCATGTCTTAATGACTGTTGGTAGGGCGTTCCACATTTTGGTGGCATAGGAGCGAAAATAATTTAGTCCCTTGTTTGTGCCGAAACTGAGTTGCACATGGTTTGTTGAACTCCCTCTGGTGTTGTGACAGGTACATGCAGGGTATCTTGGTGGTAATCTTGTGGACCAGTCCCATTGCAAGATGCTGTAGCCTACTCTGTCGTCAACCCTAAGCCATTCCAGCCTATCAAAGTGGGCAGGGGTGAGGTGGGTTCGGGGAGTGAGGCCAAGTAGTAGCCTGACCAGTTTGTTTTGGGAAGTCTGGAGCCTTGTTTTAAGGGCCTTTGAGGTGCTGTGGTACCAAGAGCTGCATGCAAGCCATGCATAGTCGAAGAAATCTTGTACGAGGGCTCCTATAAGGGTCTTCAGGGTATTTTTGTTGACCAGTGAAGAGATCCTGTATAGGAATCTTGTTCTTGACTTTTTTGATTACGTTGGTGGCCATTTTATCACGAACAGGAACAAGTTGCAGTCACAAGCAACAGTCCAGCTCCTTCTACCAACAGCAGCACTTTCTATTATTTTATGCGCTGTATGTTTTCTCAGTTATCCTCCAATACAACTCATTGCTGCGCGCCTTCCTTCCCCTTGTGTCATTATGCTACTAAATGTATATGCACATACCGTAGATGTAGGCTCAGCAGAGCACATATCTCTGCCAGGCTCAGTAGCATATCCATAGCTGTGTGTGGTGGGTTGCAGCCCTTAGGACTTGAGTAAACTGCAGGAGCAACTAGTTTTTATGACATACAGTTCAACATTTCACATTTGCGGTGCTCCCTAACAGAAGTGAAAGCATTTCTGGAGGTGTGCACTATAGAGGCCTCTCAACATGCGATTTCAATTTAGGATTAATTACATGTTGCCTTGTGATATATTATGGCATATAAGGAAATAGGCCCCACATACTAATATTAGAGGCCAATTTCAGGCAAACAATATTGAATATCAAAAAGCTGTTTGATGCTGTCACATTACTCCTGAGAGTATATCAAATCTGGTGAAAAGGCTTTTGGCCCTGCATTGTTTAGAAGCCTCTCAAAATGTGATTGAAATGTGGGGGTCGATTAGACAATGCGTTAGTGATTTCTGCCTCTTTTTTTTGTAAAATAAGCTCCTCCCACAATCTTTGGAAGCCAATTATAGCCAATCCATATTGGCTATAATTGGTGTTTTTAAGAAAATGCTAAATGGTAAAAGATCATGATCCAAGTATCTGAATGTAAGTAAAGCACCTTTCGAAACAATTACAAGGTGCTGATTCAATCAAGTTACAAACAGGGGGAAATAACACAATAGTGAAATAATACATGAAATGAAATGAAATGATTACTATATTTACCCAGGGTATCTGGGCTAAACTCAAGAACTTGTTTCCAGCCAGGCCCTGCTCATAGAACATTTCATCGTAGTGGTTCAATGCCTTGTTCAAGGCCAAGGCCATTACAACAAGGATTAAAGCAAAACACTCATACATGGACAGGGGGGAATTTTCCCAGCGGGATAATAAAGGTATCTATCTTAAAAATAAGCAAATATTCACCCATGGGCCTTCAAGGCCTCAAAATATGTGTACTATTACTATTACTAATAATAACAAGTAGGCCTAATAAATAAATGGTTACAACATACTTAATATAGCCTATAGTGACACCATTATATCTCTATCTATCTATCTATCTATCTATCTATCTATCTATCTATCTATCTATCTATCTATCTATCTATCTATCTATCTATCTATCTATATATATATTTTTTTGTTTTCAGATGTCGAGAACTATGAGAACTTTATGGAAGTGCCTGACTATTTGAAGGTTGAAGACATAGTGTTGCCGCCCCCACCTTACCAGCAACCAGAGAACACCACATATCATAGTCAAGACAGCGTCTCCACAGAGGAGCTATACGATGACATCGGTGAGGTCGATGGCGGAGAGGACGATGACGACTATGATGATGTGGGATAAATCCATGGCAACACGAGAAAAGATGCAACTCTGAGATAGGAGCACACATTTTACTTAAAGTATATGTCAGTGAAACTGCATCGTTAGTAAACAGCTTGAGTCCAGGTTTATTTGCTGTCAGCTACTTATTTTCACAAACACTACAATGGGAAATAAACTTGGACCTATACAAAGTCTATGTGGTCAGTTGTTTATAAAGGTCTCTAGTTAGAACTTGTGTGTGTGTGTCCCTGTGTCCGAGCGCGAAAATAGCGTTTGTTCACCACCAAGTGTCACTGCACAGCCTAATACACAGACACACAGGAGAATTCACACGCCAGGGAGGCTTGTACAGTACAGTACAGTACAGTACAGTACAGTACAGTACAGTACAGTACAGTACAGTACAGTACAGTACAGTACAGTACAGTACCACTCACTTCAGACGTGTCTGATTTTTTCCTATATACAGGTTTAATGTTTGTTTTTAGTGCAATGTTTAATGTTTAAAAACGCCATTGACAATGAAGGGAAGATTTACGTCATCTTGTCCCTAACACAAACATTAAATGCCATTAATAATAAAGAGAATTTAATGTTTGTGTTGTCACCGTTTGTTTTACATCACCATTACATCACCTAATCAACATGAGTTAGACTTTTTTTGTTTAGATTTTTGAGTGTTGCAAACCACTCCAACAACTGGCTTTGTACCCGTGTACCCGGGTACCCGTGTTTGTTCGTACCAAAAAAACGAGCATGGTTGCTATGGTTAGAAACCAAAAAAACGAGTGAGTGTGTAGTTGCACCACTCAGTTCACACAGGTGTGATTTTTATGTTATAGTTTAACAACTGAGATTTGCACAACTGATTCCCCAGTAGTGAAAATGACAGCCTGTAGTATCACCTCACCGTCACTATGTACAGAATATGCATAACCTACATTTGTTTTGGCATTTTTTGGCTTTGCAAAAATATTACTGTCACCAATAAAGTAATTTCCTACACACTGTAATTTCATGGCAAAAATCATACACTGTCTGTGTTTGATTGATTGCATACTTTAATCGACAGAAATGCCAACACAAAAGATTCCTGGGGGACTTTCCATTGTGGTCCTAAAAATTTAATTCATCAACATAGCATGAAAATGACACAAAAATGCAACAACAAATATGACATTCGACCAGACGACCACTTATATGCTTCAAAAGAGAAAAAGAGAAAAAAATGGCAACAGTGAATGCCACCTCCACCTCCTCCTGGGAAAAATGGTGGGAAGGCTGGTGACGCGAGGTTAGGAAAAATAAGTTTACATCCCCTTGTACATAATGCTTAGCATTAATGCATGCATTGAGGTTATCATCATCATCTTCTTGCTCCTCCTCTTCATCTTCGGCATCTTCCTCCACACCCTCTTCAGCATCAGTGTCTGCATCTTAATTGTTCCTTGTTTTTTGTCTCCACCAGGCCGAAGGCATGGGGAGAGAGTATGTTTTGCACTCTGTCCGTGTGTCCGTCCGTCCTTCCGTCCGTCTGTTACCAGTTAATCTCCGGCACCGTTAACCCGGTCGATGCCAAACTTTGCACACACACTCCCTGGATGCCAACGATGAACCTCTGCCCAACATTTTCCAGAACGGCCTGTTATAGCGCCACCATGAGGCAGCTTTTCACATGTTTTACCTAAAACTGCACCGATCTGCGTGAAACGTTGCATGCACACTCCCTAGAGGCCAAGGACAAACCTTTGACCTGCATTTTCCGCATCTGCCTTTTATAGCGCCACCAGGAGGCCGACTTTTGTAAAACACATTTTTTGATATTACTCCTCCAGATTCTGTCCAAAGATCTCACAAATCGTTACACACTATCTCTATGGTCATGTGCTCAAGTCGGATCTGTCCGATATTTCATATTCCATCCTAATTGGCTATAATTAGCTTTCACAGTTTGCAAGATTGCCCCGTTTTGAACAAAAGCCTCAAATCATGAACGCAGCATGCAATTTACGTGAAATCTTTCACACATTTTCTTACTAGGCTGAGGAATATATCCCACCCTTTTCACATTGGCCTGTTATAGCGCCACCAACAGGTTGATTTTTGCAAAACACATTTTTGGAACAAAATGCCTCAAAAACATGTTTATATTAATCCTAAACATTTTGCCAAACATCTCACACAGTCCTATCCTCCTGGTGGAGACCTGTGCCCAGAAGGGCACTTTTTCTAGTCTCCTCCTCTTTTGTCATCTTGTTCCTGAAAGATGATCTATATGTTTTAAAGGATGGTTTCAGGGCATTCCACATTTTGGTGGCAGAGTATACTAGAATTGTTCCATTACATGTTTGTTACATGGGTGGTATCCAGATCGCTCCCTCTTGTGGCTGTCACTCAAGTCTTCTACCCAGAGCCATCCCAGGCTAGCACAATGTGTTGGAATTAGGTAGGCTTTAGGTTGAGAAGTATCGTCGAATCAGTTTGTTTTGGGAGGGCTGAAGCTTCGTTTTTAGTGACATTGAGATGTTGTAGAACCAAGAGGTGCAAGCATATACAAAGTGGAATTGCATGAAGGCTCTGGCAAGAGTCTTGAGAGCACCTTTGTTGACAAAAGAGTAAATTCTGCTAAAACATCTTGTTCTTTGATTGACTTTTTCCACTTTTTATCACTTGAGGCCATCTTGTCTCCTTGTTGTTAAAGTTAGAGAGTAATAGAGACATATAGGATATTATTATATTATTTTAAGTCTAAAATATTGGCTTCAGGGTTAGAGATAAACTGCAAAGGGAGATTAAGAGCTAGGACCCCCAGGGTTCCTTGAGGGGCCTCCAAGGTTAAATACCGATGCCTTGAGACGTGTGTGCGATACCCCCCCCCCCCCCCCCCCCCCCCCCCACAGCCCACCCCCACACCAAAGAGTTAACAGTAACTCTGAGGATTTTACAGTGTAGATATTTGGTCCAAAGAGGATTTTCATCTAGTCAAAAAGGGACAGTGAGGAAAGGCGTATTCAATCATGTTAGAACTATTCTATGACGTATGCATGTATGAATGTTTGCCAGTGTGAGCTAGCCTAGGAACCATGCAAGTTTGCCAGTTTCAGAAAGCTGTTTGAAAGTGCTAAGAATATCGACACGTTTCTCGTGGTGGGGGGGCTTCACACCGACATGGCGACCCCTCCTCCTCCAACTCACTGACCAACGCGCATACGGACCGTGCTTCCTTTGATAAGAGGCTCAGGCAGAGAGCCGAATACCGCATGATCGGATCTCGGATGGTTTCTTAATCCCCGCTTGTTTGATCGTCGTGAAGACTAGAGTACTAGACTTGCATTTTGAAAAGAAATCCGACAGGAAGTTACCCCGCACCGGATAACAGCTTGACGCTGTGCGCTGGGTAGTGTGTGTGCTGGTGTGTGTGTGTGTGGAGGCTGATCACATATCGCATTCCAACGTGAACGAAATGTAACCGAGCGGGCTACAGTGTTTCAAGTCGTCTCAACCGCACTGAAAGGATACATTACAATGTCCAATTTTAAGGACACAAACTCATGTCCTGATGGGTACCGGGCTTTGAATACAAGTGAACTTCAGGAGCTCCTGCAAGATGAGGATAAAATGGATCAAATTATTCGACTAAATGAAAAGGTAATTTTTTCCCTCTCTCCTTTCCACGAAGAAGCAAACTGACAATCAAATAAAGTGTTGCTTTGATCTTTCTCCCTTTTCCAATTGAATGGAGTCATAACTGGCAGTGATCAAGCTCGGTTTTCTAACAGCTATTCGTTATATTAGTATTAGATGGCTCATGTACATGGCACATGATGTGCACGATCCGCTTTACAAAGCTCATCGAATGACTGCGTGTCTGAGGGCTGGATTCTTCTTTCGTTTTTTCAACCCCAAATTTGGAACATGTGTTAATGTCATGTTTTCCACCAATAATTCACAAAATAATATGTTTTTGATTCACTGATGGACTGACGGACTGTTGTTTTACCTCTCAATGCATGGAAGATGCCCCAACCCCCACCCAATGTATACACACATTTAATATGCCAACAAGCTATACGTTTCCTGTCTATATCTACCCTTGCCGAGAACAATAAAGCTCATTGTAGATAGGAATGAGCATGGTCTTGTATTGTTTTTCCCCCTTCTCAGCCATTATTGACCATTATGATCACAGTTCACAGATTTTTGGCTGAGTGTCTCATAAGCTATTAGGTTATAATATTGTCTCTGTTAAAGAGTAAACTGTGCTTATTATTCAGGGTGTGCCTCGTTTCCTGGGTTCAGTTCTGACCAAGGCAAGGCATGATATTTGAAACCTACCTCTGATGAAGAATTTATTGGAAAGAAAGATGCTGCCTTGCCACAGTGGTCACCTATCATCAAGAGGTCATACAATTCTCCCTCGGGAGCTGGACAGTTACCTAGGATTCTCAGCAATAGGGTTCGGTGTGTATTCAGCCAGGGTGTGTGTACCATATAACTGTAATGAACTAGTAATATAATACCAATGGTTGGTAGAGAATAGAGATAGCCTACGACATGTACCCCGTCTGTCACGCGTATTTTTCCAGCAAACATCAGCGGAGTGCCTGCTGTGACTCTCTCCCATTACCCCTTAGCTCACGCTGTTATGTCTGCTGGCTGTGGTGTGACTGACACTGCATAGTTGTGGTGGTTGGGCTCATTGTGCGACTGGCTCCATCGCCACTCTCACGAGCCAGCGGAGCACTGCTGCGCTTCATTAATGTTCTTGGGTCTCCGGGGGCAACGGTTTTAAGGGGATCATTTATGGGACAAAAAGATGAATGCCTGCTTTTTGCCTCACTAGCCACTGGTAAACCCCCCTCTGGCTTAACAAGAATGCTTGGAACAGGGGTTGTCCGCTACCTGCCTGTCTAAACTGTCACCCTCTGCTGATGTCACGGTATTTGACAAAAGCCTGGGATTTGCAAAGCCAGTGGACTGCACTGTTCCTCCTTTAACTGGAGACATTCAGTCACTGTAACTCACAACAAGTGTTGCAACAGATTGAACAGAAGAACCATGAGCTCTCAGGGCCCTCTTAATTAGAGAGTCTCAATAAGCAATTATTAACAATTTAGATATAAAGCAGACACTCTTATCCAAACAAGTGCAACATCTGAGTAAATGGCATGAACTTTAGTCAACAAATGGCAGGGTAAATAGTCTTGAGTGCAAAAAAGACAATTTAATGCTGCAAAGAATCCAGGATACCGGGTAAACATCAAACATATACTATGTAAACATTCTTAGCATTTATGGTCAAGCAGAAACAAATAGAAAAAAGCGCACCTTGGGAGGGCCAGGCGGTGTTGCCCACCCGGTTGCCCTGCAACCTTTGGAAGTCAGTCATAGCATATTGAAATAGAATATGAAAATCACACCCGTGTGAACTGAGTGGTGCTACTCCGTGTGGGGGTCCCTGGAACTTTCAGACCCACAGGAACGTGTCCAGGGTGGCGGGCCGGTTCCGGCGAGCTGCCCTGCGTCCGAAACGGTCAAGAAATGACAGAGCTACTGTGTGCTCAGTGGCCTTGTGGTTAGAGTGTCCGCCCTGAGACTGGGAGGTTGGGGTTCAATCCCCGGCCGGGTCATACCAAAGACTCTAAAAATGGGACCCTGTGGGACCCAGTGCCTCCCTGCTTGACACTCAGCATCAAGGGTTGGATTGGGGGTAAGTCCCTGCGACATACTAGCGCCATGTCCAGGGGGTGTACTTGTACATCAAGCTGCCTCACGCTACAGAAACAGGAGAGCTCATGGCTCGGCAAGGCTACTTACTTACTACTGTGTGGGGGGTCCCTGGGGGGTCCCCAGAACATCCCAGAATGCACCCCGGTTCCGGCGAGCCGCCCCACGCCTGAAACGGTTGAGAAATGACAGAGTTACCGTGTGGGGGTCCCCAGGGGGTCCCTTTACTGTACTGTACTGTCACTGTAGGTACTGTACTGTCACACCCGAAATCATCGTGTGTGTGTGTGTGTGTGTGTGTGTGTGTGTGTGTGTGTGTGTGTGTGTGTTGCTGCTCGGACGGACCCAGGGACCCATGCAGGGACACACATAGCACATGGAGTGGTGCAAATGTGACTGACACGTCACATAATTCCAGAGATAATGTGTACCAATTTGCATGAGTTTTGGAAAAACTTTTGTAGGACTAGTAGCAAAAACTATGTTTTGAAGAAAACTGATTGTAGGACCTAAAACGTTAAGGGGGCTGTTATAGCACCACCATGAGGCCGATTTGAAAGATTTGGGTTGGTGATTCTTCCTTGACCTACCGTACTACAAATGGTCATGCAAAGTTTCCCATCGAACAGTCAATCGGTGCAACATAGTTGCTCACGATGAACGGACGGAAGTACGGACAAACAGATAGTCTCTGACCTTCGGATGTCTGGACTATAACAAAACATATAATAACAAATAACCAACAAATAACTATGTAGCCTATCTAATCTATCTATCTATCTATCTATCTTGAAGGTGAGGTGGTGTTTGTTTTCAGACTGCGGCGGGAGACCAACATGACCAGGGGTCAGCAGCATTATTCCGAGGGCGCATTATTCCGACGGGCGGCGTGTGGGTCCGACCCGCCTAATTTTTAACCCTGCCTAGCCTCGCGTAGCGATACTAATATGATGTAATATCACTGTGTGGATATTAGTCTCGTTCCTCAGTGTTAAATTTGTTCTGCAATGTTCTGTCCCATATTTGAATACTGGGTCCTAGTTGGTTATAGCCTGGTTCCAGACAAATTTGGCTGGCTCGTCAGCATTTCGGCCGTGAAGTCCACAATTGAGAGGGACCAGACTTAATCTGCCTGGGGCAATATGCATTGCAAAGGCAGATGAAGACTGGCTACGCGAGGCTAAACCCTGCCCCCTAACCGCACGTGAACCCACGTTGTCTGACTAATGTGCCATCGGAATTACGAGCAGATCCCCATGACCAGTCAGTTCTGTAGGAGTTCAGTGTCTTAAATTGTTTAAAGTAGACGGCAGACGCCAGAATCTACCTTTAAATTGTCAAAGGTATAACAAAAACACATATTTACTTTATTTCATGCCACCAATCATGCAGAACCACAGAAGAAAACAGTGTTGCAGCAATTCATTCACGGACAGACTTGCTGGAACAGGACTCCAAATCCAAAGTGTTCCCAGAGTGTCATTTGTCTGCGACCGTAAATACTGTCAACTCTGCTTTACAGTCAGTGCATCAAAAATACAAGCGCTGGGCCCCAGAGGGCGACTAAAGGGCTTTGTTTTATAAACGGGCTGGACCAGTCAAAGCAGGAAATGGAGCATCTGTTTCAATTCCTGTTTAGGAAAGAAACAGTGTGGATAATTGGGGATATGGGCTGGAATGAGATGCGTTATACTGTTTATAGTCACAGGAAATTGTGAGAGAACAGCAGATCTGTAGCAGCCTATCTGCATGGCATGCACACATGCTTCTTTTGCTTTGGGTCTGCATTCTGCAAATTCTTCTGAATCTTGGATGATGAATGCCCCACAAACATCCATTAGAAGAGCCAAAAGTGTGCAAGAACTACACAATGCAACACTTGTGGCTGAGTGCTTGGAAATCATCCTTGGCTCTAATCTAGAGGGAATTACTTTTAAGAGAAAAAAAGCGGTGATGAACATTTTGTGGATTAAGGAATGCTGAGGTGATGGTCTCTTCACATGAGGTTGGTTTATTTGTTTGCTGAATTGCAGAACCTCACAATGTATCATCAAGTTGCTCTTGAAACAACTAGACTTTATCGTCTGCTGTGATGCAGTGATGTAGTCGTGTTAGTAAGGCGTAATGCAGGATAATGATGTTAGACATTTCTATAGTTATACATAAAATAATATAAGAAATAAATCAGTTATTGGTTTACTCATTGAACTTGAATATATTCTATTCTTGTTAAAGTGACCGAAGATTGTGATATTTTCTTAAATGACTTCTAAACGTAGGACTGCATAGTTAATTAATAATTATGTAGTATCAATTTCAGCTCCCACGATTGACAGTAAGCTGAAATTAATTACAGTACATCAATATGCATGGCATCAAGTGCTTTAGAGGTGGCTGTATGAAATCAATCACTCCCATTTACATTCTTTGGGTTTTCACACTGAGCACTGTGACCAGCCACAGCTGCTCTCTGTTTTGGCTGTGTGAAGCTTGTTCGTCTCTGCACACATCCGCTGATACATGTGATTAAGCATGTGCCTACAGAAGGGAACTAAGCCGGCTGCTTGCTCACGCCTCATCTAGGAGAAGAGTAGTTTGGCGCTTCAGCTTCTGATCAGGGACAATTGGGCACCTCCAGCTAAACTGCTAGAGAACGGAAAGACCCGCTGATAGAGAGGCCAAAGCGTACCAAAGCTAACATACAGGGAGTTATTGTTTTTGAATAGACACATGAGCATTGTCATATACCGATTGTAAATATTTCAAACCAGTTACAAACCAGATGGTGTCATAGCTGTCATAACTGTGCAAGCGTTCCTTAAGGGGGTTTTCAGCACCTGAAATGTGATAATAAAATCCAGTATGAGCCCCTGAAGACTATGGCAGGTGCAGCTCATGGTCCTCTTGCCACACAGACATAATATACACCAGGCCACTGTTTGATCCTTATTTACACATTTACAGCAGTGTGATGTATAAAGACACGGGCTATGATTGCACAAGGATTACTGCCGAGATAGAATTGCTTGTCGCAGAGACTAAACACAACAAATATACTGTATACCACAATGGTATATTGTAGTTGTGTTGTCCATCAAGTATGGGAAACAACCTGTGACATCCCCTCACATGAGTGTGTGCACTGAATGATAATATTATTATCATATCATCTAGATATGAACATGCTATACAGTACCAGTAAGACGCCCTGAGGGCGAGAAGCGACCTCGCCCTGAAGGGAGAGGTTGTGTGCACGCATCCGCCTGGGTGGCGGTAGACGGCTGGGCGAGCGCTTGGGCATGGGGGGTCAGCTCAATATATGGAATAAATGCTGTACTGGCCATATATGGAGCGTGTCTTGAGTTTACAGGGTTTGATGAGGTCAGATCAACATATGGAATGTCAGAACAGGTCAGCTCCATATATGGAGATCTAAGGCAGCGGGGGCAGTGTCTTGAGTGTACAGGGTTTGATGAGGGCCCAGGTAGGGCTAAAGTTTTGGGCCTGTTGAAAACTAGTTTCCGCCAACTGCCGGGCACGGCTGCACAAATAACTTTGGGGCGGGCCCGTCTAGAGTTTGAATGGACAGGTATCAGTCAAAAGGGAGACATCGAAGAGGAAGGACGAGTGGGGAAGAATCAACATATGCAATGTCAGAACAGGTCAGCTCCATATCTGGAGAATTGGAGATCTAAGGTTTTGAGGTTTGAGGTCAGATGTAGAGTTGCTGGCCGGCTCCATATATGCAGATCTAGGTGATGATCCAGTCTTCTCCATGTATGGCTATCCAGGGTTTGATGAGGTCAGTGTCATGATCTTCATAGACGGCCATATATGGAGCGTGTCACAAGGCGTGACTGGCTGTTTCATCATCAGCTCATTCAACGCCCTTTCCCTGTGCGTCGTGTAGAAACACACTATTCAACTCTGTCACTGGTGGGAGTGTGCGTGAGACGAGCACAACTGCGGCGGTTTCACAGGACATATTCACTCACCTTTTATTGAAAATGATTACCGTATAGGAGACAGTGATTACCGTATAGGAGACAGTGATTACCGTATAGGAGACAGTGATTTTCTCTGACCAGTGTAAGTAGTAGGAAGTAAGCATTTGAAGTCCGGTTGTAGCAACATTGGCTTGTAATATGCCATTACTTGAAGTATGCTCAGATTCACGGTTGCTACATTTAAAATCAAATAACAAGAGTGAATAGTCATATTGTAAATCGGATCACTATTGAGATATTTTATAAGAATCGAGTGTAATGCATTTCCGCTCCCCTCTGGTCTAACCAACTAGACTCTAGACTATGTATTTTCCTGAAATGCAATAACCAAACCTGTTCATTGACAGTACTAACTCATTGAGACAAATGATGTAATCACAGTAGGTAATTAGCAAATCAGGACTGTCATTTTTGGCTTAATGATAGATGATAGATAACTACATTTCCCCCCAGCTTTAAGCCTTTAGTACCTCTACCCAGTTGTAGCCAGCTAACATTACATCACCCGTTGAACAATGATGAATGAGGTGCTGGTGTGAGAGTGCAGAACTCTTGCATTGATTTGATATTCAATATGATATACATTGACTTTGATCTAATCATTCTAATGTAAGTATGGAACAGCATAAATATTTCATAATGCATAGAGGGTTGTTGAGATTTGCAAAGCCGTTCCATGCCCATGCTAAATTTGTAATTGACTTTTTATGTTACATTGCCAGTTGATGGATGAGGCACTGGTGTGAGAGTGCAGAGCTCTTGCATTGATTTGATATGATGTACATTGACTTTGATCAAATGTAAGTATGCAACAACATAAATATTTCAGATAAACGTATGCAGTCAATGAAGTTCCATGCTAAATTTGTAATTTACATAGAGTAAAACTAATTGCAGTCGGTGCACTTCTGAAAATATCTTGAGGCCTTGAGGGGTGTCGTTGACAGGTCTTTGTAACCAGCCGATGGTACAAGAAATGCAAGAAGCCCCTGGCTCAAAGTATATGCATGGCTGTACGCTCTAATCTCCTGTCTACCATGGATTTATCTCTGCATTTATTTATTACAAATCTATCCTGTGTTGTCGTCCTGTGCTATAGATCGTTTCTTTGTCAAAGGAAGTCAAAGGAAAAGGCTGTTTGAAAGTTGAGGTTGATTTTTGTTTGGTATTCACTATTTTGTCTGATTGCCACACTGTTGCCATAGAAGCCTGTACATGCTGCCATACATATTGTCTGACAATAATAAATATTTGAAATTACCGTACATGGTAGTGAGTCTTTGTGAGCAATAACTTTTTTTAAAAATAACTTCATATTCAAAAATCCCTTGCCTTCCAAGGCAGCACTAAACTGGATCAGGCCAAGATTAAATCCTCCCAATCCGCTCTCTGGTGGGATGTTAAGGACAGGCTACATAGTTGATTGTATTTAGGACTTGTAATATAATTCCATTGATATGCATGGTTTGCCTTTTCTTTGATATTCTGTTACACAATTTCGCAGAGCAATATTTGAATAATCCTACAGGGTAGACAAAGAACAGTTCATTTCACATATTGCACATCACTAACTGATATAACTTTCCTCATCAATTGATAAGCCGTAGCTGTATAGGCTCAGGCTGTAGCTATCCAAAAATAGATGCAGAATTTGAACATAAATTATGTGCATAGTGAGAAATCCCAAATATTGACTATATGGAAATTGTGCTACATGCATGCTAATCCTTTGGTATTTAACCCATTAAAACGGGTAAACCATCTGTGTCATTTTAGATTTTAGATATATATAGCACAGCACATTGGTTGGCTACTCAAAAATAGCAGATCTACAAGCGCATAGCTATGAGCTTGTAGATCTGCTATTTTTGGAAAAACATTGACATTTGTGCCAATCTTTGAATATTATATATATTTTCATAAAGCAAACATTTTTAACTCAAAACTTTGCTTCTGGGGGTCCCTGGAACAAAGTCCTTTGAGATGTGGGTCAGTTGCCAAATACATATCATTTTGGGGGCCCTAGACATGAAAACGTTTGAGAACAGCTCACTGATATAGCAGTAACAGAACAGTGGTTCGGCTGGTTTCAGGCCGAGACCCAAATGAGAGATTAGATTTGCCTGGGACCCAAACTAGTGAAAATAGCAGATAGCAGAAGTGTACCGCGTTACAAGCTTGACAGCTTGTAGATTGGATATGTTAGGAAAAAGTCTGTGACCCACAAATGGGTCCCGACACAATGTTTGGGAAACAATGACATTTGTAGAATGGACCTCAGGTCTTAATGTAATTTGCTACAGTGTGTATTGACTGAGCTTTACATTGTTCTGTGTATGTGTTCAGTTTAAGGACGTGCAGGTGGACAGAGAGATGCTGCTCTCCTCCAACCGGACCGTGGCCGAGGACAGTCTTGCCTACCAACCCCGTCTTAACAATGGCAAACTCCAGCTGGCTGAGAAATACAGGGAGCTGTCCAACCTGACCACAGCCTGCTGGGAAAAGCACCGTAAACTTGGTGAGTTTGAGATGTGGCTGGCCTGGTGCTTCTATTAGCATGAAGGATAACAGGGAAGAACGCGGTCGAGGCGGGATTCGGGAGGACTGCTTGGCAGGGTCAATAATTTGAGTGTATCTATGGTGGAATGGAAAATATGGCCATGCCAGTACAGTTTAAGTCTGTTTCAGGCTCTTCTCTGAGCCATTTGTCTGGTGAAGGGGCTTCTTTAATATTATGATTTAAATACATTAAATACATAAATGCCATCCCTTTTTCCTGGACATATGGTTTTACAGCAATTTGTTCACGGCCACGATTCACTGCTACAGACTTACGTATACAAAATAAATAAATACATTTGGTGCTGATCGGTCCAGCAGTTTGCGAGATTAGCTCTGACACACGCACACACACACACACACACACACACACACACACACACACACACACACACACACACACACACACACACACACACACACACACACAGAACTATGCCGTAAAAACTGCGACTGAGAGGCAAGTTGATATGTTATGGTATGGGAATAAGAGAAACAAAGAAAATTACAACAACATAACTTGAAAAGTCCAAAGGAGAAGTTGTGTTATAGCTACAAAAGCTTTAAATAATTACACAAGACAAGAGGATAAGGGCCTCTACGTACGAGAGAAAGGGCTGTTTTATACTCACAAAGTATCAGTCTGTCATCAGTGTCAATGTAAAACATGACATAGTTTTTGTCACCCAACACGACAGAGACTATTAAACAGCCTTAAGATGATGAATCCAGTCTTCTCTAACTGAATTTGAGTTATAGAAATAGCTAATAATCACATGATTCGGCCGGGTATACTACATCAATTATTCTTCTCAGTTACATCAGCTCATACCTAGAGATTCAAGAGATGTTATTATTGCATAGATGTACAAATACGTGCACTGTGAAATTGAATTCCATGCATATCAAAGCATGTAGAAGAGATTGAAACCCCCAGTGTTTAGCACCCTGCTCTCCTTACAGTCCATCTCCTCCCTTTCCTATGATGCCATCAGTCATACATTCATTGGAAGTAATTTACCCATAGTGCTCTGGCCTTCACAGCCATAAGAGAAATATGAAATATTTGTTGACTGCCTTAGCCTTGGCTCCACTCTATTCCCCTCTTCCTTCCTCTATGACATTGTGTACCCTACATCGAGTGGTGCTGCAAATCTGCCTTTCAAAGGCCTTTTGTCTGAGGGGGGGACGGACGACAAATACGAGTTTCACATGACTGTACAGAAAGGCTTCAGAGTGTCAATGAGACAGACTTCTTCAACCGCTCAGTGTAAGCTCCAGTGTGGTCATGGGAACAGAGTGGGGTATATCAAATACCAGTAGGGAGCTCGGAGTGGTTGTCATGGAATTTGAGTGGTGGGAAGGGGCCTTGTCTTTGTTTTTGCAAGTCATGCTTCTGACAGTGGCTATATGTGGGGGAGCTTTGGGCAGAGGGAATATATATTTTATATATATAAAATATATAGTTTTATATTGTTCTTAAACTCTTGTGCCTCATGGCTGAACTGTTGAAATTCTTGAAATGGTTGTCATACCGTAAGCAGGTGATATAAGGTCTCCAAACTCCTTTATGCTTTTTTGGAGGGAGGGAGGCCTGTGCTCCTTGCACCAATTACCGAGTGTAAACTTTATGGATCAGACACAACACAAAGTTGAATCTGTTCTGACCTCCCCGGTGATGTGGTATGTGTTTGAATGAGTGCACACTCCTCAGACAGCTTCAGCTGCTTCCCAATGATGGAAGGTGGGTGGAATGTTAAACTTCCTGTCAACACACACACACACACACACACACACACACACACACACACACACACACACACACACACACACACACACACACACACATGGTACCAGCAACGCCAACATAGCAGGATGGGTGGGGGGCCTTCCTTCCTCTGTGTAACATCTGATTCTCGTTTGGGGCTGCAAGGGAGGACAAAACGTCAACGAGGAGGATTTCTTGAGGCGAGTAATTGTGGCAGAGACAAAACTGTGTTCCGGGTAAGGGCAGACAGCTGTATTGTGTAATGCAGCCTGATGACAGCAGAGGAAATCTACTAGAGAGAGACGTGGAAATGTGCTCAAGTACGCCACTGTCCTCAGGTGGAACTACAACCTTGGAATGTTATCCTCTCTTCATTTTACAGTGCTAATTTCCCCGCTGCCAGCCAGCATTACAATCTAGAATTCTTCCCACAACATATTTGCCCTTCACACTGTTGCTAATTAATGCCACTGACTCTAAAGGCTTAGAGATTCATAATAAACCTACTATGCTCATTAGTGTGTACACGTTAATACACTGAAACACTAATGCTTATTTTATACTCGTACGATGGTGTCACCCAACAAAAATAGCACATGTACAAGCTCGTAGATCGGCTATTTTCTACGCACGTCACCATCATACAATGAAATATAAATCAGTCAGTTAACAGTCCAGTCCTAAAACACTGGACAGCCAGTCCTACACAGTAAGACTGTTGTATATAGACAGAACAGAACAGAACAACAGACAATAGTTGCGAACAGCCACTTGCATGTTCAGGCCAACAGAAATGAATCTACAATGGTTAGGCTTGTCTTACCAATGTCTTGTTGTCACAAATTTATTTTTCTTTTTGGGAGTGGTTATTATCAAAGCTGGATTAAGTCTTTACTGGAAACACCCTCATACCGGATTTAACAGGGGGAATGGTGCGTGTTTACTAAAGCTTTGATGATAAATCCCACCAAGTCTAATGTAACAAGTTCCAGCCAGACAAAAGGAAGCCATCGCCTCTTTAGCTGTAGGACAAACACAACCATGAGCTCTAAGCAAGCCCAATCTAATGCTATTGTATTCACATGTGAATGACACTCGTATCATTTCACTGACAGTCATTAATTAAGTGGCTGAAGGAAAGTGTCCGTGACATAGAATTTTCCCCCTGGGGATTAATAAAGCAGCATCACCATCATCATCATCAACACTTTTGTGGATTAGAACAATCTACGTTTGTAGATTTCTACATGGCCCTATTCTGGATGCACAACACTGTCTTCCCACTGAAAATAGGGTAAATCATCTGTCTTTTTAGAAGCTAATCAAGCTATGCAGTACAGTAGTAAATAATATATATAAAGGAGAGAGGGTTAATTAGGGCAGTTAACAAAGAGCAGGAGCAGCTTGCTGCTGTCCCAGTGGGACACTCTCTCCCGACCAACAATCAGATGGAGTTAAATGTGATGTCCACTGGACCACACGTTAAGAGGAAAGGTGATGTGCTGAATTTTACACACAGTTGAGTTAAAGCAATGAATAAAATGCAGTTTTCTTTTGACCAATCTATATGGTAGAGCAGTGGTTCTCAACCTTTTTGAGCACTGGACCACAAGCATGTGGGTGTGCGTGTGTGCGCATGCGTGTGTGTGTGTAAATGGTAAATGGTGCATTTATATAGCGCCTTTATCCAAGGCGCTTTACATAGATTGTGCATTACATTCACCCATTCACACACACATTCATACACCGATTGCGGCGGAAGCCATGCAAGGTACCAACCAGCACATCGGGAGCAATTTGGGGCTCAGTGTCTTGCCCAAGGACACTTCGACATGTAGACAGGAGGAGCCGGGATTCGAACCGCCGACCCATGGATCATTGGACGACCTGCTCTACCTCTTGAGCCACAGTCGTGTGTGTGTGTACACTGTACAGTATATATTATCCATTGAGAAATTTAGAACCTTGTTGTTTATGTAGGACAAGTGCTATTGCCTGAAGCTCAAAGCGCAATATCTCCCTGCCTGTCTTAGCTCCGTTTTAGAAATGTCTTTTTCCGGTATTCCCGCACACGAGACCCGGGTTCCAATCCTGGGGATGCCAAGGACATAAATCATATTAGATTATAGATTTAATGCTAAATTGTCTACAACTAGCCTCTGTTTGGTGAACGTTAAGGCATTTACAGTCAAAGCACCCCACCACTTCCTAATTTTCCTTTTACCATCCTGGTCCATGAAGGGTTAAGTGTATGATCTCCTTCCTCAGGATGCCAGGGAATGTTGCTTAGGGCCACGTGCTGCTTCCTCCCTCGCCTCTTTGAACTTCAAGTAGCTCCTCTCTTGCTCATCTCCTGAACCTATAACACAGTGGTTCTCAACCCATTTCATATCAAGGCCCATTATTGTCTCCACCAGCCGAAGGCATGGGGAGAGTATGTTTTGCACTGTGTGTGTGTGTGTGTGTGTGTGTGTGTGTGTGTGTGTGTGCGCGTGTGTGTCCGTCCGTCCGTGTACACTACAGCTAATCTCCGGCACCTTTGGCCATTCCCACTATGCCGAGGAAGAAATGCCACTTGAAAATGTACACATCAGCCATATGGTGGCGCTATAACTGGCCCATTCGTGTTTTTACCTATAACATGTGTTGTATGCATGTGTTGTATGGAGAATATAGGTTGCTAACTTCAGGAAAGAGATATGGTGTACCAGCATACAATAAGGTCAGACTAAAGAGGTCCTTTGTCCACCAGTCGACCTTGAGGCTTAATCAGGAGTTGTAGTAGCCACGGGGTAATCTAAGCGGTGGATATTGCTCTTGTCTTCATGTCTTTATGTATGTAAATTGTCTTGTTCTTTGTGTTATGTCAAATGTGTGTATATGTGTTCTGCATACTTGGCTGCTGGGTCGCAAGACAAATTTCAGTGTGATCATATATCAACACCACCGATCTGTGTAAAACTTTGTATGCACACTCCCTAGGGGCAAAGGAAACCTGCGACTTATGTAAAACAAAGTTTTTGATATTACTCCTTTTTATCCAAATATCGCATAAATCGGTACACACGAGACATGATCTCTATAGTCATGTGATCAAGACGGGTCTGTTTGATTTCTCATATTCCATCCTGATTGTTTTGAAGTTTTCAGGAGTGACCTGTTTTGTACAAAATGCCGTAAATCATGAACACAGCATCCAATTGGGGTGAAACATGTGTGGTTACCAACTCTCCATCATTTAGCTGGGGACCACCTGGATCTCTCCTCAAGGACCACTGGTGGTCCCCAGACCATTGGTTGAGAACCACTGCTATAACAGCACCAGCAAACCCACTACCACTATTACATTGGTTCATGTAAGATTTGTCTGCTCACTGATTGGAGGGCTCCTCTAAAATTGTGGTGACGTAATGCCACATTCTTCCATTTTAAGCCTTACAGTACCCTGACAACCTTAATATACAATTATATGGCTGGTAATCCAGTCTGGCAGTGTGCCGCGGGTTCGACTCCTGATCCCGACGGCCTTTACTGCATGTCACCCCCCCATCTCTCTCCCCATTTCCTGTCAGCCTACTGTCTGTCCCTCCATAAAAAAATAAATAAAATAAAGGCGAAAGCCACAAAAAAAAACATTAAAAAAAAATATATATATATACAATTATTTCATAGAAATATAATTAATTTTGAGGTAATTAAATTCCTCTTAATTGTTTGACCAAATCGTCTGTGTTGTGCTTGTGCTCTTCTCTCTGTGACGATTGTTTTCATCCTGTTTTGTGTCTGACAGAACAAGATGAAGCAGCGTTTTAATTGTGCATGCATGGCTATAATTTAATGCTGAACAACAACAAAATTTCCTCAAAATCGATCGATTACAATTTTAAATCAAAGTACAGTATGTGTGGATTTCCTCCATCAACATTTATTTAGAATTGTATAATTCTAAAAATGTGACCTGATTTGGAGGTCAAACTTTCTATTTGAATACAATTAGTTCAATACAATAATTATATAACCTTAACCAGTCACTACAGGAACAGATGCACTCCCTATGGTTTTAGAGCAAGAATAGTGATCAAATGTGACAAAAGATGATTTGTTTTGACATGTCTAGCCCTGTCCCAGGATAAATTTGTGGTTAATTATGTTTTATTTGAAATTAACACCATATAAGAAGTCAGGGATTCATCTTGTAATGTTACTGAATTATCATATGAAAGGACTATACGTGATCATCAACTGACGTGATTTAACAGTGGTGACGAGTAACCCCTGTGAAATAATGGAGGACAGGAGGAAATAACCAGACTTGATGTTTATGCATTATTTTACATTATTATTTGAGTGGTGCAACCACTCCAAGGAACAGCAATGTCTGTGTTAACCTACCTATGTGTTCATGTGTCCGTTCACCTACCTATGTGACTATGAGCACCAGTACCAATGAGTACCAAAAGTGGCGCTGTTGTGCCAGAAACAGAGAGAGAGAGATAGTGCTGCACTGTTGCCTGCTAATGAGAGACAGAGAGAGAGGGGAGGGGGGGGGGGGGGAGTTGCACCACTCAGTTCACACGGGTGTGATTTTTCCTTAACTTCTGACATTTAGGAGAATGATAGAGAAGTATTTGAATAATCAATCTACACAGTCTTTAAGCTCTCCTGTGAAGTGTGCAGCCATGGGATGACCATTTAATTGTTGCACTCTGCAAAGCCCTATTTAGTATCTGCACTATGTGTGAGTGTAATCGGCAGCAGATAGGTATAGCCCGGCACGCCGAACAGCTTTTCTTCGTTTGAGGTTGAGTTGGTGCCATTTGGGGAATAATAAAGATATAACTCTGAGTACACTGCAACTGCATCCATATGTTTGTTTTGTTTCATTGCTAACTGGCTCCCTGCAGCAGGCATGCGATCAATCAACACCACTGATATCTAGCAGCCTTTGACAAGAAGTAAGGTCACTGGCAGTTCAGTACAGATAAATCCATTTCTGCAGTAGGCTGGGGTAGAAGATGCTATTTTATGGTGTTAAAGAAGTTGGGCAGAAATGCCTCAGGACTTCTGACTTCTGTGAAAGTGTCCTTGAACAAGCGACTGAAGCCCTAAGCCTAACGGCTCCCGATGAGCAGGTTGGCAGCTGTGATACACTGTAAAGCGCGTTGGTATAAAGGCGCTTTAGAAATGCAGATAATTTAACATTTACGAGACAAAAACAACAACGTAGGCATGACCCTTAATAAGTGATTATTCAGCTTATGCGCAATTGAACATGAATTGAGTTTGACCCTAATCACAGTCACGATAATAAAACTAAATGTCAAGCAATGTACTTGTGTGCCACTGTCGGTGTGAGCTTCTACTGTATACCACTTCATGGCTGTAGACATGTCTAGTTGCCTACAGCAGCCTGGAAACATGACGAGTCTGTCATTTGCTTGGCATTGCCAGGCTATGCCTACAGTGACTTTGACAGCAAGACAGGTTCAGCGTAGGGTTTAAGGCACCATAATAAATCA
Source organism: Electrona antarctica (assembly GCF_951216825.1). Taxonomy (NCBI): domain Eukaryota; kingdom Metazoa; phylum Chordata; class Actinopteri; order Myctophiformes; family Myctophidae; genus Electrona; species Electrona antarctica. The sequence continues at coordinate 20,966,008 of NC_136789.1, read as the reverse complement.
ACATTAACGCACCATAATAAATCAACATTAACACACCATAATAAATCAACATACATATCTAACACGGCTTCAATGCAGGTGATCAGTAGAGGGACCTAATTACATAGATTAGCATCAAGGTTTGTCATCATCAGCCTAGCATCTGTAGACTGGATCTGTCTTATCCTGTACCCCAGGGTGCCCTTGGCCATTTTGCAAGTTGAGATGAGCTGTTGGCGCACACACTTTTGTTGGTTTACTTTGCGAGAAGAAAAGGTTTTCAAAAGTTGAATACAATTACAGCGCAGAATTTACAGCACCTCACAGTTTCAGTAAAGTACCACCCAATACTGTGCTAGAGACATAGCATCCACCCAATACTGTGCTAGAGACATAGCATCCACCCAATACTGTGCTAGAGACATATCATCCAATACTGTGCTAGAGACATAGCATCCGCATTTTCTGTCACGAGAATGTCATAATGGCTAGAATTATACTCTAAATCAAAAGTACAAGTACATGCATTTTACAATGCTCTAATCCAAATCCAATAGCTATTCCTGACCTTAAAAGATTTATTATAGTGCCTCAGGAGGTGGAGGGGCCGCTTGGGAATGGGAACGCTCCCGGTTCGATCCTCATGGTTAGTGCCAAAGTGACCTTGAGCACGACACTGAACCCCTAACTGCTCCCGAGGAGCAGGTTGATGCCCTGTATGGTTTCCTCTGCCGTCGGTGTGTAATTGGTGAATGCAATGCATATTACTTTGGGTAAAGGTGCTATATTACGACGGCTAAATTGATTTGAGATCCCTTTGATATAGGTACCTGCTCGCTCTGGATTAAGAGCGTCTGCTAAATGCCTAAATTGTAAATTGTAAATTGTAAATTGTACCTGTATGTTACTCTAGTCTAGTATACTCCATAGCACCATTCACCGCGTACTAGATTGCATTAGCATCCCCCTCTTAACGCGCACACACACACACACACTCACACTTTGCTCCAACCCCCAAAGATGTAGGTCACACACAGCTGCTCTAGGAGTATTTGTTTGCCTGGCTGTCACCTCCTATTACACCCCCATCTCCAACAGCTGCGATGTGGGGCTGCGCACAAGACCATTCTCTCACGCATGCTTGGTCCTTAGTCTAGCCCGATTACTCGACAGTCAAACGTGGAGTGCTATATTATTAATATGGGTGTGGATGAACATGTAGGTGCATCTTTGAATATTAGTTGTGCTCCAACAGTGCGTTGCCATTTACGGTAGATTCAGTTTTGCATTGAGACCAAGTCGGGACACTGTATGTATTGTAAAACTAACAACATTCTTCTATTACCCACTTTCAACCAAAATATTTTGAAAAACAATTTCAAAAACAGTGAAAATAGCAGACCGTACAAGCTTCTGCTACTTGTATCTGCTACTTTCACTATTAGTTGTATGTATGACAAAGAATATAAGTGCTGAAGTTATTTGCTCGTAACACTGGGCACAACCACTAGTTGAGAACTTAAGCACTGCTTTCGAAGAGGAACCTCTAGAGATGCTGAGTGGGCAGCAGCGTGTGACAAACATCAACCATTTTGTCATCATCAGATAACCTCCCCCCCCCCCCCCCCCCCCCCCTGCCACTGTGACCTCTGTCCGAACCTTACCCCTGGCAAAGTTCAACCAGAGGACTAGATCACAGCAGGGCACGTGACCGCTTTACTTGAGGGGACAGGGGACCCTTTCTAGTCAGCTGGGCTGATCTAATACATTATGACTGCCTTCTTTCCTGGAAAGTGAAAGATGCTCAGTGTTCGTGTGAGACACAAAAACAGAGCATCATCACAGAGCATCAGACAAAGTAACAGAGTGCCTGCGTCAACAATATAATCAAATCTAGATGTGGCACGTCTGGAATAAAAGAAAATGTTGGTACTGAGGTGGGCATAAATAAGTAATTGAAATGTGTGTATGTGCATTGGGGTGTAAGTCTCAGGGATCGGGCATCTAAGACAAGCCCCTGAGGTTTCTCTTCACCAGTGAAGTGAAAAAGAGCCCTGAAATATAAGATGATGAGTCTTACTCTTGATGGATATCTTTATATGCCATGCTTTTTTTTCTCCTCCATTTTGATCCTAGTTATACTATGCAAATATGTTGGTTACGACTCCACATGTTATTTGACCACAAACGCTAAGAATGTTATTTGGACAGATGCTATAGGTTTGACGTTTACCTGGTTTCTTTGAATAACTTAATTGTTTTTCACTATTTACACTTGCCAAGTGTTTTTGTTTGTTTTACTATTTGCACTATTTACTAAAAACGAAGCAAGACAGCATGAGCAGTGAGCTCCTCCCCACTGGGGGTGTGTTAGTGAGGACATGAACCAATGAGCAGTGAGCTCCTCCCCCCTGGGGGTGTGTTAGTGAGGACATGAACCAAAACTCAAACTCGTTACTGCATTCCCTTTCAGCACAATTGAATTCATGAATAACTCCCCTCCACTCATTTGTAAATCAGAGATGTTTCTTTTGTACTTTTTAGAGGCCCATGTCCAGAAGCACAGCCTGCAGACCGCCCAGAACCTTCTCCAAGAAGAGGTGGGGCGTGCCGAGGAGGATTCTGAGGTAATAAGACAAAACAAAACATAATAAGACAAATGGTCCTGTAGAACAAACAAGCTCTTTTTCAGCTGTGTTGTGAGAGAGCTTGACACACACACACACACAAACACTGCTGTGACGGGGGTAAGTACATCCATGCAGTAAACAACAGTTCCTCCACCACTCGTGGCTCCAAATCAATTACTCCACGACTAGAAATCAATAAAAGCCTGCAGTCCACAGATAGGTCAGGCAGCTTTTTTCATAAACCTGCCTGTGCTGAATCACTGTCCTGTGTAAGTGCTCAGGAAACGTCTGTCCATATTAGAGCAACTGTGGGTGCAACATACACAAAGCTTGTGTTTCTTGCTGTCTACCTTGTTAGTGAAGTCATGGGTTTGGTGTGATTTCAGTCTTTGTTGATCTAGAACAGGTGTGGCCAATCATGTGTTTAAGATCAAACCGGTTGACCAATCCAGTTAAAAATGTGGGCAAAAACATTCATTCATTCTTCCACCGTCCAATCACACTTCACAGTTTGCAGATTTTGTTTATTCAGGATTTCAGGGCATACATTAAATAATGACGTACATACATTTTATGTGACGCACCCATATAGAACATAAGACAATAATATATCGACATACAAATGCTATTACTGTAATTACAGGACAAGAGGTAACTCCAACTTATTGTATCAGAGGAATGGCTTAGTGCAATTGAACACAGAAATGTCTGTGGCAGCATATGAGTGATGCATCAGTGTGAACCACAGCTAACAAGATGAGGCAGCTGTAGAATGGCTTTGGGAAGAAATGAGAAGAAGGTAGAATGAGCGTAACATTTTTCATCATGTCGAATGGAAAATGTATTTGTCTCCCAAGTAACAACTGTACAGTGATGGTAAAGAAAGGGAACTTGGAAAGACACTTTCTAACAAACCACAAATTATTTGACTAGCCTAGACTTTTCCAGCTGTCAGTAAACTGAGAAAATAAAGAAAGAAACAAAAGGAACAAAATATGTACTGGATGAAGCTGTTTGATGTGCATTTCCTTTTATCTACCAATTTTATTTAAAATGTGACTACAACATGTATGGAGAAATGCATTATGCACACCAAACAGTAACAACAAAAAATGGGACCTTTAAAATATTCATGATAGTTTTCTTGCTCATGTTGTATGGGTGATTGCATTCTCGGTTATCAAAATGTAAAAATAATCTAATATATTACAGTAGTATTGTATTTCTGAGGCAAAGAGAGTCCAAACAATAGCTGCTATTGGGATTCAGTGTGAATTCAGTATAAAATGGTTCTGCAGAAACCTAGTGTGATGTCACAACTTATGTAAGTTATGTTGATAAGACGAAGGCTGTGGATGTCATCCATGAGTTCAAATTTCAAATCAACAAAACTTGTCAGCAGCGTTCCTGAAGTTTCTTGTGTTTGGCAAGAATGTGAATGTCAAAAGAGTAAAGGGTCCTTATTGTGGGTTTCTCCCCAATGTTGTTATTCTGCCAATTCCTCAACAACGCACTATACACAGTTCCTATTATTGCCAACCACCACTGTTGGCCTGGTATGGGTATAGAACTCTGATGATGGAGTGACTGACCACTTTACTTCTTTTTGAATATCTCTCCCAGTTCTGTTAACCTGCTGACAGGCACCTTAAATTGGCACGTAACCGATTTACACCCACATAATAATGATTGATTAATTAGTGTTTGGTGTTTTTTTTAAATACATGATGTCTGTGTCTCTGTGACATCACAGACTTGAATCTTAGTTCTTCCTGGACTACAATGGGCTACACCAGTGGTTCTCAAACTTTTAAGCTCGAGACCCTAAAGAGAAATATGATGTCTGCCGGGGACCCAAACTAGTGAAAATTGCAGATCTACAAGCTCGCAACGCGACTGGTTGTGTGCTTGTAGAACTGCTATTTTCACTAGTTTGGGTCCTGGGGAGAATATTTTCACTACTTATAATTATAATTATTATTCTTTTTTATTTATGAAATTTCTTAGATTTGTTTGTTGGTTTGTTTTAACATTTATATACAAAAAAATATATATACATGTTTTTTTTTAAATCATTTGAAATATATACTATTATATTTTTGGTGACTCACAATTGGGTCCCGACCCACAGTTTGGGAAACGGTGGGCTACACAGCCTGTGTATTCTGTAGTTCCATTCTGTAGTCCCTCCAACTGATGCTATTAACACATCTCTCTAAAAGGTGTCAATTACCTTTAGGCTATCCGCACCTCCACAGTGAAGGGCACTGTGACGCTCCCACAATAACATTAGAAGATGTAAACACCAACTAATGGCACTAAATATTTGCATACACAATACAGCTATTTACTTTATACTGGTTAAAACAAATGTATTAATGAACTGACTGACCTAAAACTAAAGCTACAGGAAACAGTAGTCCAAACAGTAGTCCAGGAAGAACTGAGATTCAAGTCTGTGATGTCACAGGCCTTGAAATAAGGAAACAAAAAAACAAAACAAACAGGCAGCACACAATACACATTATGTCCTCAACTTCTTTAACATGGGATTTGGATGCAAAATTGTCGAAGTTCCCCTTGAATCCCCTCCTGGCTTCCCAAAGACAAACATGGAAAATTGTGTTATTTGGCACAAGGCATCGAACCCTAATCTCCCAGGTGGTGGGTGAAAACATTACCCTTGCGCTACCCGGATGCACCTTTATCTTTGAATCATTCAGGGGACGGATACACAAACTTAGGCCGGCTCGCATGTAACACGAACAGGAGGCTTAAGTCATTGCTTTATCTTTCACAACCGGATTTGTGAAAACAAATAGTTGAGAAAAACGTGGTTGCTCACCTCTGATCTGATCTAGAGATACTCTTTGATCCTGGTCAATTTGAATATAATTCATAGCCCCTAGGGAGGCTTAAAATAAATAAATGAATACAAAGATATTAGCTGCATTTCTTTCTACCATTGTATAATAGAGTTATAATTCCCAACCACAGCCCAACCACTTCCATCTCTGGATTTAAGCTTATGTCTTATTCCCAAGGCTATAGCCAGTGCATGAAACTCAGCTGCAGTCACGGTGCTGCCTGCAGATGCTGTTTGAAGCATTTTTTCCTTTCCTTTTACCAAGTTAAATGAGGTCTCTTTTGTGCTTAGTGACAGATTCACTGTTAAGGTCTCATATCCCTAGAGGCACACGTGACACTGCTTGTCAAGGATCAAATCCCGCCAGCCTGTGATATCATACAGTACGGTTACCCCACTTTCAGCTTTCCATCTCTCTATGTCAGTGCAGAAAACCCTACTTTATTTTAAGGCTTAAGGGTGTCTGTCTACTGTCTAGACTTTGCGAGATGGAGCCCACCCCACCTCCCTGCAGTCAAATACATAACAGCACCCACAGAATTGCGATCAAATCATCATTACATTATATGAACCTTTCCGTGACACACAAAATGTACACAGTGAAAAGGATGCAAGTCTAGAATTGCACCAAAGGTCACAGATAAACAATATAAGCCTTTGTCAAAAGCCTCTTCATGAAGTTTGTTTGATCTAATTCCCATGAGTTGGAGCTCCTTTGGTTGGTTGTCCTGCCTTCTGATATATGTTTATTTGTCTACTCTGCTTTGACAGGAGCTGCTGGAGAAATTCATGGATGGGAACGTGAGCCTGGAGCAGTTCCTGGACTCATTCCAAAGCTCCAGAAAGGCCTACCACATCCGCCGGGCTCAAGTCGAGAAGGTCCAGGAGCTCAGCCAGGCCAAGCGGCAGCAATGCAAAGTTAAGAAAGCAGAAGAGCAGAAGGACAACAAAGTTCACGAGACAAAGAAAGACACAGAGCCGCACCAGGAACCCCCCCAGCGGCCCAATGGATTCATAGCCCAGGGGCCACTTCGAGTCTTTCAGCTTCGCTATGGCCTCACACCGGCCATCCTACTGCCGCTCTCTCCCCCTGCCTCTGCCCCGAGCCATCATAGAAGCATACCGGCCTCTAATTCACAGCCAGGACAAACTCAGCCCCAGCTCATCCTCAGCCCCAGCAACCCGCTTCCCGGACACGGCCAGCCTGTAGGCCTCAGGGTCATAGGGCAGTTATCAGGTGGCTGGCCAGCCAATGGGCGGCCGGTGAGGTTGCAGCAGCTTTACAGGCCTAACCCCCAACAACCCGAGCCACCATACCGATAACTGGTGGAGGAGAAGAAGAATTAGCAGGCTGAGAGCGGTCTTCCGAGACATGGGACCCGACGGTGGCCCGGCAGACTTATGTGAGCAAAGACAGACCCGGAGACATGCAGTCCCGGGGTGGAATCTTCAACATCTGTTTTTTATCCATGACATCCAAATGTTATCATGAGATATAAGTGAGTTAAATCCATGAAACTCCACATACATGGAAGAGAGAGAGAGAGAGAGAGAGAGGGAGAGAGAGGCAGCGGATAAGAGACAGGAAGAATCAGGGCATGGATATTTTTAGTTGGATTTTGTTTTCATTTGAATGTTACACTGTCAGGTTGAAACAGGGTTGTGAAGCACATCTATGATGTAAAACTCTGTAGTATGTCAAAGAGGACTGCATTGTCCATTCATAGTCATACAGCATTGAACTGAGTTGGCTATGTGAGATGCCAAGCTAGTGTCATCAGGCTGAATGATGACATCAATAAAGTCCTAGTTATGGTGTTCATTAAAAACCCCAATGGCTTTTTCATACACCAAGAAAGGCATTGGTCTATGCGTGGAGCTAATCCTCAGCATATGCATGCCAATACTAGAGACTGCAGCAGAGAATTGAACAAATTATATTATTTAGACCATATGGTATTTATTAACTGTCAGATCTGTGCAGTGTTCACAGACATTGAAAAGGTTTAGCAAATACTGCGTTGCACATGACTCTTTATGTTCTTTAATTATTATTATTTTCCTACACAATTTAGTCGTTATTATGGCATTTCCCCCCATGTGTATAGTCCCCCTCTCTGCCAACCCCTACTGTTTGGTCTGGGTAGTGTGTAGACGCGTCTCCTCCAATACATGTACAGTATGTGGCCAGGCGCTTTTCACCTGACAATGAGGAGTTTTGCAGAGAGGATTTAACGTGTGCAGAGAAACACGCTATTCCTCCCAGTTCCATCTCCCCGCTGAACAGGCACCCCGACCAACCTGTAGGATTCAGTAGAGAACGCCCTTCCCTGCCGTCCTCCTACCCAATGAACACAGCCAATGGGCTATATCCACATAGAATAACACTTCCTACTTCCGGACAAGGTTAATTAAATAAGGTTAGGAAGCGAAGACCGTGCGGTGGACTCCATGTTGCTCCCTGGAAGGAAAGAAACATGCGCAATTGAGACCAAGGAAGCTGAACCAAGGCTGAACGCGGAAGTGTTGGCTGAATATAGCCCATTGCGCATGTTTCTTTCCTTCCAGGTAGCAACATGGAGTCCACCGTACGGTCTTCGCTTCCTAACCTTGTTTAATTAACCTTGCTTCCGGACCGCTTACCTACTTTCTTCACAGGTGTTACCGATGATACTAATTAAGGCTCTGTTCCATTTAGTGTGCAGTGGTTCTCAAACGTTTTAATTTCAAGGACATGGGTCCATTTGGTTCCATTTGTACACTCTCAGAGTTACACACCCGTACAGGGCCATTTGGAACCCAGTGAGCCAATATGCACAATAGCATCACCCTGACTCTGTTTGACCAGAATGGAACAGAGCCTTCAATTAGTATCAGCGGTAACACCTGTGAAGGAAGTAGGGAAGGGGCCCAAGTTCATTCCAAAATGGCATGTGTGCATAGAGCCCATTGTGTTCTTTGGAGAGCCCGGGCCAAGCCGAAGGCATCATAGAGGAATCCAACACCAGTCTCGACGGTATTGGGAAGGAACTTTCCCCCGCGCCACCTTGAATTAATCTTTATATTCTGATACGAGTATGTTCATGAAACACCACTATTTGCTTGAAATGCCTTCCAGAGAGATGTTTTTCCTTGCCAGGATATTTGTCAAAATTAGATTGCCTTCACTTATGAACGCAGAAGAGCACCATAAACATTCTGCCATTAGTTTTTTCATAAATTATGTTGGAGCTACTATCATTGAGTGGTATATTTATTCATTTAAATCCTATTTGAAATGCCTGGCTTCAAAGGCTTGTTTATTCTGATAAATGAGCAGCTGCTTTTCCAAGGCGGCTTGTGTTTTTATTTCTCCCCCAAACCGGGAGAGGAGAGAGAGTGAATTTTAATCTCTGTGAGAACACCAGAATTTTGCAAGCCCAGTGTTGTGATTTCATATTGTAAGGAGGCCCCCTTTCCAATTTATTTCAGTCATTATCTACCCCTTCCTTTAAAGGGGAAAGCCTTGTATTTCAGTTTTCCGCTTGACTTTTTCTCCCATGACATACATTTTGTTCATAAATATGTCATGTAAGTGCATGTACAGACAGTAGAGTAAAGGAGGGAAAACCATAACAAGAAAATGCCTTCTGCATGCCAGGGCTTTAACCAAACATGCCACTTTGTTTCCACTCAGGTTTATTTGAAAAAATATAATACTGCGCGACTTTACTAGGCCGCACACTTTGCTCAGAGGTAAAGGTGAACTTGAGCTCATGGATCTGTCCCAGAGGACTCTGCTAGTGCATGCCAGAGAGACCATAAATAATGAGTTTTGCTGAAGTCGCATACTCGAACATTGTCTCTTCCCCATTGCCTCAATTTTGTTGTTGTTACACTGTGGTCTTTCTAGACAGTTTGAATCACCATGCAAGCCTATGTTTATTGTCAGTTCATTTTTTGAGATATATGGAGAAGAAAAGGTCTTAACACATTTTTTGACAGTGTCATGTCACTAATATAAGTATCAACCGCTGACAAATTGAGTGGGATTTTATCTCTTTCACTATCAAGTACTTGAAGAGAAAGAAGGAATCAAAACAATACTGCTGTGTGAATTTTACATACAATGTGGCTACTCAGCCGGACACAATCCTTCTGACTTGACCAGAACTCAACATTTCACATGGAACTATGGCTGGGGGCACTCGTATGAGATGGTTATTACGAGGTACGTCAAACAGATCAGCGAGTCTGCAAATGAAGATGAGCTAATAATATCCTTGTCAAGTCGGTTTGCTCCTGTCATCTCTGCTCATGCTATACCTCACTGCATCGTTGCAGTGTGCATGTATGTCGCAGCTGAACTGTAAGTGGTAACTGGAATATACCCCTGGCAAGACCTTCAGAATAAAATCATGTGATTCTCAGTAAAGAAATGTCAACTTCTGTGAATGTCTGGGCATTGGTTTGATTACATGGGGAGGGAAAAAATGAACAGCCTCTACACTGTAGACCACTAAACAACAACATGTTAAAAGTTTGATATATTGAATGCCTTGGCATGTAGAGGAATGGTCATTGGAGGAGACATTGTGGCTGATTCAGTCAGTTTTTCCATCTGTGGGTTTATATAACAAGTGACTGATATGTTCTACATTCATGCCCCTGGCATAGCTTCAGAATACCCGAATAAATATTAAAATGGTGGTCAGCAAAACTGCAGGGGCTACAGAAATACGTTTGGATTTACAAACAAATCTGCATGGGCAAGGAAGGGGACATATAAAAAGATATGACTTTCTTTTCTTATTTTACAAAGGCAAAATGATGTAAGTAAAGATCACATTGTGCCTGTCAGTCACTGACTACAATAAGCCATAATTTGTTATTTAAACATCCTTTTTTGTGAGTCACTTCTTGGGAATATCAGTAGTTGTGCCCAAGTTATACCCTAGCAATGCTATTCCATTGTCCTCGTTGGTAGCAGGATGAATGAATAGCTTTACTTGTAGCAGTACACATAGCCTACATGAGGGTAACTCGTGAGGGTAACTGACCATAGAAAAATGATCAAATCAAAGCAAGTATTGTTCATGGGCAGAAAGTAAGTAATGATCTCGATTCTCGAATGAATATATGGATGTGACCTTTTTACTGTAGCCTATTGGGCATGGTGCTCAGTGACTTTGTTCATTACGTCGCCTCATGCTACAGAAACTGGAGATAGGAGATAGGCTCCTTCCCTATGGGCCTCATCATGGCTCGACAAAGGCTTACTTAGGTTTCTCTAAATATACTAAGGGATTAAAGAGTTTAAAAGACTACTGCAAATTATAAATAATAATAATAATAATAATAAAATAATTGTGTGAATGGTAAGAAGACATCTTCTAATAGAGTTGGGGTTCACTTCCACAGTATTAATGTGGTCCTGTTACACTAATCTAATGAACAGAACGTTAAAAAAATGAATATATATATATATATATATTTTAGACTAATTAACCTATATATATATATTATTAGACTAATTACTATTAGTCTAATAATATATATATAATTACTATTAGACTAATTAACCTATATAGGCTACGCTACACTAACACATGATGACGAAGATGTACGTGTTATCGTTGCTTGGCATCCCGTAGAAGCAGGTGCTCAACAGCATAGGTGCATGCCATGTTACTCTATGATGCCATGGGCTAAGATGTGGAGGTAAGCATCAGTGTTGCCAGATTTTGTGAGAGAAATAAGCAACCAGGTCTACGAAAACAAGCTCAAAAGATTAGTCCACATCACATGAACACTTTAAACCTAAATACCGGTACTGTATACATCAGCTATTTGCAGCTATTCACAACGCGTTGTGAGCTTGTAGATCGGGTTAGGCCGTTATACATAAACACTTAAATACATAAATATTTGAGAACCACTGGTTTAAATAGGCAATAAGCAAGATTAAATAAGCAACTACACTTTAGAAACAACCCGCAACTACCAATAAAAGCGACTTTACAGAAAAAGAAGCCCATAGAGTTGCTATAATAAGCATTCTCAAGTATCATTCAGTGCTCCTTTTCACATCAGCAACACTTAACTTGTAGGAATATTATGCATGATATCAGGCAGTGGTGGAAGAAGCATTTTCTTTGTAAAAAAAAGAAATACCACAATATAAATAGTACAACGGTATTAGAAATATTCTCACAGCACCAGACACATACTCATATGCAGGGCCCATTTCACATTATTGGATTGTACATTGATGTGTTAATCACTGTGCATCACTTTAATGTTGATAAAGATTAGCTGATTTTAATTGCTTTATTAATTTAACATAATTGATCAGATAATGTACTGTAATTTGTATTGAGTCAAGAATGGCAAAGTATACATAGTAACTGCTATTCAACAATAAAGTGGAGTTAATAGAATAGAGGCCTAATATTTGCCTCTGAGTAGTGGAGTGTAGTATAAAGTATCAAAACATGTAAATATTAAAGTCCCACAAAATGGCAGGCCGGTAGCCTACTTATTTTCACACCACTGTGCGCACTGCGCAGGTCAATTTGTTTCAAGCTTTATGAGTAACTATTTCAGAAACATGTGGTGAATGGTATCTTTGTTACTTTGTCACTTTGTTACTGCTAATTTTCAAACAAAGCATGCCACAAATCAGGTCATGGTGACCATAATATCTTGCATGGGGTAAGAATAAAACAGTTGATTTGTTTGTGTGAAACTTAAACTGTTAATTCTTTAACAATTAGTTCATGTTAATCTTGTAATGTGCAGTGAAATATAATTGAATGGCCATAGAGTTAACATTTATAATAATTACTTGGCATTGGGTTATGTATAATCTAAGCATTAGAGAAATATACCCTTTCCAAGCTCAGTTTTACCCTGTACTGTACATTGGATACAATGGATCAAGAGGGCACCTAAAAATTGTAGGCCCCTCAATGTTAAGTAGCATTTATTCCCTAAATGTAAAAACAAATATATATACTTTTATTAAGTAAATTATGTAAAAATTATTGTATTTATCATGTTTTTACCCTCCCCCCATTTTCTAAAATACAAATATATAAATGTGTAAATAATGGTGCCCAGAGTTCTCAGTTGCCAACTCTTCCTATTGATAAGTCTTACTGCCAAACAGCACCCTCTCATGGCTCCCAAGAAGAACTATGAGTGCATATAAAGCAAAGCAAAGTTCTTTGTTTACCCAGGGTGAATGGACTAAGCTCGAGATGCTTGTTTACAGCCAGACCCTGCTCATAGAACATTTCATGGTAGGGGTTCAATGCCTTGCTTAAGGGCACTTCAGCGGTGGTAATTTTAACGTGCCGGTCCAGGGATTCGAACTGGCGACCTTCCGATAACAAGACCGCTCCGCAAACCGTTCGGCCACCGCTGCCACAAATATCAACAGCATACACATACAGTAGGCCTACAGAGAAACAAACTAAGACATCAAGACCCCACAAAGAATTGAGGACAAGTCAGGGTAATGTGAAAAAAAAATCATAGGTTTATTTTAGTATGCTAAATTAGGATGCAGTTTTCCCTGAGAACACATCATACCATACACAATAGAATCTAGAAAACATAGAATGGTCACATTAAAGGACATGGAGTTAGCAGCTATGTTCACAGTTTCCTAATTAATAATTGATAATTAGTAATCAAGGCATTAAAAATATGTCAACATGACAAAAGACACATTTAGTAATTTTAGTAGGAATAATGTCTCAAAATGTCTGTCCTACTATTCTCCCGGCAACAATTTTTCATTATAAAGGACTCAGTTCATAATCTTCTCACAAAGAGTACCCACTGTGCTGTACTTTCTTTCCCTTCCCCCTTAACTGTCAACCCTCCATCACTTTCTTTGTCGAGCCAACTACAGTACAGTACAGTAGCTTCAGTCCCATGTCAGAAAGGTGCTTTGATTGTAACGAGCCGTCACCAGCAACAGCTTAGCTGCCACTGGTTTAAGTAAATACATATTGTTCTGTCCAACAAGATTAACAACTTGTGAAGTTTAATTCTGTGCTGTAATTACGTTTTGAAACACTGGGCATGGATACAGTATTGATACAATCATATTCATCTTGCCCTGGAGGCTCCAAACCTTTTTTTTTCAACATTTGAAAGAGATGGCTTTCATAGATGTAAATGTCAAACCATTTACATCAGTCTCACAAAGGAAGTGATAAACCCAGATCTCTCTTTGCCATCTCCCACATCCTGTCTTTCTGTGTGTAACTGAGGTCACATTCAGTTTTCGTCTGCCTTCTCACATTTTGGTGATGTCCACCGAGTCCTGAATCTCAATCACTTCAAACCCGGGGTTATCAATTCCCGCCTTCCCCATGTGATTCAATTGATTTTGATTGTTGTGGTTGCGCTGGTCCACGTCGGTTCTGAAACAGTGGGCACAGTGGGGCGTGGTGACCCGTACCGTTCTGGAGAAGTTAGAGAAGTCGACTCTGTATTTGCCTGTTTTTGTGCGAGAGATGATGGGCAAGAAGCTGTATCCCCACTGGATCTCCTGCGGAGTGTAGGAGGTTCTGACCTGACAGGAGGAGCTGGTGGACTCAGCCATCCCATCCAGGAAGACGACCAACTCAAAGTCCTGCTGTGGAAGAGTGTCTACTGACAGCTCATAGAAGGGGCTTGACGTGTTTATGACGTGGTAGAGGGTCAGTGGGCATACAAAGAACAAGTTGTCTTTCCCAGCATCCACCGTAAAGTCAATGTCCAGCTGGTCCAGAATGATGGTCTCGCCCTCTGCTGTTACTGTGGTCCTTAGCAGCTTGCCATAGATCTGACTCCCTATTAACAAGGTCTTTCGTAGGTTGGCCACTCTCATGTGGAGACAAAGGCTGCCTTTCTTTAAGCAGATGACAGCTGTGTCACTGAAAGTGACCGTCTTTGCCCTTTTCTTGGGTGAGGAGATTTTGGCTAAGATTACCCCGCACATGAAACAATTGATGAAGACACCAATGAGAGATTGAACGATGATGAGAGCCACTGTGCCAGCACAGTGACCTGTCAGCGCCCTGCCACCGTACCCAATGGTGGTCTGGGTCTCCAAAGAGTAAAGGAAAGCTGTGGTGAGGCCATTAACATTGTCTATGCACCGTACGTGTCCATCTGTACGGTTCTGTCCACTCAGGTCCCCGTTGGACTTTGCGATCCAGTACCACAGCAGGCTGAAAACGAACCAGCTCCCAGTGAAGGACGCCACAAAGAGCAGAAAGACAAAGCGCCAGCGGATCTCCACGAAGGTGGTCCAGAAGTCCACCAGGAAAGCAAAGTGGTTGCTATACTCAATGTTTCCAAACTCAATGTTGCAGCGGCCATCTTTGGTGACCAACCGTGTTCTGTGGCTTCTCTTCAAGTTCCTAGCCTGGAACATCCTGGAGTTGTAAGAAAAAGTACAATATCTTAGATAAATGTATGCAATGTATACACATAATAGGCATCTATGTGGTGCTGAGGGGATCACCAGCTGGACACTGAAGCAGTTGCTGTCCCACTAGGCCACCACATCCTAGTTCCTACCATCCTCCTCTGTTTGCTCTCCAATCTTCACCCTTTTGTTTCTTTACATCCAAGATAAATGGTAATGTGGGAGGGAACCAAAGGAACATTTTTGGAGTGTTGTCCAGGGGAGAATTCAACTGTATGTACCCCCCCCCCTCCCCAAACAAAGATACTCAGGTTGAATTCCCTGCGTTCACGTGTCCATAGGTGGATGTGAACTCCTTGTCTACATTTCTCTAATGATAACAGTGTAGGCCAATGTGTGAAATGTAGTGTGCATTGCAATGTACAATATAAAACATGAGAACAAACACTGAATTAAAGAGACTGCTTTTGGAGGTTTGTGAAAGGTTTTGCTGAATGTGAAGTTATAAACAGCACATTAGAGATGGGTATATTAGAGATATTAGGACCACATTCTGTAATATGGGAGATCTATGACTTATTTCCAAGTCTGATTATTTTAGATATTTGTTATTTTACTAGTGACAGAGGATCTAACAACAAAATCTAACATTCGAACAGGAACACTACAGGACAGTAGTTTGAGTTAGTTTTGCAGTGGACTACAAGTTTAGCCATGGTATTGTGGTCCTTTGTGTTTCTCTGTTATGTAACTGACAAAGCTGCCATACCACAAAGGGAAAACTAGACACAAATAATGGTCTGTGCTATTTGCAAACTCTTTGCAACTTCAGCATCAGCATGTCAAGCCTTTCAGTAAAAGAAAAAGCAAACATATAACTATAATTGGGGTAAATATCAATAACATTTCAATCAGATTTTAAAGAGAATGAATGAGACATTTTTTAGACTAAATTAATGTTAAAATAAAAACATTAAAGTTAGATTGTAACAAGTTCTAAATAAAAGCATTAATCGTCGTAATACTTTAACGTACCTGCAAAGTGAGGCCATGGGCACGAAACTTCACACTGGATTTCTTTTGGAACTTTAGACTCCTTTCGTCTCGCAAGTGGCCATGAAGGCGTTGGAAAAGATTTTAATCCACAGTGAAATTTCCTAATCCCAGCCACATGCCACCATGTACACTGGCCTCAAACAGTCGCACGAGCCAGTCAGAATGCATCCAGTCTATGTCTGATGTTGTCACTAAATTCTGCTGCTTTTAAAATGAGCAGTGGTTCCTGCTAAATGTGGTTGGCTGCGAATCTCTCCATTACAAACCACAGCATAACATGGTCCCATAACAGTGTAAACAATAATAGGATGCCATTGGGCATCTAGAATATTCTATATTCAGTGGCTGCACACATTTCCCGGAAGCACGTAAATCTATACAGCTCACACAAGGTGCATCTATTCACAGGCTCCAGTGTGACCAGTTCAGCACCCATGCTGTTTTTGTTTTCAACTCCGAGAGCATTTGGGATTTGTGCCGGGCCCCACAAAGAAATCCTTCAATTGCATTTCCATTGGCACCCCTCCCCCTCGAAAACCTGCAAGTCTGCGTAACATTTGCATCAAAATGAAGAGCTGGAGGGGGTACTGCATCTGTGCCCTATTCCAGTGGCAAAACTAATTATAAAAAGGACACTTTCACAGATGATATGTATGGAAGATAGCTTTATATCTCTCATTTAGGTAAGGACTACTGCACTCAACAGGACCTCAACAGGAAAGGCTGGTGCTCCATTAAGTAGATGCAAATCCTGAGGACAAAGAAAGTTTGAAGTGGCTGCCAGTATTTCCTATTATATATTCAGCTGCAGTGGTGCTATACAGTTATCTCCTGAATGTACCATAGGGATATTACAAAGACAACAAAAGGTTGACATAAAATATTATTAACAACCTCCCATCAATAAATTGTATATGAGAATTTTAAGAAATGCATGACACAAACTATGCTTTCTTAGTTTATGTGATCACCACTCACTGTAAATCTGATAGATAGCAACAAATATTATGGTGTAAAATAAATGAGTGTGCAACTGTGACAGGGTACAGCAGACCCCACCAGTAATTTTGGCTGAAAGAAATGCATTTGGCTTGAATCAGGCTGAAATGGTGGTGAGGTTCCAAGTTCCCTCTGTTGACTGGAGCCCTCAAAGATGCCAACATGGTATGATGTGTTGCGCTGGGGCACAGCATGCCATGCAGGCACCCTGAAGAGCAACATGCACTTTGCATGCACTTTATGTTTGCAATCATTTTCACTCTGGTAGAATAGAGCACTTTGTCCAAAGCCCTGTTCTGCATAACACAACATGCAGACGTAAACAGGAATGGAAGTACTTCTATGACTATGAGGAAAGTTATAACGTAACTACTTTCAACCTGGTGTCCCTATTTTAGGCTTGCAATGAGTATGGCTTAAGTTGTTATTAAACATAGCTCATGTCTATTGCCATATCTTCTTAATATTAAGATTTAATGAGACAGTCGTCTAGGACCTCTAGGTGGCACAGTGCCAGTCAGTTGTTTACCTCTGCTGGTGTGCCAGTGCCCACGCCCCATGTTACTGGGTCACACCCAGGCTGCGCAAGCACTGGCTCAACAGCCTGCTGCTGATTAGGTAGGTCAGTATACATTTATGTGCACTACTGTACTTTGTTTTGTATTAATTGCTCGCTTTTATCATTTCCCCATGTTTTGTCTTTGTTTTTTGTACGTTGATCTTATGTGATATGGACTCCTGTCTGAAATAAAGATTATATATACATTTGCACATATCCCAATTTTGTCCAGCTCCAGCTCTAATTGCCAGTAAACTGGCAGGTGTAGGAAGCTATTTTCGTGTGAGAAGAAAAAGTAGCACCCAGAGGAAACCCATGTGGACAGGAGGAGAAAATGCAATCTCCAAGGCCAGTCAGCAGCCCCAGTGAAGTCAGGTTCAATTGCAGGTTCTTCTTGCTGTGAGGCAACAGTACCTAAACCAGGGCTTGACATTAAGGCTTGTCCGCTTGTCTGGGACAGGCCTAGCTCTGGTCCATAGCCTTCTACTGCTTCTACCCTGCAGTATAAGGCTATGGGACTTTCAGTTTTAAATCTCAAATGGAAATCAGACCAGCCTCTCCTCTTTTGTGGAAATCTCACGAACGTTTGACCTACTCACCAATACAAAGACGGGTTGTGTCAATAGAAAGCCTACTTTCCTTAGTGGACGCACTCTGAGCCCCCCACCACAAGTATAAACGGTACTTTTTGGCCAGAAAGAGATTTCTTTTCACCGGAGGAAAAATATTCTCTATGAGGCAGTTCTCTGGGCAATATCAGTAGAGGGCGCAGCGGAGTAACTAAAATATATATTTTTTCCGGTGGAAACAAAAGCCCTTTTTGGCCAAAAAGTACCATTTATACGCGTGGTGGGGGGCTCAGAGTGCATCCACTAAGGAAAGTAGGCTTTCTATTGACACAAACCGTCTTTGTATTGGTGAGTAGGTCAAACGTTCGTGAGATTTCCACAAAAGAGGAGAGGCTGGTCTGATTTCCATTTGAGATTTAAAACTGAAAGTCACATAGCCTTATACTGCAGGGCAGAATCGTAGAAGGCTATGGACCAGAGCTAGGACAGGCCGGACCCGCGCTGCCCGCACAGAATACAAAACTCTGATGCTGGCATTCAAAGCAACCAAAGGCATGGCCCCCCCATATCTCACAAGTATGATCGTACCCTACAAACCCTCCCGCACACTCAGATCAGCCAACGCAGGGAAGCTGGAGGTACCTTCACTAAAAACGCCGGGACAACGCTCCACACGTCCCAAACTCTTCTCCCTTCTGGCTCCAAAACTATGGAATGCACTTCCCATCACAGTCAGAACTGCAGCCTCACTCCCAATCTTCCGCCGTAGCCTGAAAACCCACCTTTTCAGACTCCACCATGGCCCGTAGCACTTGCCCTAGCCTAGCCCCTTAGATAGCACATTATGTAGACTTAGATAGTATTTTAAACAGACTTATAGCTTGTTACGTAGACAGCTCTAGAATTGCACTTTATGTAGTCATAGCACTTTATAGTACACATGTATAATATATTATATAGTATAGTATGTATAGTTTACATAGATACTCCACTGTTACGTTCTTAGTTTACGCATGATTCATGATAACTACTTTTTATATATGTGATGTATGCCATGCTTTTGTTATTGCTTAAATGTAAGTCGCTCTGGATTAAGAGCGTCTGCTAAATGCCTAAATTGTAAATTGTACAAGCCCGACATTCTCTCCTCGCCGGAGAGAATGTCGTCCGTATTTGACTAAATATACGTTTTCTGCCAGAACTTTCAAATTAATATGAAACTAGTCCCCAAAATGACTTCAAGCCTTAGGAATTAATTATTGGGTGAGTGCACACGCAGTGATACAAGTTTAAATGCAGACAAGGTCAGTCTGCTAAACGTGCGTGGATAGAAACGATCCATGGCTGTGTATTTGGAATACATGAAATGTATATATTAGATCACAGACATTCTAGGGCTATTAACTTGTAAACTGAGAATATTCAAACATATTCAACGTATTCACCAAAACCAACTTACAGTTCATTTAAAATGTATTTTTGTGTGCTTGTGCTTCGGACAAGTGACTTTTGTGCCCAGACAAGTGAATGGTAAATGTACTTGGTAAGTGCCTCAATCATCTACGAGGCATGAGATTAGTGCAACTATTATTATAAGTATAGTACCGTCAATAGAAAGTGAATTATGATGATTGTGGATAAAACACAATGACCCATTATTAGGGGATTTTACTGCCATGCCTCCAAGAAACATTGTGGGCTTATTCAATGAAACACGAGGTCAGGGAGATTATCTGAACTTTGACCCACAACCATATCGTACTGGTGGCAATTAACTCAAAGCACAAAATTACATCTTTGTGACTCAGGTTTATTAAAATTATAACTATAGTTCAACATTCATAAAATCGCACTACTCGTCAGCCCCAGTTTCCTCCCAAAGATCATTCCTGGAAAATATACCGGTACATTCCACTGTAATGGGTGCACAATAGATGAAAAACTTGCATCCAAACAAATACTTTGTTACAAAAATATTTGATAAGTTTGTCTGCAATTAAATATTACTTAGTCCAATAATGTCTCACAATGTTTGATTCATAGAAGATACAGTGGAATTTTCTATTTTCTACAGACTGAGCTTATCTGAACGCTAGGGGGAGCCAGATATTAGACCTATTAACTGAACTGGCACCCAAACTGTTATGTTCAAAACCATTTATCTTCTAAGAACAGCTTCTGCAGAACAGTGGCTCCAACTGAAACATTTGCATGGCCTTGCTGGAGCATCTTGGTGAGGTATTCAAAATAAATTGTATAAAATAAATGACACCTGTGGGATTTCTCCCCAACAGTAGCAGTATACAAATGCATATAGTATACATACAAATACAACAAAAATGAATTAAATGCATTAGCATTCAATGTAACTGGTCAAATGCTGCAAACGTATTGCATACTGTAAAAGAGTAAAATATCCAAAGTTCCTTCACAGTAATCTTAAAATCAATATTTGTAGACTCCAAACAGGCAATATTTTCTGCTGCTGGGTTACAAACACATCTCTTAATATTGAAACATGCTTCCTTTTTTCAACTGTGAATTGTTTTGATTCAGATATTATTCGTATCTACAGTACAAATACTTTGATATTAACACATCTGATAATTGTGTAATCAGTTTGTCAATGTGTAATTGTCACCATCAAATAAACCACTATTACTTCTACTAAAAAGTCTTAAGGGTTCTAAGATGTTGACAGGGTTGAAAAGAAAGAACTAGAAGGTTGTGCTCAATAGAGTTGCCTTCAGTGTTCTGTCTGGTGCTGGGTAGGGTGTCTGTCTGGTGCTGGGTAGGGTGGATGATATGCATATAGTCACTGTCAGGTGGAAATCTTGCATATCCAAAACCATTACTTTTCAGGAAATGGAAAAAAAGAACCTGTGTTCCAATGGATCTAATGTAGGCATTATTTAGTCACAAGCTCTCGTTAATACAGTGCTTTTCATTGGTTGAATATTGCTAAAACCTACAGACTGACTTAACCATGATTAACCAATGATTGACAACGTGTCACATTCGTCATTACATAATTACGAGGCAACTAGAGTAGGCCGGCTGTATGGAATCTTTGGACAGAGAACACATCAAAAAGTAGTGTTGCGTGTTGTCATCACTTGTAACATGATATTACATGATGTTAACCCGTTCTGGGCGGGAACCCCTTTCGGTGTTTTAACTAAGCATTGTGTTATACTTTAACTATTGAAAAATAGCAGATCTACAAGCTCATAGCGCGCCACCGAGTGGCGCGCTACAAGCTTGTAGGTCTGCTATTTTTGAAAAATCGTGAAAATGCGGCATAAATCTTTGAATATATATTCTTTCAGAGGACTTTTTTTTAATTTCAACGTCAGGCCTAACGGCCAAGCTACACCAGGCTTTTCTCGTGCGTTTACCCTAAACGTGCGGCCCGTGCGTGCGTTTTTTAAAATAGGACTGGACCTAAATTAAACGCACGAGAAAAGCCTGGTGTAGCTTGGCCGTAAATGGGTTAAAGCCTAAAGGCCAATTCATAGACCAGCATCAAAATTCTAAAATACAACAGCAGCAGACATCAGCATATCTGTCTGAGCATGTCCGAGGGAGGGAAGCAACATTTTTGTAAGACCACATTCACGTACCGGCGTGGGCGTGGCTCAGCATGAAACCATTTCACATCCACTTACACTATCGCAGTGTAAAGCTGTTTCAGCTGTTGGACTGTCTTCAGACTTGTAATGAGTTTTGCATTTTATTTACTAGCCATTTTAAATGTTTAAAAAAATACCACAATATAAAATTGATATGCAATGTGAGAACAAATTCAGGTTGAGATGGTTTGGACATGCAGAGCAGGGATGAGGGATACATTGGGAGAAGGTTGCTGAAGATGGAGCTGCCAGCAAAGAGGAAAATAGGAAGGCAGAAGACGTTTATACTAGATGCGGTGAGAGAGCATATGCCGAGGAAGATGCAGAAAACAGAAACGGATGGAAAAAAATGATCTGCTGCAGCAATCCCTGATCGGAATTAGCTAAAAGATAAATGTCTTGAGGGAATCTACTGCATTTGTTGATAAATATTGCCATTACAAACGGCAACTGAGAACCGATTGAGACCAGTAAGCCATATCATGACTGAACTATGAAAAGGCAAATGACAGCGGACCGGAGAGACATAATATAGATTATCAACTATAATGCAACTTTGGAGAATTGGCATTTCAGCCTGTAGCCTTGGCTTATGCCAGTGAATTGCATGCGTCTGACCGACTAGTACCAGCACATATCATGAGTCAGAGGGATAGCAGTGTAAATCCCATGCCACACTCTGGGATAGCAGTGTAAATCCCATGCCACACTCTATCTCCACCTTGCAGAGATAACTTGAACAGAGGAATTATGGCCATTTGTCAATGCCAAATTTGACTTCCTGGCATTAAAACCAGTTCACGACAACCGAGTCTAGACTCTAGACAATGTTTTTCTCCAACATGGGTTCCTGATCCAGGATTCTTCTGAAGCCAAGGCCACTCAGGTCCAAGGTCTTGAATTTTCCATCAAGAATGAGCTCTGCCACAGCCCGCCCCACTGCGGGGGAGTGCTGGAGGCCATGTCCACTGAACCCTGTGGCAAAGTACATGTTGTTGACCAATGGATGTATACCCACAATGGCATTCTGGTCGAAGGTGTTGTAGTCATAAAAGCCGGCCCATGCACCGGTAACCTGAGATGAGGAGGAAAACCAGTAGGATAAGTACCCTGCACAAAGCTCTTATGCTGTCATTGTGTCTTTCTGAAGCCTGCAGAGCCAGTTCAGTTCACATGCTCACGCCTCACTCCATCTAGCAGGTCATTTAAACCTCCCTGCGAAGTGCTCACTCATTCTGTTCAGTGTTGCCAGATGGGAAATGTTTAATTATCGTACCGGAGGCTTACAATTATCGTGTTTGAAAAAACTATCGTACACAGCCAAAAAAGAATGTAAAAGGTGTAATTTCACGAAGAGTGAATTGAGTGTAAGAAACCTTGTTTGAGACTCCTATGAGACAAAAACATATCACATATGCTGCAAAGCAGGCAACTTCCTAGACCTTGCACAGATAAAAGGCTGAAACTGGACTGGAAAGACGCGACCGGTGTTTTTAATGCCGCCGAGTACAGATCCAGGGTCAGTTAGTCCAAAACGGATCGCGAATGTTTTGGTGATATGGAGAAATTATTGTACATTTGAGCATTTTTGAGGGCAAACATCGTACAGATATGATAATTATCGTACATCGTTTTTATAATGCCGCTTTCTGCTTAGCTTCACCCCCACCCAGTGGTGTCATGCTCGTAGAACGTAATACCACCAACAATACTGTTCTTAAAGGGGCATTCCACTCATTTTCAACATTTTACTGTCATTAATATACCTTAGAGCTATTATGTGGAAATAATAAAAAAGTTCCCCCATTTTGTGTTTCCTAGAACTGTAAGTATGAACAGTTTCACCATGTTAATGATTCTTTTCATACTTACAGTACTAGGAAACATAAAATGGGGGAACTTTATTATTTCCACACAACAGCTCTAAGGTATATTAATGACATAGTAAAATGTTGAAAATGAGTGGAATACCCCTTTAAGAATGCCTCGTCCTCGTCCTCCACCGAGTAAGAAAAGATTCCTTCAAACATTTTAGTTGTTTTTCTTTGTATTATGGCTTACACCTTTTAATTCAAGGCATTCCTTGAGAAGATTTATAAAAGTTCCTAAAGTTTCCTACTACTATTTATACACCAGTAAACTACTGGTGCGCTGTTCTGTACGCATGCACACATGTAGGCGTACGCGTGTGCATGTGCGTGCTTGCATGCACGCAACGTCATTAAAACGCTGTGGTACCCAAAAAAAAAACCACCATTACACCACTGCCCCCACCCCAGCATCCACCTGTGGGCTCCTTTGGAGGGGTCTATTTAATTCCCTGTAATATCTATTTGGCAGATAATGTATTCCTTATAATAGTTTCATGTTTATGGGGAATTAATGAAATGACGCCTTGACGCCAAATAAATATATTATTCAATCCAAGATTGTCTGACTGAAAATGTCTGTTTTACGATCTACAAAACACAATGTCCAAAGTAAAAGTTCCAATGGTTGCACAATAGAGTGCCCATTTCTGGTTTTGGAAGATTAACATACATCAACAGGACCCCCTTGAAAACAAGTTGCTGAAAAAGCAGGACATATCATGGCGCACTACATCAGCATGAAATAGGCATAGGCCTACACCTACCTTGAGTTTTTCAAATGCAGGAACACGGTGGGCCAAGTGAGGCCAAATCTTTTCCTCAAAGAACTGGTGGTCGACCTCCAGATTACTGGTATCAGGCTCCTCCTCCTGGGACAGAAAGACACATACTGTAAGTGTAATAGATTCCACATTTAGAAAACCAGGGAGGGAAACCACAAAGTAGTATTACAGACCTCCTCTGGCGATGCCCCAGCAATGTAGTTCCCACCCAGTCCCTCTCTCCGGCAGTACACTCCAGAGTAGTCTACTAGGAAAGGAGTGTCCAGACCCGGTCCATCAGGACAGTGTAGTACATAGATATACCTTTGGAAAAGAGAAAGGGACAGTTATATTAGTTACAAAACTCAAAGTTGCATAACTGTCCAAGACATTCTTGTCGTCTTAAATATCTCTATCTTGCTTTTGCTGCTTTCACTTGCATCATAATAAATTACTGAATACCAGAAATCACTTTAAAACACTTGTGGTCTGTCGTCTGTCTACTCAGACATTTGTGTGCGACCCAGACAGTTTTTAAGTTGTTGTTGATTCAATGTTGTTGTTGTGTGATTCAAGAAAAGAAAAGCCCTCCTATAACAACTATTCCATTTCCAACTCAATGTTAGACTCATTGAAACAAACATCCCTGCTCCTGGTGACTGAAATTGTCTTTCATTTTGTCATTAGTTATTTCATTATGTTGCTCTTTACAAAAAAACACATCAGGAACGGACTGAAATCGCTACAGTATCTGGACTTTCTAAAAGTTAACATAAAATAACATGGAATTTGAAGTTTATTGGGCATAAATAGGCTATAGGGGTGTAAATACTCATCAAGCCACTTGATAAATGGAACAACTTAAGTCTGGTGTCCAATGGATGGTTCATGCCTTAGTTAATATTTGTTTGACATTTATTTTAAGTTTGAAACTACTAAACTAGGCTGAGTGATGATTTATAATTGCAATAAAATACACATGCAAAAACTGTATCACTAATGATTTTCATGAATATTTTGATACTGCAGAAAAATGATGGGGGAATTTGGTGCATTTAGCTACCTTTTTCTAGGTTCCACAGGAACGGGGATGCCAGCCATGGTGCTTTCGGGACCCGAGCCAATGCCCAGCATCTCTGCCAGTTTCCCAGAGAATGCTCCTGCTGCATTCACGACAAGAGCGGTCTTAACAAGCTGATATTCCCGACTGTTGGGCATCTGAACCTATTTGACACAAAGCATTTGTTGTATTTTATGTACGATTACAGTACATGATGTTCAATGTACAATGTTTACAGAATGCTCACAAGGTTAGTATGAATGGTTTTGGCAGGTGAACCCATATTAAAATATAATTCCTATGAGTCCACGATTTACATTACATTGTAAACATTGTAATGGCTAACCCATTTTGGGCGGGAACCCCTTTTGGTGTTAGCATTATGTTATGCTTTAGCTATTGAAAAATAGCAGATCTACAAGCTCATAGCGCGCCACCGAGTGGCGCGCTACGAGCTTGTAGGTCTGCTATTTTTGAAAAATCGAAGAACGACTGACATGGAAACATAGCTTTTTCAGAAAACTGTCAGGATTTATAAGACATTTTTATAATCTGATTAAGGGTATGCGCGTGACATCCTCATACCCGGACGTTATGCGGGAACACCTACTGAATGACAAAAAAATACTTTCTGGCTTTGACAGCCGATACACCCAAAACTGAAAAGTCTTATCTGATTGCATTAAACAACGTTAAACTCACTTTGCCAGTCAATTGTCCACGTAAGTATGCCACATCAACATTTCACTGCGCAACCTACCTAAAAAACCCTAACCTAACCATAACCGCAAGCACGGAGCAGCGCATGTTCGCCAACCTTAATCCGGTTATTACATTTTGTTAGCTGCGTGTGTATTGCGTGTGTGTATTTTGACAGCGTAACCTGGTTTCTATTTGCATGTGCTCAGATCCGGTCTAGAGCCCGCCTACTGCATTTGCACACACATCGCAAGCTGATCGCAAGGTCATTTTCAGTTCCGCTACACACCTGTTGACACGATGGAGTCACTTTCTTCTAAAAAGTAAATTGTATTACTGCGCAAATTATATTCACAACCATCTGCACAGATCTCATGGGATGTCAGTTTTAAGAGAAGTTCCTTATGTGATCCCCTGAGGCCTGAGCTGAAGTTTATTTATTTGGACAGAAGTTTTAGATAATCTTGTGTAAAGCACTAAAAGCTAACTTTGCAGTAAGATTGTATTACTTCTCACAGATGCAGTTCTCTGCTAAAGGTAAACCGGTTCTGACGTTACTTGAAGGAGACTCCCCTCCAGTTAACTCATGTAAATATCGATACTGAAACTTGCATAACTGGTTGACTTGCAAGCATTAGTTGATTGCATGCATGAATTGAGTGGCAAATCAAGTGGCAAAGTGAGTTTAATGTCGTTTAACATCGTTTAATGCAATCTGCAATGCAATCTGTTTGCATGTATGGGCTGTAAAGGCCAGAAAGTAGTTTCTTGCCACTCAGTAGGCGTTGTCAGGTATGTCACGCACATACCCTCTATAGTTATGTGCCTCAGATTTCCATTGAGATTTTGCCAAACCACCTGAGCTACAAGGTGTGTCACACTTACTTTAACATGGCTTATCCTGTTGAAGTCCATACAGTCTCCTTCCACAGTGTTCATTATATTTGTTCTATAGCTAAAACCTGTAGGAGATACACCAACACAGACAGTTATAATTCCGGTACAGGCCAGCCCAAAACCTAAAGCAAGCCAACATAATATCTATGCCCTATGCTCAAATAGATGACAATTTTGTGTGTGTGTGTGTGTGTGTGTGTGGCCTTTACACACCTGTGACCTCTCCAATGGACTGCTGGACACCCATGGACATGGCCTTTCTCCTAAAGGCATTCAGCAGAGTCCACGGGTCAAACCAACCCTCATTCTCCAACCCTGGATGAGACGGGAAGAGACAGAGCACAGGAAGATGAAAAGGTTTATGTTTAACTTTGCTAGAACTATTTGCTATAGGCTATGTTGGAGCTCGAGCAGCTCTATCACTGGATGAGATCACCATTTGTTGCGTAAGATTTCAGAATGTTTCTGTGTCGTTTGATGCACATTTGGCATTTCATAAAAAATGTTTGCCTGAGTGTAAAAGGTGCTATTCACCTACAGTATGACTTCATAACAAGTGCAACTGACTGTATATGTTACTCCTAAATCAAGGTTGTTTTGATGTGGGTTTTTGGGAAATGAAGAAGACAAGAGTGTTGTTGGTCATCTTTCGTTTATTCAGTGACCGCCATAGCAGATTCCAAGACCCCGGAAAGGTGTCCCAGACCACCAGTTTTATCTATCTATCTCTCCCAACAGTCCTTTTCCTTTCGAGAGCTAAAGTCTTTGTATACAGTTGTCAGATGTTTACAGAAATATTCATGTCCTTACTAATACATCATGTAGTTCTCTCTATCCCTTTAGCCTTTAAGCTGATTGGCTAATAATACACATCTCAAATTTGTGTAATCATCATAACAAATGAGACAACATGCATGGTCATTGGATCAAATGGTCAGTGTGGTGTTAGCTGTGCTCTCTGCACACATATCAATATCAATTGGTCAGTGGATGATCGGCATTCTTGTTCTCAGCTTGCATATGTACCTATGAAATATTTGATGACATCAGTTTCTAATTTGCACTCACCATATGAAGCAAGTGCGATATCGTCTGTGTTGATCCATGGAAACTTGGCCTTCAGTTGCGTGGGGGATAGAAGAGATACTTTTGCTCCAGCATTCCTAGTTTGATGCAAGACATTTTTTTAATAAACAGCATGGTAATGGAAAGACATTTGAGACACCATGAGCTCACCATATGGAATAGTACAGGTAAGATACCTCTGTGTCTTGTAGTTCTCCTCCATGATATGAGCCACGTTCTCATTGGCCAGGAAGAGGTATCCCGAATGGTTGAACTGCAGGTCCACAGGATCTTCATTCAGAACACCGAGATGTTCCTGAGAGAACACAATGTGACAGTCTACCTCAGATTCAGAAACCTTAAAACTGTAACTCATTTCCCTGCAAACAGAGAGACAATGTAAAACATTTACAAGCGGGTGTACTGGATTTGCAAGACGCTCTCTCGCAAGACAACAAATGATAGCTTGCATCATTTTAGGAAACCATTTCATGATGTGTTTATGTTAATGTATTCACCGTGCACAGTGACCTGACTCCATCTGAAGTAGGTCATCATGCGCTATCACTAGTCAGTTAGTTAGTTCCATGTGACCTACATTGATGTTCCTCATGAAGTCAGCAGAGGCCAGGGAGAGCAGGATGTTCTCAGGCAGGGAGAACTGTTGTCGGATCCCCCCTGCAGAGAGCACAGTGGATGCCTGGGAGTACTGGAGGGACAGAGAGCAACCATTATAGACTGATCCAATTAAAATAAATTGTATTATGGGCAAGTAAGAGCCATTTTGGCAACATAGCTGCACTTTCCATAACTTATCCACTAGTCACAATGGTTTGGGCAAGTGGTTCTCAAAGTGGGGTCCAGGAACCACCAGAACAGAGAGGGTTCCTTCCAGGGGGTGCCCAGCCAAATGACTGATAGGAACCAAATGGACAGTTCCATACTTCGATTTGTACACTCTCAGAGATATGGGGGGGTCCTACTGATGCATATCAAACCAGGGGTCCCGTCAGTCCAGGAGGACTTAGCCGCAATTTTCAACTCTAGATTTTTTTATAATGGGATGAATCTAGAGTTGCAATACCCTCCATTGACTCCCTACTCATCCAAATTGCGTTTGCGATCTGCTTGTATTAAACAACGTTAAACTCATAAACATTGCAGCTGTAGGCCAAGCTTGAATTGTCCTCTTTCAATCTGCGGAGCTTGTTTTTCATAAAAATCCACCGTAGACATGTTATGAGCTACTTTCTGTCAAGAAATTCTGTGCTTTTTCTAAGTGCTGGAGTTTGGAAGCACTCGTCGTAAGTCACTGAACGACCCTGCGTACCACCTGTTTCGAATCTGCACATAATGCAGGAGGCAGCAGCATGACCCGTTAAAGAAAACGAGTGCTTCCAAACTGCAACACTTTCTTGACAGAAAGTAGCTCATAACATGTCTACGGTGGATTTTTATGAAAAACAAGCTCGGCAGATTGAAAGAGGATAATTCAAGCTTGGCATACAGCTGCAATGATGGTGAGTTTAACGTCGTTTAATACAAGCAGATGTAGTAGGGAGTCAATGGAGGGTATTGCAACTCTAGATTCATCCCATTATAAAAAAATCTAGAGTTGCAAATTGCGGCTAAGGAGGACTGTCATATTTATTTGCACATTTCAACAATGGAATTCAAAGTGCTTTACACAAGATTATCTAAAACCTCTGTCCAAATAAATAATAAACTTCAGCTCAGGCCTCAGGGGATGACATAATAAGGAACTTCTCTTACCGTTGGGTCCTTCTCGACCACGAGTATACGAACAGCATCTCGCATCAGCTCCTTCTTTTTCAGCCAGTAGGCGATGGACCATCCCACCACACCCCCTCCAACGATCACTATGTCTGCTCTCTCCGGTGGCAGGCGAGGATGGGTGTCTAAGGGGGTCCAGTCACCCCCTGGCAGGGCAGCTGATGCCTTCTGTCTAAAGGCGTTGAACTCTGACTCAAGATCTACAGCAAACATTGTTGCACAACAATTAATGCATGATACGATTCTGAGATGAGTCTGACATCCATGCATATTGATTGTTTCAGAAACACTCATTGATTGATTGATTGAAATATGTATTAACAGTTTCAGTTTGCAGAATTACAGTACATTTCAAGCACAACTCAATACAAAGACTGTTAACTGTGAGTGGACGACCCAATAAAGCATTACACTTGTTTACAAGAGGGTGCACCTTGTTCAATTCATCAAAAATGACATATATTAATGAATGATGTTGCTGCTGTTGTGAAACCTCACCTTTGAAGAAGTCTTTCTGCAGATGTGTTCCAGTGCTTAAGCTTTGACAGCTGTGTCCACAAAGCAACGTGCGTCGTCGGGTCACCCGCAAGCAACTAAATAATCCGGGAACCGTGCGCACAGTAACATGTAGTCCTCGCCACGTTGACATGGCTGGAGCTGTTTACCTGATGCCGTGTGCGTTCATAGGCCACTGTGAACTGAAAACGCACTAGACTAGAAGTGTGAGCTCAACATGCGCTTGTCTTCCTCTGAATTTGTCTGAAACCATCCACTAACCAAGGACAAAGTGACGTTGTAAATAACGCTGTGACGTTGGCTGAAACCACACTGGCGTCTATCATGTGACTAGTGGGCAAAAATGAAGGCGGAGCGATGACGGAACAATTCACTTAGAAGGTTGCAGATCCGGTGTGTAGCGGAACTGAAAACGACCTGCAGTAGGCGGGCTCTAGACCGGATCCCCTTTCCACGCCCACTTCCGGTAGATAGTGGTGTCATTTAACATTAGGCATTACCACTTTTTTTCTCTGGAGAATCTAAGTACATTTCCTAATGTTAAAATGTCAAAGACCGATAATAATATGAAGAAACCACAATGGTATAACAACTCAAATAAGTAGAATAAACCTTACCTTTACAAAACGGTAGTTTGTGGCTTGTGAAAATACCTCTTTTAACATGGAAGCCTATGGACCGCAAAAAAAATAACACCACTATCAACAAAAGGGGGCGTAAAAAGGGGGCGGGGAAATGTTGTGAGATAGGCCAGCTAAGTTTATTAGTTAGAATGGCTGCAGCTGCTATGAGTGTGTGATACATATTTCTATTTCATGCCGTCCATACACATCTCCACAGTAACAGTCTTTGTATTGAGTTCACAGTGCTTTCATGTGAAATG
Organism: Electrona antarctica; assembly: GCF_951216825.1. NCBI lineage: Eukaryota > Metazoa > Chordata > Actinopteri > Myctophiformes > Myctophidae > Electrona > Electrona antarctica. Next base: position 20,934,763 of record NC_136789.1, on the reverse strand, counting down.
TACCCATTCTGCAAGCAGCAAACTGTTAATAAATATTTCAATCAATCAATCAGTCGGCCTGTCTGGGACTCTTCACGGTGGCATTATTATTTATATGATGGTTTCCAGTTTTTCATAGAAGTGTATATTTGCATAAATGTTCTGATGAATTGAAAATGGAGCACCCTAATGTAAACAAAAAACAGTGACACACATTGATTTAGAGAACATTTTGATTTATTATGGTAACTTTACTGGAATGGAGCTGTTTCTCTCAGAATAAGAACCTCACGGGCATCAAAATATAAAAAAAGATATTCCAGTATTTAAAAAAAAAATCATACAAATACAACCAAATTGACTGTACATTTGTACAAAGGTAGCAAAATAGGCACTAATGGAAAATATTAGTCTCAGTAATGACATTGAAGAGACATGTTTTCTGTCACATACATTTACATCACAAACCGAAAGAGCAACAGTTATTATAACTGTCTTTAATGTAATTTCCATGGGGCCATCTTGACAGGCAAACAGAAGTTTGTAACTAAACTCTCAGAATACTAAATATCATACTGATCACAATAGAAATAAATCATTGTAGTTTGAAAGTATTTTAAAGGTACAGCATGGCACAAGTGACATATTTCTGAGTCAGTGTATTTGGTTAATTCTGGCAGAGGGACACCGGTGATTTCATATCTTACAGTGGAAACATATCCTGAGCTCTATTCTACATATGGGTCACAGTCACACCCACAGGGATTAAACAATGTTCCGTCTTCACACATAAATAGTAACTTCATTCACAGAATCAACCTGGACATCCAAAATAAATGTAATAAACTATGCCATCACAAAGTGTACACCATCCTGCAAAAACTCTACATGTCAAACAAACATTCTGGAAGTGTCACACAAAATGGAAGATAACAGACAAGCTCTCCTCTGATTCTAGCCAAGCAGTGGATGCTGTTTTTAATCAATGGACAGAGGAGATGTAGCCTACGTGGGGGGAACCCAGTGTACTCTCTGCTGCCCCATCTGGCGGAGTCAGGTTAGCCTACATGTGCTGTTAGCCTACATGTGCTGTTGCAAATAAATGTGACATTGGTGTTCATTTTGAAATGTTGTAATTTGTTATACTATCTCAATGCAGATTTTATTTGTTATGTTTTTGTTGGTATGGCTTTTTGGGAATGAGAGTATTGTTAAGGGGATATGGGAGAGGGTGGGGAGAGAGAGATATGCTGAGAGTGTTTTGTTGTCATTGTAAGTGAAAAATGAATCAATTAACAGTGTAAAAAAACACATGTGACAATGGTGACTTTTATCACTCCATCTGGTGAGCACAACTAAAGCCTGATTTATAATTAGTCACGCGTCAGTGTCGCACTGTGAATAGCAGATCAACAAGCTTTTAATGCATTGCGATGTAATGCGTTATGAGCTTGTAGATCAGCTATCTTTGGTGCATTACACTATCGCACAACACAGTATAAATCAGACATAGAGCAATGTTGTTACAATCCACCAAACTGAAAGTGAATCGGGCCTACATTCAGTGACATGTCAGTAACATCTGTGCTGGTGCAGGAACAACATTCTCTTGATTGACTAGCAGAAAACTGGTCAATTGGCTCGTTCAAGCTTTTCAAGATGTTGTGCTTCTCCAACACTTCTTCAGGTCTTTTCTTCTCTTTTTCTTATTTCTTTCTTTCTTTCTTTTTTTTAGATGTTTTACCTTTCCTCTCCATGTTCTCAGGAGGTTAGCAGAGGAGACCAATGTGTGTGTGAACCAAGAGCAGGGACATCACAGTGCTGGCAGTCATAGGAAGAACTAAGGGTCTTAGGCTACTGCTTGAGCTCACAGCTGTGAATGGAAGAAACAAAGAAAAAAGAAAAGAAAACTCAGATAAAGTTAAATCATGTTAAATATGTACAATTTCATTGGTGTATACTCTTCTTTTGTAATGGTAAATGGTGCATTTATATAGCGCCTTTATCCAAGGCGCTTTACATAGATTGTGCATTACATTCACCCATTCACACACACATTCATACACCGATTGCGGCGGAAGCCATGCAAGGTACCAACCAGCACATCGGGAGCAATTTGGGGTTCAGTGTCTTGCCCAAGGACACTTCGACATGTAGACAGGAGGAGCCGGGATTCGAACCGCCGACCCATGGATCATTGGACGACCTGCTCTACCTCTTGGGCCACAGTCGCCACAATGCATATGTAATGTCTTTCTTGTCCTTTTTCTCTAAATTAGTCCGACAGCTGACAGGCTTCTTTTGTTCATTGTCCTAAAATATTGTCTATATAGCATTGTGCAAAACTAATGTTTATAGAGAGATGACTTCCGCACACCCGGCAGGTTTGGAGCAGGTGCGATGATGACGAGGCATATACAATGTTGAAGGAGGGACACCCGCACACTGCCACTTACTGGTTTCAGAGATCTTTATTAAAGCAAAAGCAACGTTTCGGTCTTGCGACCTTCCTCAGGCCGGACTAAATGGTATGCAGTGGTGGATTAGTATGGACGACATGGGCAGGGTGGTCATGTCAATGTTATGTCACTGTGTGGGTCAATTAACTTTGTTTGAGTGGGTTCCCTGATCCTAGCTCTTTGTGAGCTAGGGGGAAAGTCTCCCACTCACTATACGAGAGGCGAGGGGGTGGTTCTCACAGGGTGCCATACAAGCTAGAATCTCCATGGTTTGGAAGCCATGAGGGTGCTGCCCCCTGGGCATTGGAGGATGAATGGTCTTTGCATGGTGCGCATAGATTTCTAAAATGTTATCTTTTGAATTCAGTGCAGTTATAACTAAATATAAGCGTGATGTCTGTTAATTCTTCTCTTTGGTACTACAGGGTACTACAGTTTACTAATACTACATGATACAAAGTCAAATCGTACAATTAGTCACACACGTTACTGCAGTGAAATTTGTTCTCTGCATTTGACACATCTCTTGGAGCATGCGCAGCACTCGGGAATCATTAGTTGATTTGACCCCAATCCAACCCATTGATGCTGAGTGCCAAGCAGGGAGGCATTGGGTCCCGTGCGTGCGTGCGTGCGTGCGTGCGTGCGTGCGTGCGTGCGTGCGTGCGTGCGTGGCTGTGCACGAACGTGTGACTGTGCATTTGTGTGTGTTCACCTCGGCAGCTTTTTCGATCCCTTTGTAGCATTCCGGTCACACAGCTGCAGACAGGCCCTGTTCCCTTGCTGCTGCAGATCTGCTCACATCCTCCATTATTCACCTCACACCAGTTAGACGCTGTGGAGACACCAGGGGTAATCTGGCATCTGTCTCTCAAGCCAGACAAGGTCTACATGCTCTACAAGTTTGCCTCATAGACATAGTAGACAAGCCTAACATCTCCCTCGACCCAGAGGTGATTCTCCATTGACTGAGCGGCAGATGTTTGGTTTGCTACACAGGAGACCAGGGTTCATCCACTTTATAGATCGGCTATTTTCGCTATTCATCATGTGTATTTGTGTATAGACAGTGCTTATGTGGTTAATGGTTACATGTGGAAAGCTTGCAGTAAACTGTAACTGTAGTATGGTTGGTGAGAATATTAACCAAGATGTCAAACAGCGTTCAAAGACACACACACGCACGCACGCACGCACGCACGCACGCACGCACGCACGCACGCACGCACTCGCGCGCGCACACACACACACACACACACACACACACACACACACACACACACACACACACACACACACACACACACACACACACACACACACACACACACACACACACACACACACACACATGCAAACAAGCAAACAAGGAAACAAGGCCAAGATGCATGCTTACCTCTCCTTCTGATGGGTCCCACAGTTAATATGTGCTCTTGATGTTCAATATCTTCTGAGTACATCCTTCGATTGTGTGGACAGTTCTGTGGACACAGTATGCATAGATCAATACAGTGTAGAAAACTTCAGCTTGTCAACACTTTTTACAAAATAAGTGTTTGTATAGGGAAACTGTAGTGATGCTCTCCACTTTTGAGATTGTGTTGCTGATGGCAGTTTAGCTTTTATTTGGACAGGATAGTGTAGGGAGACAGAGAAAAGGAAGGACATTCAACAAAGTCCTCCAGTTGGAATCGGGGAGTCAGTCAGGGGGATGCTCACCACTTTACAGGTGGCCGCGTTTGAGTCGCACAGGGACACGTCGCAGTGAAGGTGGACCTCATCATAGTCTCCAATGAACTTGAAGACGGTGACGTGAAAGCGACAGGTGAGGGATATGCCGTTCTCTGCCATACCGATGGTACTGTCCTTGATGTTGGGGCAACTAGAGGGAGGGTACGGAGAGATCTGTAATATCTGATTGATACATTACCTGATTGATTTTCAAACTTTATCTCTGATAAATAGTAGCAGTATATAAATTGCAGCTTTATGTACATAGTCAGTGATTCTTAAACTGTGGCCTCGCCTCATTACAACCTTGTCAAAAACATCAATCATCAGGATCAGTAATCAAGTGGATTTCGGGATCCACATGGGAACAATGCAACAGTCATCTACATCTATGATGTTTGACTCAAAATTTGGAAAATGTTAAATTTTCAGCAAGTATAAAACATGCTGTTGTGTTTGTGAATTTCTTCTTTTTATTTGGTGTAAATATTTCTGTGGACTAGCCTAGTGACCAGTGTACACATAAATTGGCACCGATCTGTCCAGCGGCTAGTTCCGGGGACACAGACGGACACAGAGACAGTCCCTCTAATAGAGAGCTAACGTCTTTGGAGCCCATTGCTTGCTGTAAACGGAAACCAGTCGACAATCATCTCCACATATTCAACATGTTGTCCTCCAGTTAGCCTACCCTTTGTCTATGATGATGTATCGCAGGCGGTCGTTGCTTTGGCGGGATGGGGTGGCCCAGCACTGGTTTACTATGAGAATGAGCTGGTTCTCATCTGCGCCCTCCACAAAGACCCCCACGAAGAGGATGTCTCGCGTGCTGAGCACCACTTCCCCTTCCCGGTACGGCTGGCGGTAGGAGGAGTTCTTATACAGAGCCATCTTGGTGATGAAGTTGCCCTCCTGGGTAGGTAGGGTGAGGTTAATCACACTGGAGGATGGCAGTGGGAGGAGAAAGCAGAAACAATGTGTTAGTCCAATCCCAATCTGTGATTTGTCAGGCAGTGTGAAAGAAGCACCGCCCACACCAGTGCTCTTTTCCATAAATCTATTAGCACAATATGTAAAATAATTATGTTTTGGTATAAACATAATTATTTAGGTATTTAGGCTAAACCTGTGTATCTGTTGTTCTACTTCAGAAATCACAGATTGAGGCTTTAACCTTTGAGTTTTATGGAAGATGCTTCTGAACATGTATATATTCTATTGCTAGTTTGACCAATTCAAATACTCTTTAATCTCAAAGTAACTAACTAATACATAACTTTAACATTAATACAGTATGGCTTGACTTGACTATACCAGCTACGTGAGATAGAGATTTGTGGTGTGTGTGCTGTGATGTGTGAAATTCTATATCTGCTGGCTGCCGCTATGTGCCTTCTATGGGTTGTCTCTTAACTTGCACAAGAAACTGTGATGTTTTTTCTTTTAGCATGCACCCTATGTACAGTATATCATTTCAGTTAATTTCAGTTCCTTAATGTGACAAAGTATACTGTAAATGAAGCCATCAGAGCAGGGGTCTTCAACAGGGGGTCCGGGACCCCTGGGGGGTCCACCAAATCTTTGTGTGATGGGAACATTAGCTGAAAATAGCAGATTTACAAGCTCACAACACCTCGCAGTGCAAGGCGTTGTGAGGCTGTAGATCGCCTATTTTCGTAGAGTTGGTGTGGAGGGAAAAAGGTACAGAGCCAATGATCAAGTTGACTAAATATTGAGGGTTTAAAAGGTTAACTATCTGAAAATTAGCATGAATCCAACTATCTATGAAATCTATGAAAAGGCTTAATCTGCAACACAGTTTTATACAATATGTAGTGGGGGTGCCTGCTCCATCTCTCTCTCTCAGCTAGTGGGTCCTTGGGCTGAAAAACGTTGAAGACCCCTGCTTTACAGTGACGTGTCCCCCATCTGACCTGAGCATTGGCCGGACGACAGTTTCTAAGGAGATCATGAGGTCCAGCTCATAGGCGCAGGAGAACTCTATGTTGATGGACTTGTCTCGAGTGATGAGGCTCCCCGTGTTGTTCACACTCTCTATCCACACCGTGTTCTTGTACATGATGTGTGTCCCGTTCGACTATGAGAGAAGAAGTGACCACCACATTTAGAAAACAAACAAACAAATGCATCATAGCTTGAAGATCGGATATCTGAGCTATTCTTGAAAATATTCTGTAAATGTTGTATTGTATTCTGTAAACAAAATGTGGCCAAAATAGGGACGCCAGGGTTCCTATCTCTCATGGAGCATTGATGTCAAGTATGATGGGTTCTCACACCTGCACTATAGAGCCACAGTGTCCCTTGGAGTTGTTGATTCGAAATGAGAGTAAGTCCTCTCCCTCGATGCTGGCACACTGGAAGTCATTGATCCGAACGTCCTCTCTCTCAAAGCCCAGCTGAAAGAGTTTACACTTGGAGATGGACACCTCCATCTGGGAATGCTTACATATCACCTCCGCCTGGATGATGGCATCATCACCAACTGAGAGAGGAATACAGTATGACTAATGCTTCATATGTCGTATGATGGTGCTGCTGGGGTCACAAGCTTGTAGATCAGCTAATTTCGTGCGTATGAATCTACAGGCTTTAGATCCTGATTAACAAAGACTAGTTTTTTTATGTGATGAACGTAACTTATCTTAATGTATTTTGTCTTATTTCAGCAGCGTGTTCAGCTTTCGGTACCCAGCATGCATTATTGCATGGGTGAAATAGGCTCTCTCCCTCCCTCCCTCCTCCTCTCCCCCCTTTCTCTCTCACTGATATAGCTCTTGTTTAACACCACACACAATCTCCCTCTCTCTTTCTCTCTCACACTGATTGAGTTTTGGTCTGAAGTTAACCGTTGTCCAGTCCATATTGGCATATTTGTCCAAAGACTCCAGACGGACAGACAACATGCTTCAAATGTATTGGATAAAATAATAGCAATTCACGGGCATGTTATAAATACAACTTCTATCGTTCTTTCTGTTACAACTCCCCACCATCATCATTCTGCATATCTTTCTGCTTTATTTTTGTGCCTCCTCTGTCTCACATTACCACTCACCCAGAGAAGAGCCGCTGGGGAGCTCCGGACAGCCACACAGCTCCCCTCCGTTGTCCTGTTCACAGGTGACATTTCTGCAGGTCTCTCCTGCACAGGGGTCATAGATCCATTCTGCTAAAGACAGGTCCACACACAATGTTAGCTGTCACACTGAAGCCATGTGGCTTCTACGTAATGAGACATGGTATTCATAAAAAGCCCTGTGTGCAATTTCGTCCTATATGTTTTCAGTTCCATTTACAATCAATGATCTGTGTGTGTAGTTGTACCAAACAAACAAACAAACAAACAAACAAAAAACACTGAATACCGCCCAGATATGGGCCCTTATTTATCAACACGGTGTACACCAGGTGTACACCCAATTTTGGGTGTACACCGCGTTGATAAATAAGGGCCATGGTGTTTTCTGGGACCAGAATTGTGGTCCTTCCTGGCCAAGAATAAAATCCTTTCGCCAGTCTCCTGTGTCTCCCATATGCTATGTCTGTCTCTGTTTTCCCATTCTCTGTCTAATGTATGTATACATAGTAATACATACATTACCAAAATATTCACCTCAGGTTGAAAGTGGTCAAATATGCCCAAACACATACCAAGCAATAATACCTAATCTTCTCTAGATGGAGCCCTACCATACTCTATATTATCTACCCATGTGGCTGTAAGGTAAGACATTCACCAAAATAGTAGTATAGTAACTTGCTAGGCCTTCTTTGTGTGGTGTGGTTGTTTGGAGACTTTGCGCCTGGGGGTGCCCTTACAGCAGTTCTCCTGGGTGATCCATTTGGTGGAGAGGACGCCCAGGGAGCGACAGGACTCAGCGTACGCTGCCAGCGAACCACAGACCTGGGCCTTGCGGTGATTGTAACAGCCGTCCAGGTAACAGGACTCGTAGAAGGGCCGGGGGTCTAGCAGGCCATGGCAGGGCTGGAAGAAGCCCTTCATCTGGGTCAACTTCTGACAGCCGCCTTCCCCCTGGAGGTCCAGAACCGCTGTGTTGTCACAAGACTGGGCCAGCGCCACATACTGGGTCTCGTCACAGCTGTGGGTGTATGAGTAGTATATCAAACTGATGAAACAAAAATGTGGGTTGGTGGGTGGGTATGTGTTATTGTCAGTTTTGTTTTGTCATTGATGGTGTTGTTGTTGTTGTTTTGTTTTTTGTTTTTTGTACCATGTTCCTTGTATGTCTTGTATTTAAAAAAATGGAAAAAAACCCAATAAAACATCATAAAAAAAGAAAAAAAAAGAAACAAAAATGTAATCAAAATTCACCTTCCTATGCCAGTATAATTTAGTATCTGTTAGAAGGCATGAGGAATTGAATACACAGGACCACAATGGAAACAAGCCCTTAGGGCCTTTTGCGTTATCCTTTAAAGGGGCATTCCACTCATTTTCAACATTTTACTATGTCATTAATATACCTTTAACATGGTGAAACACATCTTGATGATGTCATCAAGATGTGTTTCACCATGTTAATTTTCATGTTGATTTCTTTCATAATTACAGTTCTAGGAAACACAGAAGGGGGGGGATTTTTTATTATTTCCACACAACAGCTCTAAGGTATATTAATTACATAGTAAAATGTTGAAAATGAGTGGAATGCCCCCCTAAGCATTATTGTATAACTTTACTTCTGTACCTTTTGCAAACTGATAACACAGTATTCAATCAATCAATCAATCAATCAATCAATCAATCAATCAATCAATCAATCAATCAATCAATCAATCAAAGGAACACCCCAAATATTTGTCAATAGGAGACACACTAAAGCAATAAATACAAAAGTAAATTCATGGTTAAGTGAGAGTGTAGAAAGGTTTATAGTTTAGACGTGTTCAGTTATTGTCTTCGACAGGCCAGGAGGAGATGGTTTGGGCATGTGAAAAGGAGGGATGAGGGGTACATTGGGAGAAGGATGCTGAAGATGGATCTGCCAGGTAAGAGGAGAAGAGGAGGCTCAAAGCGGAGGTTTATGGATGCAGTGAGAGACGATAAGTTTCAAACTTTGCATTATTCCAGGCTGCTTTGCGTTTTTGCCTATAACTATTTAACTGTTTTGTCATACAATGATTTCCCTGGATTCCTATCATGACGGCACAACCCATATGCTATAACAAAAATAATCTGCCATTTTAGCTTTTTCTTCAAAAACAGATTTTGTCCAAAACTCTAACAAATCGGTGCACATCATCTCTGGAGTCATAAAACATGCTTACAGTTTTATATGACTGCCTTCCAAAGTGTCTGAGTGGCCTATTTTACAACAATCATACATGCAACGTCCAATCTACCACAAATTATAATCCCACATTTCAATACAATTTCAATTAAGGGTAAACAGAGATCTCTACCCTTAATGCTCTACCTACTGTAGGTGACAGCAACTGAGCTGGCTCGGCCGGTTGAGCGACGCCTCACTACTGCCAACGTTAATGCACACATCGAACATACTACAACCGACTTTGGGCCACAGACGCTTATCGATGGCCAGGCCAGGCAAACTACAACATGACGTCACACCGTGGTGATAAGAAACTCACCGCTCACCCGAACACATCTCTCTGTTTTTACTAACCTCTGTTTCCTACAACACACAACAACATGCTGTTATTGGACCCTATCATTAAGGGACCAAGCCCGAAGGGACTTCTTGACCAGTAATCTCCGGCACCTCAGTTCAGAGTGCCTAACAGGCACTTTGAACAGGCATGCATCGTCTTTCTGTCTGTCTGTTTGGGGTACGAACAGCTGCAATACCGCTGGGTGGCCTAAAGTGGCACTGTTGAGCAGCCTAAAAGGGCTTATTGCTTGGCCCCGTCTTATCGCTGCTTGCAGCTATATTGTTATTTATTTTCTTCTGCATTTCTGCTTGGACTATTAGCCTTATTCATGTGCTTTTTTTTTTGGCTTTCATCTTTATTTTATTTTTTCATGGAGGGACAGACAGTAGGCTGACAGGAAATGGGGAGAGAGATGGGGGGGGGAAGACATGCAGTAAAGGCCGTCGGGATCGGGAGTCGAACCCGCGGCACACTGCCAGACTGGATTACCAGCCAAGGTGCCTGGACCACTGAGCCATGGCCCAGGCCTTTCATGTGCTTTCTTCTTACCAGCTATAGGTGAGTCCAGTAATGAATATCCTTAAATCCTTTTCAAAAGTACGTTTTTCAGTTGAGTGACATTGACAAGGTTGTCCGATTATAATTTGCCTTGAGGCTCACCTGTTCTGCATTCCATTGGTCTTCCAGCTCTGGGCCAGCTCCAGGGCACTGAGAGCCGGCTTGCCCCTGGAGGTGATGTAATCGTCAGTGGGATCTCCGTTGAAATTCCCGCATAGGCCACACACCTTGTTCTGAAGCCGCTGGCCCATGGTGATGCTGAGCGTGTTGAAGCGGTTGTAGCGGATGACGACGTCCTGGGGCGTCTCGATGACCAGGAAGCCCTCCGAGGAGGACAGGCGCGTCAACAGACCCGTGACCATGGGCACAGACACTGGCGTGCCGTTGACCTACGGGGGACATGAGAGGAGGCGAGAGAGGCTGAAACACATGTCATGTACCCACCATGCATGCTGTGATACATGCAAGCACAAATGTGGAATTGTAAACACACACACACACGAAATCATGAGCCAAAAACATTCCCTGATATAAACACAACTGTTAAAAGTACAATAAAGTATTTAAATGCTTGTACTTTGGGTTTCCTCAATACTTATTATTATAGTGTATTAAAGCTGCACTGTAACTTTCCTCTTCTACCCAATCTATACCTTCACTTTTAACCTGGTTTCCAGCGCAAGTGCTGAAAGTTTTTTCCATAGAGCCTGCCTGCTTGCCCAGGGGATAAATTGAATCTTGACCATTAGGTCAACATTTGTGTCAGATCCTTTGACACGATCTAAATGTCTCAATAGCAGAGCAGGACGACAAAATACAATACAACCACCTCAATTGTATGTTATATTGTATCAACATACTCTACTCTACCATACAGATTGGCCAAAATAACATTTTATTAATTAACAAAAATGTACATAGTGCCACTTAAACAGAAGGCTGCAGCATACTCCAAACAAACACAAACTTTGCTTAGCTTCATCAGGTTAATACGAATTAAATGAAGTAATTATAACTGTATTAACTATCTCTAAATGCACCACATCTCTGTACCTGTGTACAGGTGTATGTACGTCTGTAATCCACGTAACTCGAGAACTGTTCGCCCCACCGACTTCAAATTTGACACACGCGTTCCACACCACCGCAGGGAGTGCAGTGCCCTTGAGTCGGTGGGATACACTGTTGTCCAGAACCAGCACAAAAGCCTCTGCCCAGGCTCTGGACAGGGCCCAAATTAGCCAACTGATCACACCTGATCATCCGTAGATCTCCATATATGGAGCTGGCCACAATGTTCTGCATAGACTCCATATTTGGGCATGCCTGGCAAATAACTCCATATATAGGCATAAAAGGGACACAGACATAATAACTGGGTGGGGCATGCATTTCCAACTTGCATCGTTCTAACTAAGTAGTAAAGTGCCCAATGGGCCATGCAGGCAGACTATTGTGTAGGTGATGTCTAACTTTCACATTACAGAGCTGAGCATAGCGAGTATAATATAGTTTTGTCCTATAGAGCTTTGTTTGGTTCAGCAAACCCTGCATGAGGGCACAACTCCTTGCTTTCACCTTTACATTGCTGCCATCGACGAGTATGTTCTCCTCGTTGAGGTAGAGATAGATGTGGGAGATGGTGGTGAGGTTGGGCGTGCTCCACTTGTCGAAGTTGGCGATAAGCTGGAAGGAGAGGTCGGGCAGCTTGTGACAGTTGGTGGACAGGACAAAGGAACAGGAGGCGGGAAGACGCAGGGACGCCCCATCGAAGGTCCTGAAGACGCCGCCGCCCGAGGCCACGCAGTGTTGCGAGCGAGGAGTGAAGCAGCCCCTCACGCCGAAGCGCAGGCCACACTCCTCATCTGTCCTGCAGCGCCGAGGTTCACACGTGACTAGGTTGCGGCCGATGCACTGGCAGCGCTTGCTGCAGTCGTTGTTCCAAAACAGCTGCTTCGGCTGATGGGAGGAGAATTGAAGGTTGTTTTTAGGGGCAGAATAATAGGGCTTTGAAAACAGTTCTGAGCTTATTTTAACAGTAGGATATCTTTATCTTTATCATACCCAGTTACCGCTGTATTAGAGCCTGCTCTAGCCTGCTCGCGATAATACTGGGTTCGATTATTCGATCCTGATTTTGTCCTAGCCCACCGAATAACAATGTTTGACCAATATTTATTAACTAATTAACTAAATCAATTCTAATGAATTAAAAAATCTAAATTAGCCAATACAAGCGTACAAGAGATTTTTGAAAGCTAGATTTTCAAAACCTCCAAATCCAGCCTGATGGATCCAGTCTTCTCCATGTATGGTTATCCAGGGTTACATGATAGTTTGGAAATCATTAAGACATGTTCAAATTAGGGACGCCAGGTTGAAAGTGCTATAAAAATGGGACGCATTGGCTGCATAATTGCTGCTACTGATAGCCGATAGGCCAAACCGATTTATCGGTTAACCTTTAACCTCCATCAGCTGTCTATGTTTGATCCAGAGAACAGATGTACAATGCACTGATTTCACTACAGATGGTGAAGACTGACCTCGTAGTAATGGTTGTCGGTGTAGCAGCCACAGTTCTGAATGAGGATGCAGCTCTTGCCGTTCAGGACATAGCCAAGGTCACACTGGCATCCCTCCACACAGTCCATGTTGCAGTCCCTCCCTCCGCGGGCGGGGGCGCACTGGGGTGGGCACACCGACATACAGCTAGAGTAGTGGCTGTTGGATGAACAGCTCTGCACTGGAGAGCAAGTATAGTTGACAAAGTTGTAAGCTAATGATCATGTTATCCCTGCACCATGCGTGCTGGCTATATACTGTACCTGTAGCTAATAATCACTGGTATACTAAACCATTTTTTTGTTTATAAACATGATAGCAAAGTGCAAATTTCTTCTTTCAACTAGCCCTTCACTAAGTCCCTCCCCAACCCATCCTTGTCCAATAGGTACGTTACCAGTGAAGAAAGCTTGACCTGCATAGCAACCGTTGCTAAACTATTTGGATTGGCATTGGACAATCGCTTTTTGGGGTGGGATTTAGTGAAGGGCTAATTGGATATAGTACATAGTAGGGACACGAAAATGCTTAGCCAAGTGAAAAAAGAACCCAAAGGAAATGAGGGATACAAGTAATATGGAAAGCAGAATGTTAAAGTGTGATTTGTGGAGAAAATCTGTAAAACCACATGCCTTGACTTTCTCAGCCAACTGGCCTCAACCTGAATTAACACTTGCACTGTAATAGGGACAATGCCCTCCACCTCTATTAAGGGACACAAATAAAGTAGCATTGATTGTCTTAAAGAATTGGGCATCCGCAACATTCTTCTTCATTATGTTACATCTTACGTAATATTTAATATTATCATCATATTATATTAGGCAGGTTTTGCTTTTTATCTATACTGTATAGTAGAGCAACAGGAAACCGATTGCTCAACTTATGTTCAGTCGGGATTGAACCGTGGACGTTACAAAAGTTAACTTAACAGTCTGGTCAGCGACCAGCACACCACAAATATGATCATATTTATGTATCCCCCATTTTCTCAGATGTTTCCGTTATTAGAGCAGTGGACTGTGAGTGAAATGAACACCAATAGTACCGTAGTTCTACATCCTCACATTAGGCTGAGCCCAAACGCGTGCTCACCACAAGGCGTGTCGGTCCGCCAGCCAATAATGGCCACCCCTTGTGTCTGGCAGGTACCGGCATATATCTGCAGCCAGTTGCAGGTGGTGTCCCGTGCGCCCATGTCCAGACAGGTGTCCTGCAGGCAACTCTGATAGAAGAACGCCGGCGGAACCTTACTGTGGCAGCGTGCAAAAATACCTCCTCGATCCACGATCAGTCCACAAAGCCTCACCGCCTCCGGCTCAACATACACGTACAATCCATCCCCGATGTGAAAGCGTAAGATGGTTGGTGGGTCGCCATTATCATTGCCCCCGATCATGTTGCCATTGTCGATGGCCGGCCCATTTCTCTCTCCCAGGCCGCAGCGCGGGCAGGCGTCTCCGCAGCCTACCTGGCAGAAGGTCTCCCTCTCTGCCCAGACCATTCCCCAGTCAGTGGTCGTGAGGGAGGGAGGTGACAATGGCATGCCCTGGCAGAGGCCGCATGAGTTGTCGGAGAGGTTGCGGGTCATGGTAAGCAAGAGCAGCGTGTTCCAGTCGAAGGCCACCTTCAGGCCAAAGTCTGTCTCCAGAATCAGTTGCATGCCCATGGTGGTGATGTTGACTTTCCCAAGTCCCAGCTTCAGGGGGACGTACAGACGTTCCTTATTTACCTGGGCAGAGAGAGGTTAATGCATACTGTACTTTGAATCCTTTTGATTTCTGAATCAATGCACTATTGCATTCACCTGCATTATATGATTGAAATGTTTCAAAGGAATGAGAGGATGTGTGACACTATGACTATGCACTATGCTATGCTATATGCACGTACGTGTGTGTTTTGTTCATTTATGACCTTAAGTTTGTGTCTGTGTTTGGATACTGTCATGTTGTTAATGTATAATAATCTCTGTCTGTCTGTATGGCTAAATAGACGGGAGGTGTGTGTATGTCTCCATGTGAATTGGACTGTGTGTGTGTGTGTGTGTGTGTGTGTGTGTGTGTGTGTGTGTGTGTGTGTGTGTGTGTGTGTGTGTGTGTGTGTGTGCGTGCATGCGTGTGCGCGCGTGTGTGCGTGTTTGTGTGTGTGTGTGTGTGTGTGTGCGTGCGTGCGTGCATGCGTGTGCGGCTGTGCGTGCGTGTGTGCGTGTTTGTGTGTGTGTGTGTGTGTGTGCGTGCGTGCGTGCGCGCGTGCGTGTGTCTCTCCTCAGATCTTTGAATCAGTTTGTGAACCCATTCCAAATGTCGCTCAGGGTCAGTGTTTGGTCTGAGCCAAATCCAGCCTGTTAAAAGATGCCCATTGAAATCAGATACACCTTAAGCCAATCAAAGAGGAATTCACCCTCTGCCTGGTTATTCTATCGGCTTGATTAGAAATAACTCCCCCTCGCACATGCAACAACGCTGACCTTCACAACTCAGCCAGAGAAATAAGCACTAATAAGGCACGTGGAAGTCTTGCATGAGCTTTTCTGACAGACATGAAAATATTATAAAATCAAGACTCACCGTAACGGTGTTCTTGTAGCTCCGCGACACTTCGATCTCATAGCCATAGACCTCCAAAACGAAGCCCCTCACCCATATTGCCTGGCCTGTGTCTCTCTCCTCATTGCGGACAGCCAGATTGAACTGAGGCACTGTGCGGGAGGTCCCAATGATCGTCCTGTGATCCCCATCCTCCTCCTCATCCTCACATCTGCTGGTGGCCATCCTCAGTGGGCAGGAGCTATGCAGTTCAAACGGTATGCCATCAATGGGCAGGAAGTGTCCGTAACCGGCCGCCACGCAGAGTGTCTCGGTGCGCGGCCCGCAGATGTAGAGACCCTCTCTCTCCTGGCAGTACTCCTCGGGTGGGCAGGGTGCGAGCGTGCAGTAGACGCTGTTGTCGGAACCATTGCAGTAGCAGCGTTCCTGGCACTCCCAGTCAGTCCAGAACGTTTGGTCGGTAGCCAGGTGCCGCCCGTGGCTAATGCAGCCGCAGTCGCTGCGCGCCACACACAAACCGCCTTGCAGGGCAAAGCCCTCCTCGCACTGGCAGCCCTCCTGGCAGGGCAGTAGACACGGTTCCACAGGCTCATCCAGGTTGGTGCAGGTCAGCGGGCAGGCGGTGGTGCACTCATCAAAGTGGCTGTTCTCCGAACAGGGCAGGGCTGCAGTAAAGACGAGGAAATAAAAGTTAAACTTAAGAGAGAGAGAGAGACCAGCAGAAGCCAGCGTTGTTAGTCCTAAATGAGACAAATGTTTCACTGAGGTTTCATTTAAAATGAATCATCAATGCATCCCATCAGAGTGTACTGTACATAATGGGCTATATGCACACATAATAACTCTTCCTACTTCAGTGCTGCGTCCCTACTTCCTTTAGGTGTTACCAATGATACTAATTAAGGTTCTTTTCCATTTAGTGTCAGTGGTTTTTCAAAGCACCCCCATAACTCTGAGAATGTACAAATGGAACCAAATGGACCCATACAGGCCCATTTGAAACCCTCTCAAGGACACTTTGAGACCCACTGGTGTAGCAGAGTGTTTCCAATGAGCCAACACGCACAATAGCAGCACCCTGACTCTGTTTGACCAGAATGGAACTTCCAGTAACAGCGATAACACCTGTGAAGGAAGTAGGGAAGGGGCCCAAGTTTCCAAAATGGCGTGTGTGCATAGTGCCCATTGCGGAGTGTGTATATACTCACGGCAGTTGGTGGCAGTCCTCCAGGAAGACAGGCCCACCTGAGCATCCTTGCAGGCAGTGGCGTATGACTCCAGGGCAGAGCACAGGGCTGAGCGGTTGCCCTGCTTCACACACATGTTATATAGGCAATTCCTGAAGAACGGCGAGGGGTTGACTGCTGTGTGACAATCCAGGAAGGTACTGTTCCCCGGGTCATTGACGATACCACACAACCAGGGGCTCTGGTACAAACGAAGGTCCGTGCACATTCGATAGAGCTCGTCGCAGTCGCCGTTGCACGTGAGGTCATCGGCGAGGGATTTCCATCCCTCCATGAACTGCTCGGCGGACTCCGCCTGGTGGCCGTTGGGCAGTCGGAGGTCATCGGTGGTGTTGCCGTTGAAGACGCCGCACAAGCCGCAGGTGACGTTGTAGTAGATGGTGGAGATGGAGATGTTGAGAAGTCCCTGGCGTGTGTAGCGGACACGAAGCAGATTCTTGATCTCCACCACTGTGGCGTTGCCTGGAGCTCTGTAGATCATCATTATCTCCCGTGGGTGGACATATGGCAACACCACAGCTTCATCATTCAACTACAATGCCAAAAAAAGAAGGTTTTAATAAATTAGCAACTGGAATCTAGAAGACCCCACAACGTAAAGATGTTTCACCCTAAACACTAACCTTGACAACATCAAAAAAGCCTCCAATTTGAGCCTCTAGATTAGCCATCCGAACCAAAATAGGCCTCTTCCACAAGGGACCCCTGCTCGCTGTCCGCCGGCTCATTTTCACCTCCACGACTGACCCGTTGACTGGCACTCGCCCACACAACTTGAGCAGAAAGTAGGAGCTGTCTTCTGTGAAGGGCACGGAGCCGCCATCAAAGG
Organism: Electrona antarctica; assembly: GCF_951216825.1. Classification (NCBI taxonomy): domain Eukaryota; kingdom Metazoa; phylum Chordata; class Actinopteri; order Myctophiformes; family Myctophidae; genus Electrona; species Electrona antarctica. The sequence continues at coordinate 20,917,188 of NC_136789.1, read as the reverse complement.
TCGACGTCACTAGGTTCTGCGTGATAGAACACATTCCCTCCTTGCGAGGGTAGCAACCCAGCATTCCACCCTCTGCCATGCACACCTCTGGCTCCTTACAGGAGTCGTTGACGCAGGATACCTCCCCATTATGCCCACAGTTGCAGTGGAGGGTACAATCGGCTCCTTTGCCATTAGCGCCCACCCAGAACGTGTCGTTACGGGGGTAATAGAGGCCATTATATTCACAGCCACAGTTCTCACGCCGTACACAGCGGCTGCCACTCAGGACATAACCTGTGTGGCATTGGCATCCCTCAGTACAAGGGTGGGCACAGTACAGCTGAGAGGTGAGGTCTGAGCAGGAGGCGGGGCAGGCACTCGTGCACACCTCATAGCGGCTGAACTCTGGGCACGGCAGGGCTGAGCCAATGAGAGAAATGGAAATTACATGATAACAACAGCCAAACTATAGTTAACAGCAGCATTCAAACGGAATAATAAATAATCAGTATTATTATTATTTGTATATATAAATCAATAATCGCATTGATAACCCACCACAGAAGGTGCGAGTTCTCCAGGGCCGTATGGTGACGCCCAGGGCCTGGCAGGCCAGTGCGTAGGCCTGGATGGCCTGGCAGAGTGTGGTGATGTTGTCCCTGTGGCTACACATGTCATATACACAGCTGTAGACGAAGGCCGTGGGGTCCACCACCGCTCTGCAGTCCCTGAATGGCCCGTCGGTTTTGTTTATGAGGCCACAGTAGTCAGGACGAAAGTAAAAGGCCTCTAGGGCAGGCTCACAAACGCTACAGTTTTGGGCGCAGCCATCGGTACACTTCCAGTCCTCATCCTCCACACGCCAGCTCCCCCCTAGCTCCACCACGCTCTCCGCCAGCGACCCGTCAGGCAGTACAGGGTCATCGGCAGGGTCATCGTTATAGTTACCACAGAGACCACAGGTGTTGTTGAAGTAGGAACTGGGTAAGGAGATGGATGCATAGTGTTGTCCATCGTAAGTCACCAACAGCCCAAAGTCGGTTTCCAATGCTATGGCAACTCCAGACTGGTAAACCTTAATGGCGCCGAGCTGCAGCTGGACCGGCAACGTTTTAATCAGACCATCCACCTAGCAAGAGAAACAAAGTGGGACATTCAGGAAGGCAGTGATTAGCATGCATGCACATTTAAGAGGATCATGAGGGGGAAATGTTTGAAAGCAGATGTGAAAACATCCTTCCAAGTCCTACGGTTCTGTTGTGAAAAGGACGTGAAAGCCAGACATAGATCTGATTTCCATTATGTTCTATGCCTAAGAGGGTGCTATGGTTTCATCCGATCAGAGTGCCATTGACTTCCATTATAATATTAAACAATAAAAATAAATAAAATAAAAAACAAACATATGTGAGGAAAAATGCAGAGAAGTCTCCCTCCTGAGTCCACCTTCTAAAGAAGGTTTTCTCTCCTTGGTTTACTTTCAAGCGTTTCCCCCTCATCACCGGGAGTACAGACGACAGCCTCTGACCTGGACAGCACCCAGGCTGCCCTTGGGCAGCGTGATAGTGTGACCGTACACTTCCACCGTGACGTCTCGGAGCCAAGACACGGCGGCGACCCCGCGGTTTTCGTTCTTGGCCTCCACACTGAAGAAGGGCAACCCCGGCACCTCCCAGCAGGGCCTCGCCAGCAGGTAAGAGCAGGTGCCCTGGAAGTGGTAGAGAAAGCCATCGAAAGTGTGGTAGTGAGGGTCGCCAAAGACCACGCAGGTGCTGGTGCGCGTCGGCTGACAGTAGAAGGCCCCCTCCTGCTGTTCACACGTCTCCAGCTGCCCGCACGGTGCCTCCTGGCAGAGCACCTCGTTGTTCATGTCGAGACAGCGGCATCGCTGGGTACACTGGTCGGACAGCCAGAAGATTTCCCCACGTCTGTAATAACGCCCTGAGAAAGGACGGAAGGAAGTCATGGAAGTACAGGGCTTTATATCTACACCAGTGATTCTCAAAAGCCACCCACCCCACCCTGCGCGCGCGCGCACACACACACACACACACACACACACACACACACACACACACACACACACACACACACACACACACACACACACACACACACACACACACACACAATGTACCATTGTAACTGCAGCCATTGGCGGGGTCGATCAGATCAGTATCTACGCGGAACAGCCAACGGCCAGGGACATTCACGTTTGTTGTCTGTTCAATGTTCACCATATCATTGGACCGCGATCCGGGCAAGTTGAAGAAGTGTCCGACATCTCCTCCATTGAAACCTGACTGAAAAGGTCAACGTTGTGAGGGTAACATTAAGTTGAAAAGGTTTATCGTTTGCAATTTCTACATTAGTAGAAGACAAATGAAAAGCAATGTGATTTACGCTAAGAGGGATGTGACTTTGGGGTGTCATTAGAATACCTGCGCAGTCGTCCCTCCCAGGCCGGTTAAGGGATCTCCTCCACTGGCAGTCCCTGTGCTCCATGTGATTTCTCCATAGTTGAACATGGAGAAGAACGCCACCCCATCTGTGACGAGGACTGACTGGAACGTATTTACCTTTTGACATGAGAATAAAGATAGCTTCAGCAAAGTAACGGCATTCTGTTATGTTCAGTAATAACATAACAATGAGTGTAAAACTTTACCCAAGTGGACCCGTAAGGGTCTACATCTGTACTTTACCGGAGTTGTCTGGCTGCCTCCGTAGAAAGTGACCTGGTGCCATGTTGCAATAAAAATCCATGTGGCTGTGAAGTTGGGCATGTTCCTGAAGTATCTGCGGATATCTTGCGTAGCTCGCTCTAGAATGTCTGGTTCAGTGCTCTCACGGTAGTACACGTCTCCCCGGATGCCATTGTGCACATCTGCCCATAGTGGCGAAATGAATGACCTGCTGTCACTCAGAGGGAAGGCTTCCGGTGTGAACTGGCTCACCTGCACATTGAAGGAGATGACGCCATTGTTGTTGACCTGTGAACAGAAAGAGGGAGAGATGTGCTTTTACCTTTTACTACCGCAGTTAGAGAGGTCAGAGGAAGCTGCTTCCCATCAAAAAGGTAATTATGGATAATGTGATGGGTTGAATCAAACCTTACAAAGATAGAGCGGTAGGGGCTGTTGAAGTAGATGAACGCAATTTGGATGAGGATTTCAGGAGAACTCCCATCATCCATCTTGGGGGTTTCGAGATCCCTGGCGGCAGGTCCATAGGGGTACAGGATCTCCTCAGGGCTAGCTAAATGAGGAGGAGGATAGAGCCAATAGCATACACTGGGCATAAAATGATAAGGAACTGGCTTGTGAAAGAACATGGTTGAAATTCATTGCCAGTGATATATGGGACATTTTCAAATTGACTTACTACTTGTACTTGCTGTCTGGGTGAAGATGCTGAGGAGGTGCAACAGTATAAGTGGACTGCCTGGCCTGACCATCCTGAAAACAAGGGAGAGGAGAAAAGGAGTTCATGATATGAGTGGGAGTGACCCAAGCTTTTGGGCTAGCCATGATGTCACTTCCTCACATTCCGAGTCACACTGCCGCGATCAATCAGAGCAGCTAAAGTTCCATTCACAACCATATCGACTTTATTCGTATTGCGTAAAATGGACATAAGTGAGTCATGGAGCGGCTTCTCGTACGTGCGAGTGTGCTGGACCAAAGTACAGAGGAGGGTGAGCCATCAAGCCAACGTCACGTAACTTCTTTAAGATCAGGCTCCCAGGTCTCCCCTGAGAAGCGCTGAAAAGGCCCTATTATGCATGCCAGAACAATGTGTCAGGATCACATTCGCCTTACGATCCCATGTGAGTGGACACAGTGGTCTAGGGGCCTCTCTGTGCCACGGTTCCCGGCAGCCTACCCAGCTGACCCACACGACTCCAGCGTCTCTGTGTCTGAGGACGGGAGCTGCTTAGGACCTAATTACCACTTCTATTTGGGAGCCATCCATGCCTTGTTGGCTAAAGGAAGAGGAGCATAAACACAAGGGCACTAATGGCTTTAAGTGAGTAGGTTTGAATTGCCGAGGTCTTTGCCGTGGCCCTTTGGGCCGATCTGTGCCTAGCCTGGCAGACATCCCTTTGCCAAACCGTCGCATACAGCGTTGGCGGGTTGACGGTCACTATAATAACGTTCGGAATTTGCCATGTTTAATCGAACAGAACGAAAATCAGCGGTGACAGAAAAGTGGGGCATGAATCAAGTGTGTTGAACTTTCCAGTTACTTTCCAACACACTTGACGTGTCACATGTCAACTTAACCTTTTACAGTTAAGCGCCTGTGACAGTTGAGTGATTTGGTGTAATTACAGTGCTCAGGGTCAACCTATTTAGTGCTTTGAAAAGTTCCCTTCTAAAACTCTGGCCTGAAGCACTTGAGACTCACTCATCATGGGATGCTGTTGAAGTTCCAACAGACTTGTTTACAAAATATGAATCATAAATTAATGTATAGGTTTACTAATTGCAAAATGCACATGAATATGCTTTTAAATGAACAATTCTATAACATTCCGATACAAATAGCCTAAAGAAAGAGTGTGATAAGGATCCAGTCAGATCAGAAGCTTGATGTGTAACATTATAGCACTGTTGATACAAGGCCAATTGGAATCTCCTCTCTCAAATGTCCACGTCTTCTGTGCGGCATGTGAATAGCATGCAGTGTGATGGTAAATTGTGCTCAGGTGTGCCAGGGTTAGTGGACGCTGGTGAAAGAGGAGCGTTGTATTGTCATCGCGCTGTCATCCTACTATAGCAACAGAGAGGTTGCCACAATTGTTATCTTGACGTCTACACAGCCCCCGGTCCCCATCCCCGTCCGTCCACCCCCACATCTTATGTGACAGACATGTACTCTATGCATTGTCAACATGACAATTTAGATAATGGGGGACTTCATGTAAAACCTGAACGAGCACCCTGAACACTTGTTTCCCTCTGGGGTCACACTCTGGGACATATACAGGACATACAAGACGACAGTGGCCTCAGCCCAAAGATAATCCATTCACTGCCGCATCCACTGTCAATTCAACAATGTAAATACCAATCACACTTGACTTGGGACATGGGGACTTGGGAAATTAATCTTAATATCCCAAACACATCTATTCAGCATATATGTTTAGATACCATTAGCAAACTGTAATCTCTTTCGCCTTATAGATTACTGTATAGAATACATCACTGAAAATCTATCTGATTATAGTACTAATCAGTGTTCTAGTTAGTACAGTGACAAAAGTACACATGCAGCAAAGACAAACTGAAAGTATCTGCACCCACAGATTCACCAGTAAAATGTATATTGTCACATTTTGGCAATACAAATTTTAACTTCGTATTTTTGATTACGCTCAAGAACATCTCCCCTATGTTCATGCATTGATTCACCTATTAAAGAATGACAATAATACTATAGTGGGAGAAATATATATTCTATGTCGGCAGTGACAGTTCCCTACAAATGCCAAAAGCAGATTGAGTTGATGGAGAGATGCTGCACTCACCTGCCTTCAGAAGATGGACATCTAGCACCTCACCACTCTCACCAGGCTGCCTCCACAGAGCTGTGTTCCATCCAGAACCATCCACGGGCGGTGGGGGCAGAGAGAAAGCAGAGGGTGGGTGGGTGGGTGGATGGATGGGGGCGGCAGTCACTGAACTGATGGGAGGAGAAGGGGGTGGGGGACTGGTTGTCCAGACGGAGGACGACAGAGAGCTTCTCGTCCCAAATCGTTGGAGTGATCAACAGAGATAACAGCGGTCCACAGGGCAGCCAAAGCCTGGCAGGACAGGCGCGTGACCGCTTATGAAAAAGGAAGGGGACCGAAGTGGTGATAAATAAGAGTGATAATAAAGACAAACAAGAGGGTGAAACGCCTCGGCTGAAGCTCTGGAGCGAACCTGCCTTAAGAAGCAGGTGCAAACTTTACCAGGGATAGTGTTCAAGTTAATCTGAGATCAGTGTTGGGAGAAGGGGAAGTACCGTAGGTGGGAGTAGAAGGGATGGGAGGGGAGGGAGATTTTGAGAGTACGACTGTGTGAGGGGGGGGAGAGGGTGGGAGAGGGTGGGAGTGGAAACAGAGGAATGTAAGAAGAATATGTAAGAAGCAGAAGGAGCAAGAGAAAGATCCTGGAAGCTGAGGGAGAGAAAACACCAAAGTCATGGATGATATCATAATAAGACCTGTTTTCATTTCAAGCCTCAGAAGTACAATGTTGTGGACAAAGAACATTTCAGAATACAAATGTCAACCGTTTGGATTAGGCCGTTTGATTGTGCTGTGATAGAGTCTTTCCCGGTAGAGCCACAAACACTCACCGAGGCACCTGACCAACCTAAAGTAGTACAGTGTCACTCTGGGGCATTTATGGACAAAAAAACAGTGACACACATACACACTAAAACCACCTGCTTTTCAAGCGCAGAGGTAGGTAGGGTTACGGAATTAACATGAGTCACTTAGGTCACAACTGAACACTCGCTCTTTTTTTTAATTAGGAACAGCCTCATTTACAAGGACATAGAAGAAACTTCATTTCCATAGATTGTGGTGTGATACCCAGGGCAAATCTCAGGCGATTCCAGGCTGATATGGGTCTGGGAAGGAGATGGGAGTCAGTTGGGTCTTTGTTCCAGGGGGACAGTGGACGTAACTGGAGAGGAGGGGAAGGGCACGACGTGTAAAAGGCTACTGGACGGAGGGCAGACCCCGGGCTCCCATTAACAAGTGCAGGGGCTCTCTGTGGAGGGTTCTTTTATACCACCCATGTCTTGTTGTGTAAATGCACACATACCTTTAACCAACTTGTGAAAGAGAGCAAAACACAAAGGAGGTGGACCCGAGAAAAAAAATAGTCACATACAATAGGACGTACAGACAGTACCTAGTGTTTTGGGGAATATATAGGATAAAGAAGTGGGAAAGATGGAGATGAGGCGCATTACTGCGTTTCCTCAGTTGAACCCCTCCTCCCTCATCGACACTCTCCGACAAATGGGTGATGAGAACACGATAGGGAAGTTAACAGTCCATCTCTCTTCTCTTCCCTTCTCTCTCTCTCTAGCTCTCTCTCTCGTCCATTGGGCTCACTCACTTGGAATGAGGAGAGTAATTTGAGAAAGTACGTTTTTCCAACATCTCACTTTTCCATGCCTTAAAAATGGCTGAAACCACACAGTATGCATTATGCACTATGACTTACAGCAGGGGTGTTTTTTACTTGAGAGCTACTTTCAAAATGACCAGCTCGCCCAAAAAACTATTATCCCATTGCTAAAAATAGCGGCACTGGCGTTATATTATTTCAATATGTACTTTACATTGAATCTATATGACTATGCCTCAGATCTACTCAAATGGGAAGTTGAAAAGGAATTTCTAGGTTTAAAAAATAAATGTGTATTTGACACAAACAATACAAAAACAATGTATGTAAGTTATGAAGCGAGGTTTCTAGCCGAGTATGTGGGCTCGAATCCACTGCGGCACATTCAGCTTGGCCATGCGTCTATATTATGAGTACAATGGCCCATGTTTGGGGGAGGAAAGGCTGGCAGGGAGCTAGCGGCTCTTACGGGCTAGGGTGCCTGTTACTGAGGGGTGTTGAACAGGAGTAAGATGAGGTGCTACATCCTCCCGGTGGGGGCTCCTCACTGGCAGGTGAGCCAGTAGGGTACAACAGTAGTGGCAACACAGAAATGGTTGGAGAGTGTTAATAATAATAATGACTAAAAAAAAAGATTGTTCTGAATGTTTTTCTGAACTATGCAAATGGCACTTTCTTGATGCACTAGCCAAAGTGGTTAACATTACACTATATGCATACAGGGTGACCATTCTGGCATGTTAAGCTTCAGCATTTTTTCCCATAAATTTCAGTTCTGTATGATTGTTATACGTCATTATTATTATTAGTTTTGCGTTTGAAAAGACCGATTTACATAATTATGTCCATCTATATTTAACACCTCAGTTATGTTTAGCCAATATTAACTAATTATTATGGTAGCTTTTATAACATTTTAATAAGAAGCGCATATATAAACACAAAATAAAAACATATAGCCATAACACTTGCTATGCCTATACTATAATGCATTATAAACAAGGTCAATAGGATAGGGTAGGAGTCGTAGGACTCCTACCCACTGCATTTTAACATTAGTTAATGGTGGTACTTGGAGAGAAATCTTTTCTGGGGTGGTACTCACTCAGTCTAAAAAGGTGGAGAACCTCTGATATAAGGCATTATATTCTGCTCATTTTTACCGTATGTCATTATAGAAGGATTTATAATGTGTTATGATTGCATTATGAGTATGAGGTCTACTATAATTAAACAGTGTTATAAGCAGTTTATGATGCGTTTAAGTGCGTTTATAATGCATTTCTAGACACTAGAGAGAGAGAGCTTCACTAGAGTTTGGGGTCCCTCACATCTGCCGATCTGACCGATATGTCTGAGTCAAAGTGTTGAGAGGGCTTTGTCAGAGTACCCCTTGTACCCGTCTGTGTCCCTTTTGTGCCTATATATGGAGATGTCTGTTTCTGTCTGTCTACTTGTGTCCCCCAAGAGGAGAATAGGAATGGTCCATGTTGATACAGTAACACCCAAATAAAACACACCCATATTTAATGCTACTGTATTACTGTCAGCTGTGTTTACCCATCATATCTGACTTGCTATGACCAAAGTCTTATTTCAAAGTAAACCATTGGTATTTCTGAGTATTTTAATTAAAAGGAGTCAGCAGGCAATGCAGATTATGAACCAGGAAACCATGATGCGTAAAAACAGAAATTGGCATTCAACTTCAATTATATCCAATTAAAAATAGGGTACACTTATATAATATGACAGTCGCAGTATTGCTTATTGCACCAAATCTGCATAGGAATTTATGCATTTCCCCCAAAGAGAAAATAATAAATAAATAATAATAATAATAATAATAATAATAATAATAATAATAATAATAATAATAATAATAATAATAATATAGAAATATATAGAATCTATATAGAATATAGAAATAAAGAAAATGTCTGACACGGACTGATGTTTTCACAATATACTGGAACGCCAGCATTACATCAACAGCTTCAGCTGCACTGGAGGCGCTGTGTGGGAACAGGGGTTAAGGCTATCCAGCCTCGTAGGTTCTGGAGAATTCATCAAGCCTGACCTTGACAAAGAAGAATCTGGACTGGTTTCCAGGTGAGCTCAGTTCGGCAGTCACCTAATCCCCAACCTCTCAAACCTTCCCCTCTATGCCCAGCAGTTGGCCTTGCCCTGCCCTCCTCTCCTCCTTTTCTTGCTCACATTGTGAAAATCTCCTTCAGGTAACCCAAACCACATTAGACCCGAATGACTTCCTTCACCCCAGCACACAAAAGAACCCGTTCAGGCTTCCCTGCCCTCTGTCCCTCTTCATAATGCAATGGGGCAGATCAGTATATCTGCTACTCAGACAGGGTCGTGCGCGGATGCAGGGAGGCGTTAGCGAATGACACCAGTCACCCATCGCATCACTCCACCCGCCACAGCATGTTCATCTCCTAACCTCACACTAAACTTCGTGTGAAGTGGTCATCTTCAATCAGTGTCGCCAATTCCTGTCTTAGCAGTTTACATCAAAGATGCTGCAATGATCGGCCATTTGTGGCATACACTGGACCCAGGTGGAGGTTGTACTGACTGACTGTAGTAAATTACTCTTCAGAACAAGGCACCAGAAATGCCAATAGCGTGTATAGACAAGTCTATCGCATATTGTTCTGCATCAACTGGTTAGTTGGAGCAGCAGTGGTTTGTGGAGTTCAGGAATGTGTCCACTTGAGGCCACTTTGCTGGCTCCCAGACAGCATTACTCAACGGGTATAGTCTCTCGAGACAGACTGTTGACTCCGAAAAGAGGGCGTTTTCCTTTTGCCATGATTACTCTACTTCAATTTCTACTATGTTTTTTTGTATTCCTATTTTGCTTCACATTTAACAGACTGGAATTTACAACAATGTTTGTCCCATTTCAGAATCAGAACAACAGAGCACTTTGGAAACGTCTTTTCACATTTAAGTCTCAAGTCCTGCACATCTCTAGATGGTATCTGTCCCCTATTTTGTGTAAGACCAACGTCGAATTCATGAAACATGTGAAAAGCCTTGATTTGTACAATACATACACTGGTGTAAAATGATGAATAATGTGCATAGATCAACACCAGATGTTAAGGTAATGCAGACCGATGTGCAACAAGGGGGAAATCTAATTAGACCCTGTACTCACACACTCACGTACCTTTTCTAGTTTAGGATGAAATAGGCTTGTATGACACAGGCTTATGTGTCAAAAGATATTTGAACTAGAAAAAGTGCCGCTCGGGGCACAGGTCTCCACCAGGCCAGGCCAGGTCAGGTTGTGGCCTCCTGGTGGTGCTATAATAGGCCAATGTGAAAAGGGTGCCATTTGTTCTTACTCCACTGATGGCAATTGGATGCTTTGAGGCATTTTGTTCCATGCCTGAGGAAGGTCCGGAGGGACCGAAACGTTGCTTCATTAAATAAGACAATACTCACCGAGCAAATACACAGTGTGCGGGTGTACCTTATTGCTTTCACAGGCATTTTGTTCCAAAAATGTGTTTTGCAAAAAGAACCTGCTGGTGGCGCTATAACAGGCCAATGTGAAAAGGGTGGGATATATTCCTCAGCCTAGTAGGAAAGATTTCACGTAAATTGCACACTGCGTTCATGATTTGAGGCTTTTTGTTTCAAAAGGGCCAATCCTGCAAACTTTGAAAGCCAATGTTAGCCAATTAGGATGGAATATGAAATATCGGACAGATCCAACTTGAACACATGACTATAGAGATAGCGTGTAACGATTTGTGGGATTTTTGGACAGAATCTGGAGGAGTAATATAAAAAAAAATTGTTTTTCAAAAGTCGGCCTCCTGGTGGCGCTATAACAGGCCGTTCTGGGAATTTTGGGGCAGAGGTTCATCGTTGGCTTCCAGGGAGTGTGTGTGTGCAAAATTTGGCATCGACCGGGTTTTAACGGTGCCGGAGATTAGCGGTTCACAGACACACGGACACATGGACACATGGACACATGGACACACGGACGGACGGAGTGCAAAACATACTCTCTCCCCATGCCTTCGGCCTGGTGGAGACAAAAATGCAAAATGTCATGGACATTTAAATGTTCATGAATCATTTTAACACAGCACTGAAATTAACAGCATCCAACAGGTATCTCAAAACTCTACATGTCAGACCATCAGTACAGTCCTTTAAGCAATCCCAATCCTAAGCGCAATTTGTCTCATTTTATAAACAAATTCCAATCAACTCTGTTGACATGGCAATAAAGTATTGAATTGAAAGGTAAACACATTTTATGTTGCCTAACTCATTACAGCTCCGATACTTCTGTTCCTCTAATGAACCCAGGGATTCAAGCCAGCATGGACTGTTCCGTGCTGGCTTGATTCCAATTTAAAAAGGGACACATTTCCACAGCGAATCAACCTAGTTTGGGGATGTTTGGACAAACATTTTCACCATGCTCATGCCCCAATGAACTGATGGCAGAACTGATTGGGTGATTTGAAAATAATTGTACACACATGGTTCAACAGTTATTTTGACAGTAATTATTTTAATGATTTACTTTGAATTATTTGCAACTGTAGTGACCCTTAGTGGTCAATTTTAATGAAACTTTCAGGGTATTTTCACACCCTGCAAGTTTTTTTGATGATAGGCCCAACAGTTTTTACAGTATTACAGTATTTACCTGTTACACCGGACACACACACACACACACACACACACACACACACACACACACACACACACACACACACACACACACACACACACACACACACACACACACACACACACACATCTTTTTTGCTTGGAGATAACACTCAGAACTTTACCGTATGCAGTCTATCAAAGAAAGATTGTGTGTGTTCGACAGACCCGAAACCCCGATGACCTTGGGATACATCACTGACATAGGCGGATCTAGAAATTATGGGCCACTGGGCCACCGTCATGCAAAAGCCCCCCCCCCCCCCCCCCCCCACCCCCTGTAACTTTCTTTCCCCTTCCCAACGTGGGCATAGTGTCTGTACACGTGTACGCATAACAATTATGACATATAGGCCTGCGATATTCAGATTTACAGCAAGGGATTGCTTAAAAATAACAGCCAAAAACTAAGCCAAATAAATGCAAACTGAAGGTTTAAACACTTGCAGTAATGTACCGTATCATGATGATTTAGGACTTTTGGGGTTATTTTTATTGACACAAATTAATAAGCCCATTGTTAAAACACTCCCATCGCCCAGGACGAAGTTCTTTGTCCTTTCTATTAGTAACGCCCGACGCCCAGGACGAAGTAGTGTCCAAAAGATGAAGATTATTGATGTGAGAACGGATCGCATGGCTCCACAGCCTGGGAGCGCCTGTTGGGCAATCCTCGGTGTTGTGCAAGAGTGAGACGTCATCGAAAAACTCCCTCCCCTGTTTAGCTGATGAAAACGAAAATCTTAAAACGTTCATAACTCGCGATCTAAATCATCCCGTCTAATTATGAAAAAAGATCCTGTGTTAGACGGCGCTCCGCGGTCCAGTCGCTAGTCGCGATAGATTTATTCTTGTCTCCTGTTGTTGTCGATCGACTCTAGAGTGGTGTGGCTATTGTTAGCTGCTACACACACATCAACAACAACTTCCGGTCCGTCCGGAAAAGGGGTCCGTGTTTATAAATCGAATGGGCGCTATAATGTAATGGATTAAATAACCCCGGGCAATTAATAACAGTGACAAGGACCGTGTGTGTCACTGCTATTCACTGTTAACCCTTTTTTGGGGGGCCCCTGAGCTTGAGCCTCTTCGCGGTCACACGGACGCTCAAGCTCAAGGGCCCCCCTAGCTCATGGGACCCTGGGCCTGGACCCAACAGGCCCGTTGATAATCCTCCCCTGATCACTGAGGATACGTCCCAGGTGCAATGTCCATGCAATGTTTTTATGTTATGGAGTATGACACCCTGGACCATATTTATCATTGCTTGGGATTTGGGACAGTTAATTTACTTTTCTAGTATCTTGGTTCCAGGACCTTTATGGCTAAATTCAGGCACAATCTTCATATGACCACCGCGCTCTGACTGTAGGTGCGCCACCCGATTTACAACATATCAGGATCAAGGAGATGGGTCGCACACACCAAGACTGTGGTTCAAAAAGTTTTATTTCAAACATGACAAACGTTTCGGCTATCAGATGCAGACCGTAAACTATTTCATTATATAAACGAGTCCTGATTCTGGACTTGAAAACTGACAGTGACACTGACAAAAGCACGACATTCACTTTCAACACCGAGCCAATTAACCACTCAATTCCTATTTTCAACCACTTTGAAACACAAAGCGTCTACTGATCAGCTGTGATTGATTAGTCAGCTACAGCAGTGAGCTTCAGTTCATACATGATCACATGACCTCAAGTCCCTCTCAAACTAGATATAAGAAAAGGTGTTCCAGGTACATGCTGTAAAGCAGTGGTGCTCAAAGTGGGGTCCGGGGACCCCCAGGCGTCTCATTCTATGAGATGATATAGCATCTGCATCGAGTTGAACCACTATTTTATACTTTGTCTTTTAGGATAATTTGCCGGTCTACAAGCTCAAGCTCATCTGCTTTAAAAAAATCACACCCGTATAAAGTGAGGGGCGCTCTTATCATCGTACATCATCATGACGTAACATGTCAATTTGCTCAGACACGCACACGTATGATGTAAATTCTCCTTTCATTGTCAATGGCATTTAATGTTTGTGTTAGCACAGAAAGCCGATTTGCTCAGACATATGACATAAATTCTCCTTTCATTGTCGATGGTAAATGTGACACGAGTTAGGACAAAAAGCTGTACTGTATATAGCGCCCCTCAAAAATCACACCTGTGGAAAGTGAGGGGCGCTTATCATCGTACATCATCATGCCGTAAAATAGACACTATGCCTATTTGCTCAGACACTATGACGTAAAATTCTCCATTCATTGTCAATGGGAATTTAATGTTTGTTTAAGACAAAGTTTGTGGGATGTAACTAAAAGCTGGATGTATACTGTAGGAGTGGATATCGCCCCTCAAAAAAGCACAGCTGTGTGAAGTGAGGGGCGCTCTTCATCATAATACATCATCTCATTCTGGACAATCACAATTTGCGTCCTCACTGTTTATCCTCAACTAGACCGGCTGTGTAGAGCACTGAGTCGGTAGTGATGGAAGTTGGAGATCCATGCCTCACCTCTTTACAGTCGTACTGTACACACGCGTACAGACAGAGACATGGTGCATTTATAGATAGATATAGATACTGTACATACTTTGTTTAGCCAATCAAATCCTCGCTATGGGGTGATCAGTCAATCAAATCATAGGAGCTCAGCATAGGAGGGCCCTCAAAAATAACCCTATTACAAAATGTGGTCCCTGGCACAAAATATCTTCAGATGGGGTTCCACGGCCAAATATTAATTTAGACGTCTGTGACATGAAAATGTTTGAGAACCACTGATGAAAAGCATGCTGTGTTGTGCCCCATAGTCACTATACATCAGTGACTTGTCACAGAGTGTCAAAATAGCTGAACTCGTTGTGATGTGATGTGATGTGATGTGATGTAGATACGCTATTTTTGTACGTTTTCACCTATGACTGAAACTTTTTTGTTGTTGTTTTTCTTCTTTATAATTATAATTATTTGTTGTTGTTTGCTTGAAATGTCTATGCGGAAAATGAATGAATGAATTATTTCCTGGGCCTGTCGTCAAATCAAAAAGCTGAAACACACTGTTCCATGCTGTAACTACATAACAGTCTACTCTACTTCAACTTTTCAACTGGCGTGGAGCCAAGCACACTGCACCTAAACGGGAAGGGTTTCAAACGCCCCCTCCCCCACCTCAAGGCAGGAAAGTGAGTCTTGACACCATAGATATCTATGAAATCTGTTCAAGTCAGCCAGTCAGGTGTCGCCAGGCTGCATCTGAACCTGCGTCACCTTGACCCAAGTCCATGCTATCCTATTTAAGACACGAAGAGCACCTCTGTAGTCTAGCTTGAACAGAACCCCTAATGGCTGATGCATGGGCTCCACAGAACACCTTAAACCTTGAGAAGGGGGTCTGCAGCTGATAGTGTATGTGTGTCTGTGGGTGGGGAGATATAGATACCCTGCTCAGGATTAGTAGCCATGCTGCTGGGAATTGGAGAAGGAGAGCATAGAGGAAGGCCCCTTGGAAACACAACACCACCTGACACATATGGAATGGAGTCTTCGCAACTTGGTAAAACAAAAACGCACATGTATGCCAAAGAGGGAATAGATCTGCAGAATGTAGTCTTCTCTACAGCCAAGCACTCAGCCAATGAAACAGAGCTGTGAGGTCTATCCATGCGTACAGACTGCCCAGTAACTCCAAGCCTCTCTTGTGGCTCAGTCCATACCTCAGGGCCAATGGTCACTTCCGCCTGGCCTAAAAGATTGAACCAATGGTGTGTGGAGTTACAGACCCGGCCTAAAGGGACAAATTGTTTCTAAACTATCCATCATATTGCTGGGAACCCCCTCAAGGACTCTTGGAGGTATATGCCAGGGTTCCTGACCTATACTGTTAACATGTATGTTACATTCTTTGACTATGCTATAGCTAAAGCTAATCTACAAGCTCATTTGCCACAGTGCAACACAATTGGGATTTTGTGTTGCAGGGGCAACAGCTCCACCAGAGAGCTCCAGACTTCCCTCTCCAGAGCAACATTAATACATTAGTAACTTCCTCCTGGGGGATCCCGGGGCGTTCCAAGGCCAGTGAGTCGATGTGATCCCTCCAACTGCGCCTTGGTCTGCCCCTGGGTCTCCTCCCAGTGGGACGTGCCTCGAGGACCTCCCTAGGGAGACGCCCGAGAGGCATACTAACCGGATGCCCGAACCACCTAAGCTGGCTCCTTTCCAGACGAGTCTTTCGTGTGACTGAACTTCTCACCCTATCTCCAAGGGAGATGCCAGCCACCCGTCGAAGAAAACTCATTTCGGCCACTTGTATTCGCAACCTTATTCTTTCGGTCATGACGTGTTGAATCCCTGAATTCACCCTGTCAAGTCCCGCCCGTGGTTGTGCCCCTCTTCGCACCCATTGGTTGCCGTTTCATGGCTGGACAAAAATCCTCTCTCTCCATCCACTACCAAATAACATGTTTTTCAGTTGCTTCGTATTGATATTCTGTGCACTCAATTCTTATTTTAAACTTGGTGTCAGTAAAAATCACAGGTGCCGCATGGTGACTGGGCATATCATGTTGTTTTTAGTTTTATCCAAAAAGGATGTTTTAGCAAATTAAACATAAACAAGGCGGAACCAGGTCGGAACAAGGCAGAAAGAGCCTGCTGGTTAGTCAGTCAGGGACCAATCAGAAGGCTGACAAAGGGTGAATTGTCTAATATATTAGACAGACAGACAGACAGACAGACAGACGGTGTTGAAAGTCTGAATATTTTTCACAAAAATGTTACACTGGTGTATGCACACAAGGAATGTTTTCAATACAGTGAGAAAAGTCTACTTCTCAGCTATCAAAAGGCTGCATTTAATGCATAATCAATCAACAGAACAGTCCTGTGTAAATGATTTACATTCAGGTATTGACAACATTAAGCCTGCTCCAGCATTCCATTTTACATATTCCAACACATGAAAACTCATAAGATCAAAAGCTCCAATGTACATTTGTACCAGATATAGCCTAATACAGTGACCTACATAATACATAAAATCCAAGCGGTTTTATACAGTGCATCCAAGCATGCAGTCATCAAGAGTAAGCAACATCTCCAAACAGAATTTCATTTAAAATCTGTAAAAGTAAATGTATGCTTTCAATACTTAAGAACACGCAAAATAAATGTTATTTATTTTACAACACACAAAACAAGATATGTATCAGACCAATATGACATAAAATCCTAATTTTAAATATTTGTGGCAGCTTAAATCCATCATATCATAACAAAATGAGAATTCCCAAAATCGTATTCCTAAGTAATGCATGGTAACCCCTAACATCTCATCGGGGTCATCCCATCATCATCATGCACAGTTTCTAACTTTAATACCAGCATCAAAACAAATCAAATCATGTGTTAAAGCACCTGAGAGTTAATAAAGAATGGGTCCGACTCCAGTTATCTACAAAAAAGCAAGTTTGTGTCAGATGAGCCATCCACTAGGAGAGAGCTACTTTAATTCATTTTTACACACGTTTTAAAAAATAATGTAAGGCAGTAAGGCACAGCATGAGGGTATATTCAAGACATATCTTTGGCAAAGATGACACTGTTAAAGACTGGTGGTACACAAGACGGATTCAGCCGTACTTCTCAATGAGTATCATAGACAAGTTATATTATATACACACTCTGACAAGAACAAGACAATTTGGCTCTGCTACATTCAAATTTCATCCAATTGAAATTGCAGTTCAGTAGGATTTGAGTTTTATTTTAATATCATTCTTTTTATCCCACGATTTTTGTAATCCATTTTTTCACCCGGTGCCAATGCCTAAATGTAATCCTGGGCGCTACTCTCCCTCTGCCAACCTGGGGAGGGCCGCTTATCGCCTGATGGGGGGAGTTTCTCCGGTAGGACTTAGGGCGTGGAAGGAACACGTTATTCCAACCAGTTAATTTCCCCTCCATCAGGCTGATTTCAGTCTCATCCCAAGTGAATTGTTTTTCAGGTCTCTGAATTGTGTCCAAGCGAACTTGAGCCACAAGAGGCACCATCGAGCAAGCTAAAGCGAGTAAGTCGCCGTGCCGAAAGTTGTGAAGTTCGCTTGGGCCGACTCAGTGCTGTTCCAGTTATGTACAGTTAGGCACAGAATCCTAAATCATGTTTTGGGGTGAGCGTTTGCCCCAACTGTCACTCAAAGTGACTGTGGCCAATCACAGCACGTCTTTTTCCAGGACTTGTCAGAAACCTGTTGCAGAACACTATCACGCGACCACGACATGGCCCGTCATCCTATCTCCTCCAAAACAGGTGCAATCTGTTCAGCCAGAGCCTGAGAGGATGGTAGACTGCTCAGGCCAGCCAGAGTGACAGTGGAGTGAGCGCACTGCCCCAGAGCCCCAGCAGGGAGTTGATATACAAGTTTATGCCTATATATATGTGGTAAAAGAAAATCAACCTGGTTCCGAATAACAATTACGCTTTTATCGCAGTATAGTTTGGGGATGGGGGTCATGGGGATGTACTTATCACACAAACAGTTCTAAACAATATATTTTTGGGGAGAATTAATTGCACGCAGTGATATGTCTTAAATCCATATCGGTGCAAGTCGAAGTCAAGTCTCAAAGTCTCAAGTTTGTCTCATATAAAGCCTCATATAAAGTCTCAACTTAAGTCCAGCTCAAATCCAACTACAGGTCTATGGTTAGCAAGCTAGTTCTGTGTAAACGGCTGATCATATCAGACGAGTTTGATTATTTTAATTCACACATCATATGATGAACTACAAATTAATTTAAGTGTTGTGGTCAATTTGCAATATGGCCCTTTTCAAAGTTCCTATTGATCCCTGGGAAATTCAGATTCAGAAATGCACGTCTATCTGGCGTTAAGCTATCGATTAATTCTGCTGCCACCCTATTGATCATTCTCACATCGCTAAGCCGATTACAGCTGATCTTTGATTTCGAACACTTTATAATTGAAAAGTGTGAGCAAACGGGAACGTTTCTGACCGCTCCAGGTCCTGTGAAACAGCATACGGAGGCGTAGTGAGTTAGATGGATGTAACGTAGAGCCTAAGGAGGCTGGGTAGAGGACCACGGCCTGCTGGGTGAACCCATTGTAACCTAAATGCAGGGGAAGTGTCCGTGACACAGTAGCCGGTGTGTGGTTACCATACAGGCTGCCTCTACTTAACCGCCTCCGCAGAGAGAGAGAGCTACTCCATTCACAGGATGAACAGCGAGAAAAACCTGACGTAACTTGAGCATTCGACACCCCTTCTTTCTCTTTCCCCGGAGCCCACCTCACCTCAGGCTGGTCTTATCTTTCTGCCAAGGGCTCCTTATCCCCTCCCAGTTGTGATTAGCTGTGACCATGTGCTCTATATGCACAAGTCCTATTGTCCACGACACTCTGCACTCCCGATTTCAGCTCTGAGGTAATCTCGGGATAATTTCAGTACAACGCTTTGCGTGAAAACGAGACCGGGCTCGTGGTGTGGCACATTACCAGTGCCAACACTCGTGCATTGAAAACATAAATGCCGCTAATAAAAGACTCTATATTAAAGTGTTTGTGCATACTGCATATATAATACAAATTAGTAAAAGGTGACGGACCTGTGAAACAAACATCTTTACAATCATGGTTGGGGGAAAAAAAAAAGTTTAAAAGTTATTTAGTCCAAAAAAGAAAATCTATATCGCGAAACAGAAACTTGGTATCCAGTGAGACGTTTCCTGAGGCACCGCTCGGCATCAAGACTCAGACGAGCTGCAGCGGTTTTTCACTCTGGGCACGACGTGGATTTCGTCGCCGTCTTGAATGCCATACGAATGGAGGGCCCGGCATCCATATCTCATCTCCTGAGGCCCCACCACGGAGCACATGACACGGTCCATATAGAACAGCCTCATGCCGCCGACGGGCAGCTGCACCAGGGTCTTGAGCCGCTTCTTCAGCTCACCCACCGTCTGCTCCAGACGCAGACTCAGCACCTCCACCGTGTCCCCCCAGCGCACGTCCACCATGGCGCTGCCCCCGCAGCTCAGGTCCACCTCGGCCAGCGGGGGCAGCTCGCCGTACTTGGACACAAGGACGTGGTACCTGAAGACGAAGGGGATGGTTTTTTCTTGCTCGCTCCCACAGCATTTTAATTCTATTCTGCCCACCAAACACCAAAACAGTAAAACACTAAAAAAAGAAAAAACAAATACAAAGCCTTTTTGTGTCATGTATCATGGATATATTTTATCCGCATAACACATTATGGTGAATAAAAATAGCTATCATGTATACAAAATAAACACTAAATAGAGAAAAACAATCCTAGTTTTAAAACAAAACAATTCTTGTTTTAATTTAACTATGTCTAAAGTTCTATGTGCACATATAGGCCCATTTTATTAAATTATACTCACGCTGAGCTGATAATTTATTGCAAAAAAAACAAAACCTGATGTTTAGTTAAGCAGAGAAATATCTTTGCTGATACACCAGGTTAAGTGTCAGGTGATGTCCGAACTGTACACGCCAAATTAACAATCTACCTGCATTTGACGACTGGCTTGTGTTAAATACGGACCCTGTGTGTGTGTTTGGGAGGGGGTTGGTCATAAAAGTCAACAAAATGTGCTAGTTTGTGTAAAGTGTAGGTGAATGCTTCTACAGACACATTTGTGTGCGTTCATGAGTTCGTCGGGGACAGAAATACTGCAGGGGTTTCTGCCTCTCGCTTGCCGTGAGAAAGCTCTCAGCCACCTCGGGGGAATGCAGGCTAGAGATAAGGACCCGGGAACGATTAAATAAAATCCAGGAGAAAAGGCCTGTGCTTTCAAAGCTACTGTAACAGCTGGGCCAATCAAAGCAATTTCCCTTCCCTCCCCAAAAACTCCCCCACAAAGCAAATCCCCTGGCCTGGGGTTTCGGGCCAAAACCTTCGAAGCCGCCCTGGGAATTCTCGTCTAAGGCCACAGTGCACAAAGTACCTTTCTATGAGAAACCATTTAGCTCTAAACTGCTCTCATTTAATGTGATAAGCATGGCAGTACAACGGGAGGAATAACAACACAGGTGATAACAAGCAGATATCCCAAAAGTCCTTTCTAATGGTCTTCCGGAATAGCAGGCAATGTTTTGGGCTGTGCATGAACATCAAAGTGTTGAGGCAAAAATTCCCTGATGTCTCTCACTGTTTTTCATCCAGAAATGACCTGCTAATGAAACTAAATCAATGAAATGCTTATTTCCTCACTTCCCTCCATATGCGCCCCTTCCATATTCACGCTTCCTTCACTCTACTTGCAGTAAAGCTATGCCTTCTCTAAAATGTCTGCTCTAACCCAGTTCGCTTCTCTTTCCTTGCAAAGAATTCTTCCTATCCTGCCTACAGCTTTGTCAGTTTTTTATGTTTCCTTATTAAAACACTAGTTTAATCCATTGAGACCTGGAACGCATCCATGTCACGTTAGCGTTTAACCACATTAGCCATTAACCCATTTTGGGGCGGGAACCCCTTTTGGTGTTTTAAACATCGTTATAATTTAGCTATTGAAAAATAGCAGATCTACAAGCTCATAGCGCGCCACCGAGTGGCGCGCTATGAACTTGTAGGTCTGCTATTTTTGAAAAATCGTTAAAATGTGCCTCAAATCTTTCCGAAAATTGTCATGATTTAGAAAACTTTTTTTTTTAAATTTCGACGTCAGGCCTGAATGGGTTAATGCCTCAAGCCCCCCCACCCCCACTCCTGCCCCCTTCTCTACTACAGTACATGCTCCCTTTAAGAACAGTAATCTCGTATATATGTCTGCCGTTGGTGTGGTTTGAGGCCTGGAGTTTATGGTTACTCAAAGACAGGCTGTGTCAGATCTCTGCAGACCTGTGGTGTTCACCTGAGCGGACTCTGATCTCCGAGGGCTAGTCAGGGCACAGCCCCATCCGCATCGAAAGGGGATAGTGGCCCGTCCTGTGCTCACTGCACCATGTCTGACCCCCCCAACCCAATAACACTCACATGCAGTCACAGCCAGTGTCTATACACTCCAAGAGACTGGCGCCGGACCAACAGTGTGAATATGCCATTTATACGAGCAGGAAGCAAATGAAATGGAGTAATAGAGGACACTGTTAAACCGTGAGAATTTGAGATTTCATTGACAGTGGATGAGGGTTGCAGGATGACTGGCTCTGTCTCACTGCTATTTTGTGATGCGTTATTCTGGAGTCATTTATAATACACTCACAGTACATACTAGTATACTGTACACTCACAGTACATACTAGTATACTGTACACTCACAGTACATACTAGTATACTGTACAAGTGGACATCATTCTTGTCCATTATTATGGAGGAAGAGTCATACACCTACAGTATGTCATAGGAGAACACACTGCCAGGAAACTAACCAATGTCTCAGCTGTATACAGTACGCACACACAGACACACACATATATTATTATATACGATATATCTCTTAAAAAAAGAAAATCAACCTGCTACCTTGTATATCGGTTTACCAATCAGAGAATTCATGGTACAAAGCAGTCATTGAGTGGGGAGAGACTGGTGGCATTGTCTCCCAAAGGTTAGTTTCCCCCCAGACAGGGACCGCGCCTTCCCTAACAAATCCCTCCCCCACATTCTGCTGAGGTTAAGTGGAATGCAGCCACTGAAGAGTGTGGGCAAGTCGCTTTTAGTGTCAGTCACTAGGAGGGCTTCAAAATATATAATAATAATAATAATAATAATAATAATAATAATAATAATAATAATAATAATAATAATAATAATAATAATAATAATAATAATAATAATAATAATAATAATAGAAATTGCATTGCAAACACTAATTGGACCATCGTCACTAGTTGTGGCACAAGTCAGATATACTTCAACCTAAATATTAATTATACTGTTCTGCATTACATAATGCATACAATCTAAAACTTCCTGATCAACTGCTTAGAGACATCCATCATGAGAATTTATATGAAGCCTAATTATTACTAACTTTGTTAATTACAAAGCTTTGCTGAATCCTCGACTGATCATAGACATAATCTGTTATACAGAAATACCAACATTGCTGACTGCTTACTGTAAATCGCTCTGGATTAAGAGTGTTTGCTAAATGCCTAAATTGTAAAAAAAAATATATATATATATCTTGTACATTTTGTGTGAGAATCCATAAGTAGACTGTTGGGGTTTGTTCTGCAATAATGACCGACTTGCTGTACATCCTTTACATAAAAGGCCATAATACTACTAAGACTGGCATCTGCGTTATCCTGTGTATTGTATTATTAAATTACATTCAAAAGGACTGCGATTGAAATCGTTGTCTATGGAAGTGGGATTACAGACTTTGATGAGTGCTATCCAATATTTGACTTGATTTCATGCCATTATCCTTGTGTGCAATCCAAACGCTAATGACACTAAAGCAGATCTGTTAGGGGTTTTATAGGATCATTACCTTTTCTCCACAACAAACTGTTTTACCTGAAATTACCTGAAATCATACTTCTCAATGCCAATGGAAATGTGATCACCTAGAGGGAGTATTAAGCTCCCAAAACAAGGCTTGGCAAGGACACACCACACTAATACATTCCCACAGGACCGACGCAATAGTGGGAAATAAAAGCTTCTAAAACCACCCTCTGCCTTTGATTTTCTTTTTTTAACGTTTGAGAGACAGGAAACTCAGGGCGGATAAGAGATGCTGAAAGATATGCAACAAACTTCTCCTGGCGGAATCGAATCGGAATGTTTTGCGATTGATGGATCCGCTTGCACTATCCGGTGTAGACATCTTTTGAGAAGACATCTTTATCCCATTCTGGACGGGAACTAAGCATTATGTTGTACTTTAGCTATTGAAAAATAGCAGATCTACAAGCTCGTAGCACGCCACCGAGTGGCGCGCTACGAGCTGGTAGGTCTGCTATTTTTGAAATATCGTGAAAATGAGGCACAAATCTTTGAATATATATATTCTTTCAGAATACTTTTTTTTTATTTTGACGTCAGGCCTAAATGGGTTATAGATGGCCCAGCATTCGTCTGGTTCACGGCCACCCAGATGACAACGTTTTGTGTGACGCTTGGTGTGACTGTGTGATGCTGCATACTGTGTGATAGTGTGTGTACAGTGTAGACAAGTACCTCTCGGGAAGCTCTTCTTCTGGACATTCACAGAAATGTCTGATGAAGAACCTCTCAGCATCCTCTCTCTCCCCATCGCTCACCACACTCCCATTCAGCATTGTTACAGATGACAGCCTGCAGGAGAAAAAAAAGTGATCACAAAAATATGCATTAAAAAAAGCACATCATCCAATTTAAACCTTTTCTTCATAGGACTGGTCCTTATTAATGACCATTATAGAGCGTCGCAGTCCCGCCCCCTACCCTGGACCAGGAAATGATTCTCCGTTCATTTTCCTCATAGACATTTCAGAAAGTATTTATTTAAAGACGTTTACGCCGCGGACAAAGCCAATTCGAGTCGTGATAAATCATGACAACAAACACAATTTCTGGGCCGAACAAATAATTAGAAAGAAGAAAAAAACGGCAGGTTACAACACTTTTTTTGTTGTTTTTCTTCTTTGTAATTATTTGTTTGGTCCAAAATATTGTTTGTGTTGTCATGAGTTGTCACGACTCGAGTTGGCTTTGTCCGCGGCGTAACCGTCTTTAAATAAATACTAGTAGAAATGTCTATGGGAAAAATGCATTGGGATTCATTTCCTGGTCCATGGTAGGGGGCGGGACTGCGACGCTCTATAAGATGGGACAATTTAGTCTATGGAAAGTTCCGAAACCTGCCAGTGCCTACCAATGACATCATCGATGGGAATTCCAAGCTAAAAACAACTCTGGATAAGATGCTCTTATCCAGAGTGACTTACAACTTGTGTGAGATAGATCAGAGTAAATGGCAGGAACCCCAGTAAACAAACATACACTGTAAATGGTCATCAGTTAAATGCAAAGAAAACGTTTTAGTGTGTCAAAGAAACTATGATACCAGTTAAGCATCAAACATACAGTAGTTTCTAAATCAAAATAAATCTATTGAATGGGTTAGACAGGTTATGAGATAGTGTCTTTGTGTTGTAGTGGAAAGGTTGTGATGAGTACGATGTATTCATAAATAGAGTTTGTAGAGCTGCTATTTTCACTAGTGTGGGTCCCGGACAAACGTCTAATTTTCTCTTTTGGGTTTTGAGCTGAAAGGTTTTGGGAACCACTGATCTACAGTGTATGTACAGTGAGTGTGTAGGTGTCAGAGTGCATAGACTAACTGTGCTACGACGAGGCTGCGTCTCTCTTTCTTTCTGTAGGCCTGTAGCAGAGGAATCCCCTGGGCCTTAACCTCCTGCAGCTTCGGGAAAAGATTCAGACGCTCAATATCTTCCCATTTTCCAAGCCCTGCATAACAGAAAGCCACGTTGAGAGTACAGTCTCTTTTACAAGTGTGAACTGACAAAGAGAAGAGGCAAATAATATAAGACATATAACAACAATATACAACAACAAATACAGGAGAATAACAAGGACAGATAACATTCGTAAACACAGTACTCAAGGAGAAACAGGAAAATATAATAAAATGACCAATAAAAAAACTACTATAAAAAAACTAAGCAACCATGTTTGCTACTACACTAACATAAAACTAGAGGAACAAATTTGCTATACGTCAAAGCAGGAGCAGTGCCTGGGCTTTTTTTTCTCCTAAAGATACTTTATTTGTGGATGTACCAAAATGAGAGATAGGGTAATTTGCGCAAACATCTGTAGTACGTAACGTGACTACGGTTGCTCCATCTCTGACCTGAGCTGTTGAGGTTGATGCTGCGCAGGTTGGGGAAAAGGCGCTGGAGCGTGTCCTGAGTTTCCTCTACAGACTGAAGGCTGTTATTGGCTAGCCCCAGCACCTCCAGGCCCGGGTACATGGCTCCAAGCTTCCTGACCTCTGCCCAGTCCTGCAGCTGGTTGTCTGTGATCTGCAGCAGGCGTAGGGACGGACAGGGCACTGGGGATTCCATCACGCTGTCATAATCGTTCAGACAAAGGAACAGCTCCTCCAGCCTATAGGGCAGCAGCACAATGACAATGGTTATTATTATTAACCAATAATCAGTCAATATGATGTCGGTGGTGACCAGCACCAAGTAGTGAATGATGTAATTTCTAAGGATGCAACAGAAACAAATAGATTTAGGCTGCGTTCGGATATGCACAATCACATCACAGAGCGTGGCTTATTTACGAACGACCAGTTAAAATTGGTTGTTTTTAAAACATGGACCAAGGTAAATGATGAACGCTTGTATGGTGATGTACTAAATGCTTGCCTTGCTAGGTTAGCTTTCTCCACCGGGAGCGCTTGAGACACCGCAGTGACGCACTCACACTGAACAAGCCCAACTTCTGTGAAGGGGTCGGTCAGTGCGGGCACTCAGCACACCCGGGACGCAGCGCACCAGATTTTCGAACGGCAACGCACCGAGTGCACTGAATAAATGAACGAGAAGAGTTCACCCCAGTGCGAATTTCTGAACGCACCCTTAATGGATATAAAATAAAAAGTAGATTTTAATTATTTTTTTTATGAAAAAACTGCGATATGGTTGTATGAGAAAGTATACTTAAGTGGCTAATCAGACTAATTGATTTAGTCAATTATAAACATTTAGACATAAATTGAGTTAATAACTTAAAGACTAAAACATGAGCTTCTCAATTATTTGAATAATCAAAAGAGTACCCGATAGAATAATACTCAAGATAATCAACAGCTGCAGCACTACAACACATGTCCTCTTACTCTGGGGAGTTCTGTGTGACAGTGTGAACGGTGTCCCAGCTGACGCGTGTCTTGATGAGCACCAGGTGTCGCACTCTGGAGAAGGCGTGGGCCAGGCGGGGCTCCAGGTCACAGCCGCTCAGAGGGTTCATGCTGAGGTTCAGGAAGTTCAGGCGGGGGGTGTTGGACACGATAGTACCGACCTGACAACCCAGAAAGATATGAACCCGTTTAAGAGTAAGACCTAAGGCCGATTCTACAAAATGCCTTCTAAATCAGTAACCTCGCGTCACCAGACTTTCCACCCGTGGAGGAAAGGCTGGTATTGGTTCTAAAACCAGCTGTGTGATCCGGTTTAGGAAAAAAGAACAGTAAAACATTGTGGTTCCGGTAGTGGGTTTCCGGTTGGCGTTGCATTTAAAAACAAATGTTTTAGTCGCTGAGATCGCCTCGAGATGCCTTTTTTAATATAAATTGATTGCGGTTCACAACTGTGTTCTCTACATGCTCATAACACTCCGGTTCAGGTGCGGAGAAAAACTAAATAAATAAATAAACT
Source organism: Electrona antarctica (assembly GCF_951216825.1). Taxonomy (NCBI): domain Eukaryota; kingdom Metazoa; phylum Chordata; class Actinopteri; order Myctophiformes; family Myctophidae; genus Electrona; species Electrona antarctica. The sequence goes on along the minus strand of NC_136789.1, from coordinate 20,889,954 downwards.
GAAGTGAAAATTCTGCTGGCTTATGCTGTCTATATGGGAACGCAGTTTTTAGAATCGTAATATCTCGGATTCTTCTTTTTAGGTCAAAACAAGCTTGATTTGCGCCTCCTTTCTCTAAAGTCTAAACAATATGATCCCCGGTTACAAAATGTATGTTTTGGGTGAATTAAATTCACTTCCTGACTCTCGGTTTCCGAGTGAAACGGCTTTCAAAATAAAGGTGTACCCAATAGAAAATCAATGTGTGCCAGTCCTGGAGTACACAATTCATACACCAGATGGGAGTGTTGGTGGGAAAAGAGTTAACAACTTTTCAAAAATATTAAAAATAGCAGATGTACAAGTTTGAAGTGCTGCAAAAAGTGATGCGCTGTGAGCTTGTATATCTGCTATCTTTGAATAGCCAACGCTAAAATCTAAAATGACACAGCTTGCCTTCCCGGTTTTAATGGGCTAAAATGGCTAGAACGAACCCTACAAGCATTATAGCTTTTGATATATTATAGCTGTTTATATATCGTGTTTTCGAGGAGACGCTGTACAAAAACATCTATCATGAATCAGATTCATGAAACTTGTTAACATGCATAGCATTATGCATAGCATACTCTTAGGGGCAGGCAGGTTCGAAGACTGTCTAACGGTCTAACTGTCTATGGTCTTTTTCAGGCCAGGGACCCGCTAGCTGAGAGAGAGATGAAGCAGGGACCCACACTACATATTGTATAAAATTATGTTGCAGATTAAAGGAGCATTCAGTGATTTGGAAAAAAAACCTGGTCCACCCGGTAACAAGATGTGCACATGCACGCTCTACAGTGGGGGGAAGTACAACAGACCAACAGCACGTGCACCAATGCCCTCCCCACTCGATCATGATTGGAGGAAGGCCCCTCTCATCCTGATTGGATGAAGGCTTTGCCACCCAAAGCCCAAACCGAAACTAGGGTTTTTTGACCCCAGGGGCTCACTGGGGACAGGGAGGAACTCCTTATATGGTCAGCACACTTTATAGTAGGGAGGATTATCCAAAAAATAAGAAAAAATAAGTGATATTTGAATTAAGTGAAATCACTGAATATACCTTTAAACTTTTTCTTAAATTTGATAGACAGTTTCATATTAAAACTAATATCCTAAATCTAAAGATTATTCATCTTTAACTGTGATATGATGATTTCATTCAGCTAGAACGGTCTAATAGTTTCAGGAGATCGTATCATTTTACTGTAATTTCTATTCACACCTTATTATTCCATACATATTTTTGTGTATGTTCTCATTTCATCCATATTCAGCATATCTAGTCTCATATCACTCACAATATTGATATTATATGGATACTAACATCCAGCTCCATTTTGCACACAGTATAGTTTCAGGATACCCACCTCTCCCCAGTCCTTAAGCTGATTATAGGACAGGTCCAGCTCTACCACATGGGCACAGTAAGATGCAACCTCAGAGCGGTTTCCAGCTTTGCTGATTCCACAGTCATTCAACACCAGCACACTGGGCAGGTGGAGATGTTCTGCAACCAGGGACAAGTTAGTTAGTTAGTTAAACTTACTTACTATCACTTTATGATCAAGGTAAATTTATAATGTTTTTGTCTTCAGGACAATTTTGGAAACAGGTATTCAAAAATGAATCAATGAATGAATTTCAACAGCTCTGCCATAGACATGTAGAATATGCAATCTTCAACAGCTACAAATAATATAGTAAAACAATAGAAAAAAATAATAATAATAATTAAAACACAACTTGTATGTCTCTAAATGTTAGGATGAATTGAACAAGGTGGACCCTTTTGTAAACAAGTGTAGTGCTTTATTGGGTCGTCCGACTCGTCCACTCACAGTAAGCAGTTTTTTGTATTGAGTTGTGCTTGAAATGTACTGTAATTTTACGTAAAACTAGAAAAAGTGCCCTTCTGGGCACAGGTCTCCACCAGGAGGATAGGAGTGTGTGTGATGTTTGGCAAAATGTTTATGAGTAATATAAACGTGTGCGTGTGTGTGTGTGTGTGTGTGTGTGTGTGTGTGTGTGTGTGTGTGTGTGTGGCATGATGCGTTGATGAGTTGTGGTGATTTGTACAAAACGGGTACAAAGCGGGCTACTCCTGAAAACTTTAGGAGCCAATCGTAGCCAATCAGGATGGATTATGAGAAATCAAGCACACCCATCTTGATCACATGACTATGGAGAGCATGTGTACCGATTTGCGTGAAATTTGGATAAAATCTGAAGGAGTAATATTAGAAAATGTGTTTTACATACAGTATGTCGGCCTCCTGGTGGCGCTATAAAGAGAAGATGTGAAAATTCCAGGCAAAGGTTTTTCCTTGGCCTCTAGGAAGTGTGCAGACAAATTTTACACGAATCCGTGCAATTAGAGGTTAAGACACTAATCGGCCAGTTATAGCGCCACCATGAGGCTGAGTTGAAAATGTACCAGTGGCATTTCTTCCTCTGCCTAGTGGGAATGCACAATTTCACGGAAATCACACGATGTGTTCATGATTTGCGGCATTTTGTTTGAAACTGAGCACTCCTGCGAACTTTGGTAGCCATTATTAGCCGATCAGGATGGAGTCTGAAAAATCTGAAAGACCCGTTTTGTTGAATGGCTCTAGAGAGACTGTGTACCAATTTGCATGATGTTTGGACAAAATCTGTAGGTGTACTGTCCAAAATTATAAGAGGCCAATGTGAAAACATTGGGGCAGAGGTTCAGCTGTGGCATTCAGGGAGTGTGTGTGCAGAGTATGGCTGCGATCAAGCCAACGGTGCCGGAGATTAGCTGTCCACGGACGGACGGACGGACGGACGGACGGACACACACACACACACACACACACGGACGGAAGGACGGAGTGCAAAACATACTCTCTCCCCATGCCTTCGGCCTGGTGGAGACAACAACTGCACAATATGGTAAAACAATAGAAAAACATTACGTAAAACAACTGCACAACACTGAAAGCAGCCCATTTTGTTGAGGAGGTTGATCATGCTACTAGGACACTGAATATTTGGTGTGAAAAAATAATTTAGCTATTGGCAATTAGCTCTTCGCTAAGTCCCACCCAAGCCCGTTGTTGGCCAATACCACGTTAGCGACGGTTACTAAGGTAGAAAACTGGTCACGCTTGCAATGCTGGTCAAAATGTTTAAGCAGTGTCAATAAATATATTTGCTGTACAGCATGTGTGGACCTCAGAAAGAGGGTTTGTTTTCTTACCTTGTTATGAGCAAACTAGTCCGTTCCATGAATTATTTCGCTCCGTTGTGCAGTTTAATAGTACATATTAGAAATAAAAATAGGCTCTCATTGACTTCCATTGTAACGGGGGAACAGCTCTCAAAGTCACTCTTTTAGAACACTAAGCTGATTCTGACCGTTTATGACATCAGGAAAACTCACTCACTTTTATTTTTAATAAAAAATGTCAACGTTGTCTTGTCTGTTTTTGTTTTGACTTCAGTGTTGCCACATTGTGTGAGAGAAATAAGCCAACCCACCTCCAAAAACAAGCCAACTCTTAAAGCCAAATTAAGAAAAACAAGCCAAAACAAACACAATAATATGACCATATATAATCATAATAAAAAGATTGTATGCATTTATCATTATAAATACTATGTAGGCCTATGTCTATGATAATTAATGTTTTGGTAATGTATTACATACACTAATTATTAGCCTTAAGCCAAAAGTAGCGGGAAATAAGCAGACCTGGCAACCCTGACAAGTTTGTGTGGAAAGAAGTTCCGGTTTGCCTACAAAACGATCTGATTGGTCCAAATCTGTACACACACTTCTGAAGTAGCCTCGGTCTCAGCCTTCCATCCAGGCCGTTGGATGTAAACAAATGTATTTGATCTCGTCCACTTGTCGCAAACACCATACACAATTTTGGACGCGTTTGAGGGAGACACTTTAGGAGAAATGTCTGGGACTGCAGCTGGGTGCTCAAACAGCATTGGAGACTTGTTTACAAACGAGAGTTGGGAACACCAGAACCGCTTCACTGTATATCTCCAACCAAAATAGTTACTTTATAAATCTATCAAAAGACGAAAAGTTTTCCTGGTGTCATAAACTGTCAGAATCAGCTTTTGTTGTCTTCGCTTATGTGCTAACTGACTGACTTTGAGAGCCAGGTATTTGACCAGCATGCAAGCGTGACCAGTTTTCTACCTTAGTAACCGTCGCTAACGTGGTATTGGCCAACAACGGGCTTGGGTGGGACTTAGCGAAGAGTGAATTGGCATTATGAAGCAGAAAGTGGGGAAAGGGAGTAGTTCCCCAGGGGAGGTGAATTGTCTTTTACAGATTCATCTAGCAGATGGTTGTGGCCACCCTAATGCTGCGAGTTCATATAGTAACGGTGCCCAAGTTGTTGTTGTTTGGAGAATTTGCACATACTTTGAATGTGTCCTCTGCAAGTTGACCTTTTACAATGGAAGCCAGTGACATGAAGCTACAAAGTGATGCCAAACACTTGTCGCTGTGGGAGGTGTGTGACGCTCCACAAATCAAAGTTGCGCTGGTCTCAGCTTTCATGTTGACAGGCCTGGACTGGCCACTTGACGTACAGTGCAAATGCCCGGTGGGCCGCCGAATGAATGGGCCGCCCTCCTTGCTTTAATATTTTTTGCACATGGAGGGATGTTTTTCAGTATAAAGGTGGTGGTATTAGGGCTTGTTTGTTTGTGTGTGCCTCAACAGAGCGGGCAGCAGAGTATCTGCTATCAGCTTGCCGGTTGTGAGGGGTCGGTCTGGGCCAATTGTCATCCACATGGGAATGTTGTGACTCCAGTGTGGAACTCGAGACTTCATTTGCCAGTCAAATATGATGTCAATCGTATTTCAGGAGCTCTCCTTGACTTCCATTTCGTATATATGGGAAAATATTGTGGAGGTACTTCATTGGCTTACTGACAACGTGCACATGGCATTAGGGTGCTGATGACCTAGTGGTTACGGTGCATACCACATCTCTCTCTCCCTGTTTCCTGTCATTCTAGAACTGTACTATAACGGCAAAAAAAGCATAACAGTGTGTTTTAACAGCAGGCAACAGCCAGACGAATTTTCCGAAGTGCATTATTTGTCAATGGGACCCGCAACTACTGCCGATAGCAGGCGAACAGGCGATGGTTAAAAAGTGGGCGGAGGAACGTTGCCCGAAAATAATTTATCTTTTGGGGCGACATCGTCCGGTGATAGCGGGCGATTAGGCGATAGCCAATGACACTCATGTGTCGCTCACCGTTGTTCTCCCGCTGTTAAAACGCACTGTAAGAAAAAATAAAAATAAATATGACACTGATTGGCTCAGTGGTTTGTGAGATTATCTCCAACCCAAACACACAGACGGACACAAAGAGCTCCATTTTCGTCACCGCTAAACCCCTTACCCCTAAACTTTTTTTTACTATTTTGCAAAACATTTTTGAATAGTTAAAATGGCCAGTCTACAAGCTCACAACGTGTCAATGTAGATTGGCTAGTTGAACTATTCAAAAATGTTTTTCCAAATAGTCCAAAAAGGCAAAGAAGTTTAGGGATAAGGGGTTTAGCGGTGACGAAAATGGAGCCCATAGACTCAAATAGGCTCCTGCAGAGCCACACTGTGTTTTTGTTTCACCTGCTCCATTCCATAAATGCAAGAAAAACCTCTTTAATTGGCTTGAGTAACACTTCAACAGCAACTTGGCAGCTATGTAACTGGCCAGGCCTGGTCGTTTTGTAGCTTCGTCTCCGCTGCTGTGCGTGAACGCAGCATAAAAGGCAGGGTGCTAGCTGAACAGTATGCTGCGTTATAGACACCGCCATGCACATAAGTAGCTCAAAGGCTTAGCAGTTAGCTCCTGGACAAATACTGTACATATCAAGTCTGGGGGTCCTTTACATGAAAACGTTTGAGAACGTTATATAGCAAGTATATATAGCAACAAGAGTTTTTCTGAAATAAAAACAGACATTCGTAGAATTGGTCTCAGGTCTTAATGGGTTTACAAACGTAACTCTACTTCTGCGCTCTGACCACTCTGGTAAGTGGTAAGTAAGTTATCCAAATTACTATTCAACAAATCAAACCAAGGAGGGTCACGTATCCGGCCTTCATCAGTGTAATGAAGGCTGGATAGCTAAAACGTCATCTTGCCAACATGAGGCATAATGCAACAATACAAAATATGGACAGTACGTACGACCCTCCATATTTGATCATATTTGATTTATTTAACACATAAGCCATATTAAAAAAATAGCCATCCTACAAGCTCACAACGTGTCACTTTCGCGATGCATTGTGAGCTTGCAGATCGTCTATTTTTTTAAATAATTGCCGATACCAGTGTCGTCAAAAGGTCAAATAATGACCGATATATCGGCCGAACGGATATAATATCAGTCTGAATCTAGTATAAATTAAGTTCAACAGAATGACCAGTGTCACCTCTCACCTTTGGTGGGTGATCCCGGAGGGCTGGGCAGCACCACCACGCCTTTACCAGGGCCACGGCATAAGGGGAAGTTCTCTGAGATGTACTTCTCACTAATAACCTGGACGAAGGTGCGCTCCTCCTCCTCATCAGAGGTCTGGTCCATGTTGACCTCCTCTTCGTCAGAGGTCTGGTACATGGTTACTGCAGCCCTAACCTGGTGTATGAGAGAGAGAGATGTTAGGGTTGGGGCTGGTCATGAGAAGATGGAGATTAGAGCCAGACCGGTTTGACATTTGTATCGGGATTTATGATGCGTTCCGATTTAGTAACACTTTACTTAAAGGTCGAGTCTATAATGTATTATAATCTAATTTATAATGCATTATAATGCACTTATAACACTATAACTTAAAAGGTTTTAACAACAAGTTTTGTTGTTAAATCGTTAGTTCTATATTCTGATAAGTAATCATTGCTTGCTATAGAACAGAGGTTCTCCAACTATTGGTCGGGAGTCGGGACACAAAGTGGGAAGGTGATGGTGGGGTCACAAATTGCCAACTGAAAAAATAAACATGTATCCTTAATCCTTCCCATTAAGCCATACAGTAGTCCTATGTTATGCTTTATATTTGTATTTACAAATGTGTACAGAAAGTATTTTTCGTAGCAACAAGAATCACAGCATTGTAAATGTATTTTCAGCTTAAATGTTATAGTTTATATAGTATAGTTTCAATTTTGTCTGCATTTTTTGTTTTGTTTTTATCTCTGTTACACCGATCTACACTTAAATTACTCTCTCTGAGTTACAGACGGTGACCCAAAAGTAATCCATTTGGTTCTTAGCTATAAATCATTTAGCTGGGGTCCCCGCTCCCCAGTGGTGGAAAGTACTGTACTTACAGTAAATACAGTTGTGAGGCGTTTTTACTTTACTGGAATATTTTCAATGTTCTATACTTTTACTTCTACTCCACTACATCTCAGAGGCAAATATTGTACTTTTACTCCACTAGAATTATTTAAAAAACGTTAGCTACTAGTTCCTTTTTATTATTATTATCCTTATTATTATTATTACAAAACATACATTAACCACTTCAGCCCTATAATATACATTTCGGCCATTTGAAAATAGACAATCCACAGTTCGGCGATTTCAAAAGATTGTTTATACATTTGAAAACATATGGAAACATTTTGATACTATTACTTTTGTACCTTTACTCAATAAATTCTAAATTTACTTGTAAGTATTTTTACATTGCAGTATCACTTTTACTAAAAAATGTGAGTACTTTTCCCACCACTACCGGCCCCCACCCCACACTGCACACACCTCTCAGTCTGTACTACGGTGTTGGGCTGAAGAAGGTAGCCGGCGACGTGTCCTCCTGTGGAGCTGGCCAACCAGTGGTGACTATGGTGGCAGTACCAGGAACATTTGGCATGTATTGGCCCTTACAGCTGACAGAGGAGAGACACAAAGCATTCCATTAGCCACACAAGTGACACTGTATTCCAGACACAATATGACATAATCTCACTGGAACAAAAGTGCCAGAGAGATGCCATTGTAATTGACTCCTATTTATCTCCTATATTATCTGCTATTTTTGAATACCGGCAATCGTGAAAACTTTGAATATACATATTGTTTAAAGCGAACATTTTTAACTCAAATCTTTGCTTCTGGAGGTAACTGTATGGAACAACATATTTTGAGATGTGAGTCGGCAGAGTAGGTGGAGACCTCCGTTGTAACGAATGGATGCAAAAACAACAACTTGATGACAGAGGATATAAATGCAGATTAGGAAGAGATGAGGTTATCCTTCAAACCAGTGCTGCTCAACTGCACCCTCTAGAGGATACATTGAGGACACTGGGAGTGTGTTTTTTTTTTACAGTATAGTGATACTGTATGCTAGCTACTGTATTAACGTTTCTGTCACTGAACATTGGAACATTAAGAATAATAATTACATTTCTGTTTGTTTCTGTTTATAACTTTATGCTATAAAAAAGTGAATGGTGGAAATAGCCAATCTACAAGCTCAAGCGTGTTACGATGAGACGCGTTTTGAGCTTGTAGATCAGGACAGGACTGACTTGGCAGCAGTTGATATGCTGCGTATATGCATTCACATTAATTGATAGTAACAATAATAGTACTAGTGTTAAATTATTGAAAACAGTATTTATATTTTGATTAAAAAACAACAGTTAATTTTCATTTCATATTCACACAGCAATCTTCACATAGACCTATACGTACATTCTCATTTGAAAACATATACAGTGAAATCATAAAAGATTATTTTTTTCCCCCCATTCTGAATTCCCATAGACTATTTTTTATATTGCATCAAATAAGAACTGTGTTCCAAAAAGAAACAAATGATCCCGGCAGTTTCACTCATATGGATATGAAGAATCAACTGACGGCGAGCAAACGCTAATGTTACTGCCACCGAATTTGTTACATTCTTCGCCATAAACAGACTGTATCAAATATGAGTGACGCACGCACGCACGCACGCACGCACGCACGCACGCACGCACGCACGCACACACGCACACACACACACACACACACCATTGTCCCAGTTCAAATATGATTCTTTTTGGGGGGTCACGGCCTGAAAGGTTAAGAACCACTGCTTTAAGAGACAGTAGGACTGTCCATTTCTATTCTGAGCTAAGGCTACCATTGTGAGTCTTATACGTCTGTGTATGGTTTTATTTTATTGTTGATTGTTGTTGGGTTGTTTTTTTTCATCTTCTTTAATGCATGGCGGATAGGATCAGATAATACGTAAGTAACAAGTAGTAACAAAAAATAATGTCTTAATTTTCAGTCTTATATAACAGATAACATCTACAAAAAGGCAAGGCAGCGGCTTTATCTTCTCAGGAAACTGAGAAGTTTTAGTGCCAGTAAACACACCCTGACCATGGTCTATAGATCACTCACTGAGAGTGTTCTCACCTTTAACATCGTGTTCTGGTTTGGGAAATCTCTCAGTTAGAGATAAAAACAAGCTCACCCAGGTAGTCAACCAGGCAAGTAAGATCATTGGAGACAAACAATTGCAACTTCAGGACATATACATATGCATATGCATCTGTGTATTTTATGTAATGTTTTATTGTTGTAACTGACTGCCGGGTGCCAAAGACAAATTTCCATTTTATGTAAATTAATAAAGTTTTCTTTATCTTTATCTATAATTCACAAATGCACTTATGTCAAGAGTACACTTGATGAAACATTTAACGGTGTATTGTTGCAGTAGCAGTACCATCTGTCAGACACATCAAAACAGATGTATTCTAGGAGATGGGTGCTTGATGCCCATACACAGCCTGGTGAACCCAGATCATCAGCCCTATCAGTTTCAGACAGGTGGTGTCTGTGTGTGCATCTTATAGCTCGGCCCACCTCCAGTGGTTCAGGTAACCGGGGCCCCTGTGATGTTCTGTCAAAGATGGCTTCCCGTTTCAGAGATGCTCTGATTCTTACCTCTGATACACCGGAGACCAAAGGACAGTATTTTTCAGCACATCAGATCAGGTGCCCCCCGTGGTGAGACTGCCTGGTGGGGGCCTTGGTGCCAGGTCAGCAGGGGGTCTAATAGTCTTCACCTGTTGGGAGAAATAATAAACAGCTGAGCTGAATGCGTCTTAACTTAGCTACAAACTGTGGGGGGTGCGTGCGTGTACTCTACTGTACTAAGTAAGTAAACACTACTTGTGTTTTCAGAAACTAGCAATGCGCAGAAACATACCACAATTTCTCATGCACGACGGCTGATCACATTATGTTGTTGTTGTTGTTGTTGTGTGTATGGCCCATGCGTTATGCACAACCATGTGATGATGTGACATGGACATACTTAGGTAGGAGTGCAGTTAAAACACGACTGTAACACAATGTGGCCGCTAGAACATTCTGTGACTTCACTTATTAAGTTATTATTAGTCGAAATCATCGTGAACATACCGGTTACAATTTCTATTTGAAGTGTACAGTAACAGCCAGGTCGATCGTTCCTAAAGTACGACCCTTCATTATTTCGACATTATTAGACCACAAAGACGATTATGGGCACGTTTGATCTCATATCGGTATATATATATACACTCTGCAGCATGGAGATAATGGGTAAATCAAATGTTTTGTTCTACTTGTTTAAAAGTATATTTTCCGTCCATAAGCGATGCACTCACCCCCAGGAGCACCGTCGGTCGGTCGTCTCTCTCTTGCACTTTGTTGTTGTTCTTCGGTTAGTTGACATCTGAAGACCCACCCCCTTGGCCCAGGAAATTACGTAGCTACGTAGTTTAAAACACTCGTCTACAGACACCTTCATTTCTCTCTCTCTCTCTTTAGTGAACTTTAGCCAAATATAAATAACCTTCGTTTCGCTCGCGCACACACAACACGCACACACGCACACACACACACACACACACACACACACACACACACACACACACACACACACACACACACACACACAGTGTCACACACACACATACACACACACACACACACACACACACACACACACACACACACACACACACACACACACACACACACACTTTTTTTTAAAACAACATCACATTTGTGCACATGCATCTATTTTTCAACAGACAATAACAGTATAGTAGCCTATAGGCTGTCTTTTGGGGAAATTACCCACTTTTTATTTTGAATTACCCACGAAAATTATCCCACTTTTACAGAAATACTAGTTTACTAGAAACACTAGGTATGCCGGCCTATTACCAGACTTTATAAATTATGTTTACTTTATCCACAAAACATGTCCTATCATGTCTTCAATCGTGCATGATGTTTGTTTTGTTGTTCACTGTACTGGCTGTTACTGACTGTACCTCCTAATCACGCCCACTGCCCAGGTCCTAAACTCTGATTCGTTTATAGGAAAGTTCAATTTGATTGGCCTCCACAGAAGTCTGTATACAATATACATTGACTGTAGGTTTATTCATACCTGTGTAACAACCTACATATATTACATACATGTAATAGGCGTATAGCAACCACGGCGTTGCTATACGCCATCTATATGCGTTTTCTGTAGCCTACTGAAATCCAACAATGCATGTTCAATCACAAATTCCTACTTGTTTTTGTCACATCACAATTCTTTATTCTTCACATTTGCTATCAGGTACCACGTGAAAATGATTATGCATGCTGTATCATAGGCCTATTTATTATATTGATTCTTCCAATCACTCCATAGGCCTACAATTATTACAGTAGGATACGAAATGGAATACAAACATAGAACATACCGTATTCCACCAATTCGTTCACCACGGGATGGGAATGTTGTCAAGGCACGTCATGACCTCTGGTGGCTGCATTGCTCTATAACAGGGATTTTTAAAGTCTGAGACAGGGGGCCTCCCTTGAGAGAGAGAGAGAGAGGGAGAGAGAGGGAGGGGGGTGCCCATTTAAGTACAGTACTCAAGTAAATGTACTTAGTTACTTACTGTCCAACTGACCAAGACAAGATGCAATCCTGCAGAATCTGATTGATTGATTGATTGAAAATTGTATTCACAGTTTGTAGAATGGGTACAGTTCAACGAAGGTACAGGTCAATACAAAACCTGCTAAAACCAGAAAAAGCAAGATTTGTTTTCATCAGGGTTCTCCATTTTCAATTCATCAGAACATTTAAAGATGTACAAATATACACTTCTATGCAAAAAAAAGAGAAAATAAATTGTCATACTGTATATAGAGAATCACACCTGTCTGAAGTGAGGGGCGCTAACATATTAAAGTCTAACTCATGTTGATTAGGTGATGAAATGGTGATGTAAAACAAACGGTGCCAACACAAACATTAAACGCCATTAACAATAAAGAGACAATATGACGTAAACAACACATTATGATTGCACAATGCATTCACAAAACAAACTTTGAACTAAAGACAAACATTAAACCTGTGTATATGAGGGGCTAGCGCCTTTCAATACTTCAAAAGTATTGAAAAATCACACCCGTGTGAAGTGAGTGGTGCAACTCTGTGTGGGGGTTCCCGGGGGGGGGGGCTGGGTTCCAGACCCACAGGAACGCACCCAGGGTGCCGACTCGGTTCCGGCGAGCCGCCCCGCGTCCGAAACGGTTGAGAAATGACAGAGTTACCGTGTGCCGGTCCCTCTACTGTACCCTCTACTGTACTGTACTGTACTGTTACTGTACTGGCACACCTGAAATCTTCATATATACAGTTAATATGTACGTGTGTGTTTGTGTGTGTGTTAGGTTGCGCACAGGTGGTGAAAAACAACCATGCTGTTTTCGTGCTCATACCCAGCCAGGCAGGCACCCACCCAGCCAGCCAGCCAGCCACCCACACACATAACTCCGTAAGGGAGTGAATGCACCACTCAAAAAAGGGGGGAAAAGTATGGAAACTCTCTATAGGAATATTGTTCAATTAGATGAGTTGAGTTGGGTATGTCACTCCAATCAGATGAGGGCAAAGCGCACAAATGCCTTGAGAAGAGTTCCAAATCGCTGGCCAATTGGAGGGGAGAATAGAGTAATTGCACAATTTAAACAATTTAAACGTTTTCAACGATTTAAGTGCAGAGTACAATAACAATAGCCTGCTTGCCTATTACTATTACAAAAAAAGCAATAACTGATTTTTGCACGGAAAACAAACAACCATCTGGACATCTCATGGGCTCTGTGTATGGCAGCCATATTGGCACAACATTTTGCTGATTCCATACTTCCAGGCAATAACACTAATTAAGGTTGTGTTCAGGGTGCTACTATAGTGTGCATATTGGCTGGAAAGGATCAGTACACTAAATGGAACAGATCGCCTTAATCACAATCAGTATCATTGGTAACAAGTTACAACACAAGGAATTAAGGAAGCAGCCCAATTTCTTTCCAATATGGCTGCCATACACGGAGCCTATTCAAATCTGGCTCATATAGAACCCATTTCCCTTATAGCGGACAGCTGCTATCCACTTGCCAACCAAGATTTAGCTAAATTGGGAAAAAAAACCTTTGACAACTCTAAGTGTGGAAATTCTCCACATCCAATGAAAAACACAAAACAATGTATGCAGAGCATAATGAGGATAATACAAATTCAAAAGAGAGCATTGTATAATCAGCTAAAGACTTTAGGTGATTATAAAACGCTCTTTTTTGAAGGCTACTTTAGGCTAAAGTGGTCCAGATACACTCTAAACCTGTCACCTCAGCCAGCTGGTTCTGGGTTTACAAACACAAGCAGAGCCAGACAGAAAACCCACTGGACCAAATTATAAGAAAACAAAAACAATATCTGAGACATTGGAAAGAAAGACAGTAAGACACCATGGTAAATTGCCATTGGCCCTCAACAGAGAATACACAGTGGCAGATCGAGTACCTGAGCACTTAGACTGATCCAAAACTAAAGAAATCCTTGACTATGTGTGAGCACAGTTTCGCCATAGAAAAAGGCAGCCACTGGCAGACCTCGAGACCTGGCTCCCAAGAGAAGACAGACTGCACTGCACCAACTGCAGTTACTGCACACAAGATGAAGAGGAAACTGAGCTGCACTTTCTACCTGCTAACTGTACCAAGACATCAGAAACACATACTTCCCACAGTTTACAAACACACAAAATATTAGAAAACATGAAGAACTAGAAAACTTCTACGCCAGGTCAGGTAGCTAAGTAGCCAATCTACAGCTCACAACGTATTGCGATGGTATGCATTATGAATATTATGTACTTGCATTATTTGGGAAACATTGAGTAAAGTGCTTCTCTGTTGCTCTTCCACAAGCGTGCATGCGTATACTTTGACATGATACCGTACATTCTAAGTAAACAAAACAAAACAATGAGTGTCATTCTTGAAAGTTTAACCTTTTTATTAAGTGAGTAAATAATAATAATTACAATACACATTTTTCTTCTATAATTGATCATGGGCTACTACATGAAAGAATCCATCATTCATCAGTCATTGCATTCCCATTTAATTCCCAATATTGTCAGGACCGACAATAAATTACTGTTGTTATACCTTACTGCACAGTGCACACTAATGTAGTAAATGTGTTTAACATAAAATAAAATACCGTAAAATAAAATATACAATCAAGTACTTGTACCACAGACAGAAACAAATGCGTTATGCCAAATACTTCCAATTCAATGGAGAACTCAATGTATTTTATTAATCTGTGACTGTGGCTGTACTTAATGTAAAAATGACTTAATAGGGGAGGGTCGTGCTTTATTCAGTTTAATCAGAGGGAGAGTAGCCTATACGTTATTATAACAAAATAAATCTGTCACCATGGGAGGGTCATGCAATTTTATTTCAGAGCAGTAAAATTACTCATTCTAAACATTGATCAATACATGAAAACTAGCCTTTTCATCTTAAAATCTATTTGAGATCAGTCTTACTCTACTCTGTGTTATTGACAGGAGAGATGATCATAGGAACAGAGTTTGTGCTTTTATTCGGGCCACTTGGACTGAAGAATGGATAGAGATTCTCAGTGAAGGTAAAGCCAGTGTAAGAGTAGAGATGAACTCTGGCCTCCACATCATAAAAGGAGACCAGACCCTCCTCATAATCCACAAACACTCCCACTTTCTGGAGCTCCTCTCCTACAGGGAGAGGGACATAGGAAGAATCAGTATTAGCCTCATGATTTCCTTTCATCAACCAAATGGTCCAGAAACCATTGGCAGGGCTCAGTCTGAATTCTTTCCTCTTGATGGACTCTCTGGCCACTCCCAGAATCCACTCAGCCTTCCCTTTAACCCAAACCTCATAGTAAAACCTTCCTGAGGAGAAGTTTTGTTTTCCTAAAACACATGCATATTTAGAGAATCTCTCTGTGTTGTCTGGTAAATTCTTATTTGCGACTCCATAATACACCTGTTTTCCGTCACTAGACAGGATGAGTTTGGGATGTGCTGTATCAGGGTCCAGAGTTACATCCACTGCACATTGCTGGACCTTCCTCAGCTCAGCATCATACAGCTTCTTCATCTCTTTACTGAGTGTCTTCTCCAGCTGTGCCACAGCTGTCCTCACAGTCCCCACATATGAAGACTGATGGACTTTTACCTTTGTCCAGTCCTTGGTGGCTGGAGGGATGTTTATGGATGTGAAGTTCCGGAGGAGGTAGAGGTGGTCTTCAGTGAGTGAGAGTTGTTTCAGCTCAGAGCTTCTTTTCTTTAACTCTGTAATTTCCTGTTCCAGCTCATTAATGACACTTTCAGCCTGTTTCTCTGTTGTTTTCTGCTTCTCTTGAATCACATTTATGACCTCACCCTGACTTCTCTCAATACAGCTGATCAAAGCAGTGAAAACCTGTATACTGTCTTCTTTCTCTCGGTCGGCATCTTTCTTGCTGAGCTCTACTGAGTGTTTGACCTCTTCAATCTTCACTTGTCTCTCCTGGATCATCTGCTGAACTTCAGACTCTGTCTTTCCCAGCTCTGCCTTCTTTCCTTCACATTCCTCTTTCAGAGATACAATTAGATGTAACTTGTGCTCTGACACACAGAACTGACAAACACACATGTGGTCAGTCCTACAGAACAGCTCCAGAGGTCTGGCATGTTTCTGACACATGAAGTCTTCCAGGTTCTTTACAGGGTTGATTAGTTTGTGTTGTTTTAATGTTGCGAGTCTCTGATGAGGCTCTAGGTGCGTGTCACAGTAGGAGATCAGACACACCAGGCAGGACTTCAGGGCCTTGAGCTTGTTCTGAGTACAGACGTCACAGGAGACTTCATCTGGTTTTGCAGGTTCTTGGTTTGTGATGGAATTTGTCTTCCTGAAGTGATCAGCCATCTCTGAAAGAACTTTATTAACAGAGAATTCTGGTCTCTTAATGAACTTCTTTTGACATAGTGGACACTGACACACATCATTCGTATCCCAGTAATGTGTGATACAGGTTTTGCAGTAGTTGTGTCCACATGGAGTAGTGATTGGATCAGTGAACACATCCAGACAGATCGAACACAGGAAGTTCTCTTCAGACAGGAGACTGCTGGCAGAGGCCATTTCTAGTACACACTGGGATTAAAAGTGAAAGAAAAATAATGATTGAATGATACTTTAATAGTTATGAATGTGATGTGGATTATTATTACATGGATTATTACATTAGCACAATAGTATTGACACATGTACTGTAGTTCATGGAATAGAAACCTGTCATCATTGTTAGATAAGATTGGACCGGGGCATTTAAAGTCATATGCAAATATGGGAAGGTCATGTATAATTATACCTTATGAATATGAATAATAAGTCCTTATCTGTTGTACTCACCTGTTTTCAGTATTTAGCAAAAGTCCTGCTGAAAGTCTTTTGTAGAAAGCATGTGCGAAGTTTCTACTTTCCCAGTTTTACTTTCACTTCACTAGATGAACGTCACTGCAGAGAACCTCCTCCATGTAGCGGTTAACCCTTCACAGCCTCCACTCTCTCTACTACCACAGTACTTCTACTGTACATTCACGAGAAAGAAAGGAAAACCTTTAAAAAAAAGTTTATATGTGTACCAATAGTTTGTGTCACTGGTGGAACACAACAACAACATAACATGAATTGTCGACATTTTTAGTAATCTTTTAAATTCTTAAATCATTTTAACATTTCTAACTTGGTCTTCTTTTGTAAATAGATACTTTTAAACATAAATTAAATCCAACTCTCAAGTAAGTTAATGTGTTCCTTCCCCACTTCAGACTGAAGCAGTTGAAGCTACTAAACACAATTAGCCAGAGTTTAACCACATCAAACAGTACTGCAGTGCATATATAAGTGTAAATAAAACAATACAATATCACCGACCATTGGCGTCTTTGGAGGTAGAACCCAAGAGTTGTCTTTGCATCTGGTGTTTGCTTGAATGACTGAAGCTCCATTCCTTTTAAGGTGCTCCTAATCAGGTAACGAGCAGACATCTTGCTGCATTCTGGGAGATGTCGTTTTTTTAGGTCTGGGATGTCATGCCGACCATATTTGTGGTCCATTTCTGAGTTTTGACTCAACATGAGTTGAAATTGAACTCTGAGTTTTAGTTGTATGTACAGATGTGTGTGCTCCTATCTGACTTAGGTTGTATATTGTATGCTATTAATATTTAAAAACAATTCTAAGGCCTCCAAGGTTAAGTCACAATAATTAATTAGTGTAAAGCTCATAATCGTTATTAAATAAGATTATGAAATAACAATACATATAAATTATGTAGCCAGGCCCCGTGCCCCATGGGCCTGCCTACATAATTATTTATAACTATTCCTAACAGCAGATCATTTTTTAATGGTTTCGTAAGCTAGTTTCACAGCTGTGTCACAGTGTGACACAGCTCTGTTATAGCATTATTTATTCCCTGTCAATTGTACACAGAGAGAGAGAGAGAGAGAGAGAGAGAGAGAGAGAGAGAGAGAGAGAGAGAGATTCTAGTTCTAGTCATTAAAACCATAAAACAGAAAACCTAAAATTTGCAGTGAGCATTCCAAGTCAGAAGGGGGCGCGATTTGGTAGGTCTATTCCCTTACCGTGCAATAGATGACGTAGCACTAACAGGCTAGCAGCATCAGTGGCTAGCAGGCAGCTGTTATGTGCGGACAGTAGACCTGTCACCTGCTATGGATATGGATCACTGCACGTTGTTGAGGTCTGTGTTGTTGTCGTGTATATGTGGCCTCTCGTTGGGGACGGAGCTGAGTTTTGTGACATGCGGCTCAGTCGTCAAACTGCTCAACATAAAACACAATGTGAGACTGCACTCCCACGACGTACGCTACGGTTCAGGTGAGCTTCATTCATTGTTTCTGGACTCTTCATTTCGTTCAACTATAGTACTGACTGAATGTCTCTCTCTCTCTCTCTCTCTCTCTCTCTCTCTCTAAATGGTGCATTCTCTCTCTCTCTCTCTCTCTCTCTCTCTCTCTCTCTCTCTATATAAATGGTGCATTCTCTCTCTCTCTCTCTCTCTCTCTCTGTGTGTGTGTGTGTGTGTGTGAGAGAGAGAGAGATTGAGAGAGGGAGTCTGTCTTTCTATACACAGTCTCATTAGTAAAATAGTGTTTTCTACAAGTCTGTAATTGTATTCTTGTGTGTGTGTGTGTGTGTGTGTGTGTGTGTGTGTGTGTGTGTCTTGACAAGTTCGTAGTGTTTTATTTTTCTCTGGCTAAAGGTTTGTCAACTTGACCTGTTTTAATCTGAATTGTCACCACAAATTATTTGCGAAGGTCGCAGTTAACTATGAAACCTTGCGTTTTTGTCACGACACCTAACCCACAATCCCCATCATTCTGTCATGACACCTAACCCAAATCCTTGTCACTCACCCCAGGCAAGCCCCCAGGTCATCGTGACATCAGCCCCCATATATGGTGCCCACTGCCCAGGTCATTGTGACATCACGTGACATCATCAGGGATGGATATATAGTAAATGCGACCTGCTGTCGCAGTTAAGCCCATACATATATGGAGATGCCGGATGTCAGCAATATTGGCTAGAAACTCATCTGACCTCAAACCCTTAGATCTCCAGTCCATATACACTTATACAGTATGGATATATGTCATTCCATTATTCCTCTTCGATGTCTCCCTTTTGACTTATACCTGTCCATTCAAACTCTAAACAGGCCTATAAAAGTTATTTATAGTGCATCCGCACCGGGCACCCGGCGAAAACTAGAATTCTCAACAGGCCCGAAAATGAAGGCCCTGTACACTCAAGAGAATTTCCCTGCTACCACCCTTAGATTACCATATACTATATGGAGCTGACCTGTTCTGACATTCCATATGTTGATCTGTCCTCATCAAACCCTGTACACTCAAGACATGCTCCTTATACGGGAAGTACAGAATTCATTCTGATCATGTTGATCTGACCATGCCAAAGCGCCAGCGCTCGTCCAGCAGTCTGCTGTCAGGCGTCAACAAGGCGGATGCGGGCGAGGTCGCTTCTCGCCCTCAGGCATCTTACTGGTATTATTGTGTGTGTGTGGCAGGTAGTGGACAGCAGTCTGTGACAGGGGTCACGTCAGTAGAAGACGGTAACAGCTACTGGAGTGTGCGTGGGACCTTTGACGCTGTGTGTCACCGTGGGACTCCCGTGCAGTGTGGCCAGACGATCCGTCTTACCCATGTCAACACTGGTCGGAACCTGCACAGCCACTACTTTTCATCACCGCTGTCCTCCAACCAGGTACGCAAGAAAAGACAGTCATATTATATTATACCAGCTAGCCTGGTCCAGCCAGTGTGATTTTTGGTCTAGAGGGTGTGTGCCGATCGAAAACAGGTGGTGGATCCTATTGGTTCAACGATCTGAGCGATCTCAAACAAACAAACAAAAAAAACAGCAGAGACCACTGACGTCACCAAATTTGGAGCGATGCAACTCTGCACTGTTATTGGTTTAGCAAAATACAAGGAAGTGGGCTTCCAATGCAACATTTTCCAATGGGTTTCCCCAGGCTTTTCTTTTTGAGCCGAATGCGAACGAAAATAAAAGCCTGGTTACCGAGGCTAGTGCCAACCTAAACCCCTTGAAAAGTACAGTCATGACTCTTGCATCTTATTAAACATTACCAAAACTATGCAGTTAAGAACACAGCAAGCACGGACATGTGATCAAGGACAGTGGCAAAAAATACAAGTAAAAACAGGAAGTAGGATAACAGTTTTCACATTTTACCCCAGTGACTCACTGGACGCTGAGTGTCTCCGGCTGGGTATAGCACGTGTCAAAGTGTCCTTGAGCAAGACACTTAACCTTCCCCTTTCCTCACTGAGGCACAAGCTGCGTTTCAGAGACACACAGAAGACAGCTCATTTTTATGGCTGCAAAATAACGATTCAAATCATTATGGTCTCCTTAATTCTTGTCCTTCCCCAGGAGGTGAGTGCATTCGGCGAGGACGGAGAAGGTGACCATCTGGACGAGTGGACAGTCCAGTGTGGCGGGTCCGTGTGGCAGCGCGATGAGGCCATCCGGTTCAGCCACAAAGCCACCGAGGCGCTGCTCTCTGTGACGGGGGAGCAGTACGGGCGGCCCATCCACGGCCAGCGGGAGGTGCACGCCATGTTGGGCACCAGCCAGCACAGCCTGTGGAAGGCAATGGAGGGCATCTTCATGAAGCCCAGCGAAAACCACAACTATGCGTACTCTCACACGGAGTTATGAAACCCTGCTGTCGCTGCCTGTTCTACTCCCCTGCCTTCTACCTCTCTGCCTGCCGCCATTTCATCTTCGCTTCTGTACCACCTGTTGAACCTGTTCTACTCCCCTGCCTTCTACCTCTCTGCCTGCCGCCATTTCATCTTCGCTTCTGTACCACCAGCCTCCCAAATTTCTTTCCTACACAGTAAAATCATTCGTGCTAATTTAACTCGGAGAGTGTACACATGTAACTCTCAGAGTTACAAGGTGCAATCTGCACATTACTCCATGAGCTTCAGGTAGTACTACTTGTCAACCAGTAGGTCTAAATGTCTCGATGTATAGGAAGACCACCTCCAACCACTGCAGATTGTAATTACATACTCTCTACCATACAGATTGGTATGTCATTCATTAAAACTAGTTCTGGATTTCATCTTTAACACTGAGGATTTTACTGTGTATCTTGCCATCTCACATAGTAGTGATATAGTACTCTTCCCCCATCAACTTCTGTCTCCCCTTTGAGCACCATTGTGCACTTGAGTCCTACAGTGAGTGGACACAACAAGCCTTTAGTTGCCTGTGGCTTCTAATCTTGCCTGACTGTGTCTTTCTCATACCGTCAGTTAAATTGATAGAGCACTACATTTTACCTTAAAAGGTACACACAGACAGTATGTAAAGGTGCTACAGTATGCTACTGCAGTGCTTAGGCCCAAACCGCACCAATGATTCGCCATGCAACTCGAGATGCACCGATATGGAAATTCTTGTCCGATACTGAAAATAACAATTTAGCCGATACCGATAGATGTTTATTTAGTTTTTGTTATTTTTATTTCCCCCTTTTGTTCCAGGGAAACTACATCTTCAATACAAGAAATGAATGTTCTGAATCTACAGCTTGGTAGGCTGCAGATAACCAACACACCAACATAGACAATGCAAACTGTATGCTTATCAACAACAGATAAATATCGGCTACTGCCATCGGTTAATGTCAGTTTTATTAGCCGATACCGATATTAACCCATAACAGTGATATCAGCCAATACTGATATGTGGAGTGGACCGATACATCGGTGCGTCACTACTTGCAACCAAATGTAGTTGCATGAAACCATTGCAAGGAGTTGCATTGGTGTGACATGTCCGTAAAACTGTTTTGTTGCAAGGAGTTGCATTTGTGCGGTTTGGGCCGAAGTCTTAATTCAATTATTTTGTGATTTTATGTCCAATGTGAGACATTATTTATTATCAAAATGCAAGCTGCCATCATCAGACATAATTTTATACACAGCAGACAGACACTACAGGATTGATCAAACTATAATTTATTGAATGAGCCGTGCATTTAGTTTGGCTGAATGCAAAGGCATGGTTATGCTAGTGCCTTCATGTGGTTTTTAAAAAGTATTATTGTATCTTTTTTTTTTACTACAGTACAAATATTAACTGTTAGTTGTCAGTCAGGGATGTACCCATTGGAAACAGTGTTTTTTGTATGGTTCATGGTTTGTTGTAACCTGATTCAGTATTACACGTCCAGCAACAGACACCAAACTGACTGAAGCATCAGCTTCAGCTATGTCTTTTTATGATGCCTTTCTCACACTCGCTGGTTATCTGCCTTGGTTGTCCTAAAGATGAAACAGATTTGCCAAGGTTGTTCACTGTTCATACAGTGTCCTCGAGTTGTGTGAGGCCCAATTTATACTTAGTCATACATACGTCTATGTTGCTCGACAAACATAATTAATTGATGTATTAGGAAAGCTCTTTGTTGAGATTTCTATGAGAAAGCAATTTGTAATGAATACCTCAGATTAAAATCGATGTTTTTGTGCACACCAGTGTACGTCTGACTTCTCCATTCAAATGTTATCTACAATGTGTGACCATGGCAACTGAGACTGGATAATGGTGATGATGGCACAGTCCTGACAGCCCTTTGTCTCTCTGGATGATGATGAATGATGATGATGTCACAAGTCTGACATTCCTTTCTGCCTCAGCTTTCCACCAACATCCTCAATAGCTTTCTTAATACTGCAAACAAAACCAATCCACTTTACAAAGGTTATATATTTTGTGTGTGTGTGTGTATTATAGAGAGAACGAGATGCATGGAAATAAGTGTTGAGTAAGAATGCAAATCTTACCAATCCACATGTATCCCCTCCTCACAAAGGTTGACAAACAGATGTAAATACTGCTCTGCCGTCCCATACTATTTCAGGAGAAAATGTAATAAGCCTACTACAACCGTGTTGCTCGACACAAAACAACAAATGATTGCCTCGTTAGGTTGAAAACCAGTTACTTTTGGCGACTAGGCTTTACTGCACACTTCAGGCATCAGCAAGTACATGGTGACCTGTGTGTGTAAACTTATACCACACCTACCTTGGGGTTAGTCCAGTCAAAACAGTAGCGTTTGTAGTGCTCTATGACCTGTATGTATGTTGTGAAGGAGGTGATGTCAGAACAATGTGCTGTCTGCACACGAAGAGCCTGTTCTTCAGACTCACAGCTCTGCTCTATCACCTCAACCACAGAAGCAAGGATGCGTTCGCTCACCTGCAGGGACCAAAACATAGAGAAGGTAACCTTGTCATTATCAGAGGATTTTAAATGATATTTTATTATGTCTATTATGTTATATCATTATCATCATTATATATTGTTGTATTATACCCGACACCCGTTTACATTTTTATTCTTTTCTTGCTGTACTATATTTTATTTCCTCTGAACTCTGCCTGTACTGTAGCAGCAGCTATTGAATGGCTACACCAATATAGATGAATGATCCAAACCACAACACATTTTGATATTACTCCTCCAGATTCTGTCCAAAAATGTCAAGGTTACACAGTATCTCTATTGTCATGTGTTCGAGACGGATCTGTCCGATATTTCATATTCCATCCTAATTGGCTAACATTGTCTTTCAAAGTTTGCAGGATTGGCCCGTTTTGAACAAAAAGCCTCAAATCATGAACGCAGCGTGCAATTTACTTGAAATCTTTCACAGACTTTCCTACTAGGTTGAGGAATATATCCCACCCTTTTCACATTGGCCTGTTATAGCGCCACCAACAGGTGGATTTTTGCAAAACACATTTTTGGAACAAAATGCCTCAAATCATCCAATTGCCATCCAAGGCATAAGAAGAAATGGCACCCATTTCACATTGGCCTATTATAGTGCCACCAGGAGGCCTGACCTGGCCTGGTGGAGACCTGTGCCCAGAGGGGAACTTTTTCTAGTTGTGTGTGTTTTTGTTGTTGATGCTTGACATCATGTCAAATTATATCTAGCCTCATAATTTGATAATGGTGACACAAGTAACGCGTATAAAAACTGCATTTCTAGAGAGGCCACCTTCGTGTCTGGTCTTCCCATCACATTTCTGGAGTCCATGGTCCAAAATGGTGACATTCACATAATAGAAGGGCAGGGGAAAAACCTGGAAGGGTAGAGCATCGATCAAATAAAAAAACCCTCTTGCCAAATGTCTTGGCATGAGAAAATACAGTGGTTTCTGTGAAGTCCTTTAACTGAATATTAGAAACACTAAATTGTAAAATACAGTACCATAAGCATGTGTTCTTGTTTGGTCAAAATCACAATTTAAATCCTCCGGAAACACATGAAAGAACAATCAATATAGGTCCTAATGAAATAATACTTTTTTTTTAAATAAATATTTGTGATTAATTATAGATTTGTATAGGCACATCATAATATATAATACTTTTCAAAACAGACACTGCAAACATAATTGTCTTTTATAGCAAGAAATATTTGAAGTAGCTAGTAGCCAGTATAGCTTCTTTGAGTGAAACCATTCACCCACTGTGTCTCAAATAAAATTTTGTTTTGTTTTGTTTTGTATAAGAGAGTAGAGTTAATTTCACTTACCGTGTTAATGATCTAGCCAAATGACAGGGTTTTCTCTTGGTGGAGTATAAAGAACAAGTGGCTACTGGCTGGGTTGGCTAAAAAATGACACCAAACCTGCTCTGACAGAAGAGCCAGTTTTCCAAAGCAGTGACTGTACATACAGTACAGGCCTAGATCACAAATCGTTGCCAAATGAATAGCACCCTGCAATGACATTCTAAGACACTGGTGTCAACTAATCAATAATAACTAATCAACTAATAATAGGGATTTGCACTTAGTGTGCAAATCCCTACCTCCCCTTTTTTTGTCTGTCTGTGTCTGGATCATTTGATAAATGTTTGGGGTTGCCAATTTGGGGGAGAGATATAATCATTATTGTGTAACCAGAGTAGACAAGCTGTATGGAGACAAGTCTTTGGACAGTGAACAACTCACTGAAGTGCAAAGTATAGCGTGGCATGTTGTCATCACTAGGACAAACATGATATTGTTACAATGTTATAGCCTACATCTGTGCACGCTCCTCACGCAGGTGCAATGTCCATAAGATGTCCATAAGATCCCGGAATGTAGTTCCACATTGGACATTGGACATTCAATGTCCAATGTGGAAGGAACAGAACAAGGGATGTTTTCAATGAGTCAATGAGAAGAAGGACTGAGTAGGACTGAGGCGTTTTATGTCCTCCCGGTTGGGGCTCCTCAATGGCAGATGAGCCAGTAGGGTACAACAGTGGCAACACAGAAATGTGCACCGGGGGACTTAATTGACATATAATGAATTAAGTGGGAGGAAAAAGGGTCTATAAACAAGTAGTATATAAGTTATATAGACCGGGGTTACCAGACCATATCCTCACAGAATGCCTATCCACTAGCCTGGAGTGGAATGACGATTGCTCTGTGATTATTAATTCACAAAAATTACACAATTGTCATTGACCGATTGCATTATTATGTCGTATAAATATTTGAAAATAGAGGTCCATGGCCTTCAGTGTACACAATAAATGTGATGCTGATCAGCCTAGGGGTATGCAGATTAGCAACACGCACGCACGCACTCACGCACGCACGCACGCACGCACGCACGCACGCACGCACACACACACACACACACACACACACACACACACACACACACACACACACACACACAAACACACACACACAGGCAGTGAATAATCGTTCAGGACTAACCAGAACTTGTCTTGTTTCTATATCAAAACCAGGATTTTATTGCATAAACATATGTGGTTATATATGTCATACAGATAATTTTTTGTTGCATTTTTAAGTTATCCATTCATTTGATATAATATTGCTATTTTCTTTCTTTTCTTGTCTAAGCAGCATGCCATGGTTATAGTACATCTCTTTGTTTAGATTTGTTTTTATACAATCTACAAGATATAAACATGTCTGCCTTAGTATAAACAAATCTCCAAAACAAGTCTCAGAAATCATGGAAATCATAAACTGATTTAGTCCTGTTCTGCATGTAGGATAACAATGTAAACTGAAATTGTACTTTATGTAAAACATGACTCTGCCTGCTTCCCTCACATGGCCATGCAAGGATGATTAAATGACATAGCCTTTTACCTTCATTAAAGATAAAGTCAGTGCTGGTTTCAATAGAGCACGTGGCTAACAGACAAAAGGAAAATGCACAGCTCATTAATCAAATGTCAATGTGCTGAGAATATCAACGACATAACTTGACTGACGAGGATAAGAATTAGCATACATTATACAGCTTTTTTATACAGAACTATGAATCAGTGAGTACATTCCACAAAAGCCTAACATGATAAAACACAATATATTATTTTCAGTGTTGATATTACCCTCCCACAGTGAGCCCTACATTCACGACTGTAGGTGACGTGAAACAAACAACATTAATGAGGATGACGGTCACGATGAAGAAGATCACAAGACCTTGTATTTGTATATTGATGAAAACACTCCTCCTACACTCGATTTGATTAACAGCTGGTATAAACTGGAAAATGGCTATTACAGTATCAACGGGAAAGTCAGGTTAGTGGTCTGTATGTCATATACATTTAAATCAAGGCCGTGCTGCCACACGGAAAAGGTTCCTAAATTAATTTCCCTGCCTCTCAAAGACACAAAAAGCTAATGTAGGCTACAGCATGCATACTGATTTACAGTATAATACAAGGTTTGTCATTTAGATTTTTCATATTGCAAAGTTGTGTTTGCTTATTAATTTGTTACGAAGTTGTTGTTGATGCATTTGGCCCTGACTTCATGGCCAATGCAACATTTTGTGCCCCATTGGGAAAGTAATCCCTTCTATTTGAGGACAATAATGCTCAAGGGTAACGTACAATATTATGACCCGAAGTAGACATGTAGGAGTAGTATAGTTATGAATAAATATCTGAATAAACAGTCTGAACATTTACATACAGTACCAGAGAGCTTTATGTAATACTTAGTAAAGCTGCAGTATTAATCTCCCCACAATCTATTCAGAAATTCAGAGAATCATTCTGTGATTGTTGCTAAAAAGTGGATGGACCATCCTCAGGAGAACTTGGACAGGATAACATTGTTATGCATTATAGCAGCTTTTGACGTAAGGTCAAATTTGGGACCAAGAGCCTGAGAATGTCTGCTTGGTGAGCTGTGCATTTGTTTCACAAGAAATTTCAACAAAACAAAAAATGTTCACTAAATATGGCCCAAATTGCTTATACTGTTTCAGGTGCAATTCTGAATTGAACCACTAGAGTGTGTTCCCCTTCCATCTAATCACAGACACACGGCAGGGCTGAACAATTAATTAAACAATAACAAAAACTACTACTGCAATTTCAAAATGGCAGAGGCTACAATTGCATTACTGCTGACAATTTTCTTGATCTTCCAGCAAGCCATTGCTTTCCATTAATTTCAGTATGGTATGCAAATCAACTTGCAGAGACTTGAAACTCGCTTGAGACAGGTAATCCAACACAGTGCACTTTACACCGCTTTTATTTTCCAAGTTATGTTATTAATGCTGTTGTATGCATGGTTTGGTTTGAAAGGTCTTGCCAAAACTTCAGATCATTTTCAGGTGGGCTTATAACCTGGAGGTTTGAGCTATACAATGTTCTAGAAATCTGGTAATTATTCAGAAAAATAAAAAACTGATGCTTTGGATAATTGTCAGTAGTAAAATATATACGACTTGTAGTCAATGGGCAAACATGCATTAACACTAGTATGGTCCTATCATCAATATTGACAGTGTCTAATGTTATTACTTCTACTGTAAACCGTAAACAGAGTTGAAGCTTGACAAAAATCGACTTGCAAATAGCAATATTGGTCTGAGTTTCCCAGATTGTTCAGCTCTAGATCCGACACAGAGGTGTTGTCATTATTTTCGCTTTTATACTTATATACGTATAATATCCCTGATATAGCTCACTATATATAGCTCACCTTTCATACATTCTGCTGTTGAGAAGAACAAGAACACATTACACAAGATAACTAGGGGTTTATATACAGTGAATTCTATGGGGAAATGGATGGGATTGGAATGACATTTGGACGGCAGTGTAGACATCAGCTATAGATACACTGACATGCTTTTTGTGAAGCCTACAGTTAACAACGCTGGGCAGTATTAAGTGTGCTCAGGTAAGGCCGTTTCTCCTGACACCCTATATCCCAAAATAAAGTCATATAATTACCTCCGTCTATGTCTAATTTTAAACCCTTGCACTTTAAGATACATTTGACATCTCTTATTCGGACCCTCCATATTACCTTCCAGACTGCAGTGCCTGAGCTTGTAATTATATAGACATCACTGCCTTTCAGAAAACACAAAGGCCAATACAAGGGAAAGTAAACACACACTGTACATACAGGGCCTATACATATCCACTGAACTCGATGCAACACATAACTACACCGACAAAAGAGTAGAGATAGTCAACAGGAGTGATCATTTTTTATGTGCCTCCATTGAGTGTTGATTTGTGCTCCCTCTAAACAAGGTGTTATCCCCTTGTTACTGCTTTCATGGCTGAACACCCTCAGTTCCCTCTGTGTATCAACAAGGACTTTGTGTATACACAGAGATAAATGAAGCCAAAGAAGCAGGGTTTTTACAAATGGGCAGTATCAGTACATGACACATTATACATAAGAATATACAGTAAATTTTCTTTGTAACCACTTAAACCCTATAGCCTATAGCCTGGCTACAGTACTCAGTTGACCGGGATCCTCCAGGGTTCTATAGCCTACTAGCATTCCTTTTCGGGTTTATGATCCGGTCGGGAGTGGATTATATCGCTACGTCATGTTGTAGGGAAAAGGAAGTTCCGGATGATTGTTCCTGCCTGATGACTACAAAACAATACTACAACATGACGTAGCGATATAATCCACTCCAGACCGGTTCACACAGCAATTTTGTAACAGACCAGGCTTTCCTCCTAGGTGGAAAGCCTGGTGATGCGAGGTTAGCCTACTATAGATCAATTTTGTTTCTTCTACAGTCTACACCAAATCCCTTTGCCAAAAATAACCAATGTACAAGCTCACAATGCGTCGCAACACATTGTGATCTTGTAGATCAGCAATTTTTGCTGAATGTTCACCCCAGTAAAGGCCATAGTAGTGGCGGCCATTTTGTGGTGCCACATATAGAAACCCCATTCGTTTTGTCCCATGAATATTTCCGATTATATAAATTAATTTTAAGCCTGGAACCAAGACATCCAGGGTCCTGGGGAATCACAAACCATGCATAAAACATTTTGTTCTGTTTAAAAGTTTTCCGGTTTTCATTATCTATTTTTTGACACTGAATCAAACATTTTATGTTCATGATTCACGAGGAGCCTGGATGGCTTGGTTCCAGGCTTAACCCATTTTGAGCGGGAACCCTTTTGGTGTTAGCATTATGTTATGCTTTAGCTATTGAAAAATAGCAGATCTACAAGCTCATAGCGCGCCACCGAGTGGCGCGCTACGAGCTTGTAGATCTGCTATTTTTGAAAAATCGAAGAACGACTGACATAGAAACATAGCTTTTTCAGAAAACTGTCAGGATGAAGAAGACATTTTTAGAATCTGATCTCAGGTCAAGATGGCTTAAGAGGCTTAAGCCTCTAGGTGTGCGAAAGGTTGTGTCTCAACATTTGGTTCCAGGCTTAAAATCATTTATATAAATATTTCGGTTAATCTCTATGGGAAACATTTAGGGGGGTTTTCTATCTAGCACCACAACATGCCTGTGACTGCTATGACCTAATATAGGGACACTATAGGGTTCAAGTGGTTAACAGTTAACACATTATACAGATGTGGTGTACAACATTCAGTGCCATCATTCAGTTTGGAAAGTGTATTTCCGGATATAAGTTGTCCATGATAAACATTGTCCATGTCTAAAATTAGGAATGGCTCAAAGCACCTGATACATGTTATAAAGATTTTTTTTTTTAGGTAATTACAAAATCAAGTTTAAAGGGTGGTCTTGGTCTGTAAAAGAATTCCCCTCTATAAGTAAGTGATTTATAAACATTCCTTTTGCAGTCCATTTCATGTCACGGTCAGTAAGTCCATTATCTCTTTGTGGTTACATCACCACTGAAAAGAAAAGAAAAGAATCGCCAATATCAGTCTTCCATTCAACTTGCATGGTCTGCTTCCATAATATATTTTCAAATTAAACTTTTAGATATAAAAAACACACAAGTGATTGTGGTTTGACGAGTGCTCGGGTTTGTGGCTGTGTCCAGCTTTGGCTGCAAAGATAAGGATGTGAGGCCATGGCTACTCTGGCCAATCCCCTGGGGGCTCACAGTGTGTTGCTTACTCCATGCCGTTCCGCAGCATCTGATTGGCTGCGATGAGCATGACACTGATGATGAAAGCCATGGCAAAAGCACAGATCAGACTCTTCCTCACACACGTCTGTCGGTTCTTCTTTTTAGGATGGACTGAGTATAGAGAGGAGAGGAGAGGAGAGGAGAGGAGAGGAGAGGAGAGGAGAGGAGAGGAGAGGAGAGGAGGAAGGAAAGAAAATGTCAACAGGTGTTCTCCTGAAACCTACCATGCAGCCAAGGGGATTAAGGCAGCCAAGGGGGATTAAGTGTGACCTATTGTATAGCCTACTACTGTAGGCTGTGAGGAATACATTAAAATGTTCCCCCTTTTACCCCAATGTAGTCCTGTTTTCTATACACATGTGATCTTCGGACTGGGTGGTCTTGGGGATGGTATGGAAACAACGTGTCTACTCTGATACACATAATTTTCACTTGCCAGTGAGGATCTTCACTGTTCGCTATAGTGCAGCGACAAGGAACACACTCTCCGTCTGGCTTCTCTCCTGCAAACACGGCCAACTGTGCTTGTTGGAACACCCGGCCAAGTGCAAGGACATTTTCAAACACTGAATCTCCAGAGATGGAGAGAGAGGAGATGTCAGCCTTGTGCTACAAATGGGCCTCGTGGCACGAGCAAAAACATAAAAGTTTTCTCAGCGAAAGCGTTGCTGTCTTTAGTTTGTTAAGAGATCCATATACAGTAGCATCAACAAATCGACCGAGTTGTGAGTCATGGGTCTCAGAGGATTTGTGAAAGGCACAGGAGTCCCCCAGGACGGGACAGGGACAATTTGAAAACCTTTCCTATAACTACCACGCCCTCCCAACCCCCAGACTCCCTCCACCTTCCTTCATATCTTTCTGTACCCATTTCAGCCTTTCTCTTTACCTATAACTACAGAACTTGCCCTTCAGTTACCACGAGAAACTTTGAGAATAAAGTGCTAAGCCAGCAGTTCTTTGAAGCCTCCTCGTTCTCTGCTCCTCCAATCCCCCACCGCATCCTCTGACATTTATCTTCGAAGCTCTGAGCTGTCCCTCACACTATACGAGTAAGTATACGGTATGTCAGTATTAGCTACACAGCAAAATCCTATCAGGGTTGATTTCAATCTCAGTGTTTAAATGAACACTGTTCATACAGTATAGTAAGCGTGAACATGCATCTTGAGGGACTGCCTATATTTAACCACTTAGACACCAAAGTGTAAATTCACTTGTAGACACATTGAATTACATTGCGATTTGACTTATCTCCATCTATAATGTGGGGGGTGTAATTAAGTTTTAAAATCATCCACCAGTCTTTGAATATATGTCAAATTGCAGAAAATTGCATCATTATCTTATTTTATTTTACTGTGGAAGTTTTACACCCCCACATCAACCCCCAACCCAACCCAACCCAAATGGAACATTGATACACTTAGAGAGTTACATTAACACTGGAATTTTTATACAGTGTAGTGTCTTACAAGATAAGCAGGGTTGGGTTTGCTGGGGGGATGGAGAGGATCCATGCTTCTGGTCCTTCATTTTCATCGCCAGTCAGGATATATTTTAATCCTGAATTAAATACTACATTTCCTTTTTGAAAATGTAGGCCTACTGTCCGATAGGTTTGATATTTACTTTAAACACTATCACAATTTAACAATTTTATGAAAAATGTATGTTAACCACTATTTTTTCACTATTTCACTATTGGTTGTACAACAAATTATATAGGACTTGAGTGGTTAAGAAACTGTACAGCTCCCATTACAAGCTCCCCCACACTACACCTGTAAAACAAATAAAAATAGATGGACTTATGACACATTATTTAAATATATTTTTTATACTGTACATTCAGCTAAGGCACAGTATGTTAGTATTATACAGCATTTTCTCATGGACCACCTGTAATAGAGGGTATGCGCATGCTTAAAGTGAATGGCACATCGAGTGGCAAAGCAACAGGCAAAGTGAGTTTAACATTGTTTAATATTGTTTAATGCAATCAGATAGGACTTTTCTGTTTGGATGCATGGGTTATCAAGGCCAGAAAGTAGTTGTTTGCCACTCAGTAGGCCTTCCTGCATAACTTCCGGGTTTGATGATGAAGTCACGCGCATACTCTCTATTGTGCCATGACGTGAAAGTCAATTATTTTGGCAAGTATGACGTACTACAGAGTTCCCAACAGAACACCCGCTCTCTCTCTCTGCTCTCTCTCTCTCACCTCCCTCGTACTCGGGGCAGTTCCCGGTCTGGCTCTCCTCCTCGGTGATGATGATGTTCTCGATGTCCTTCATCGTCAGGTGGTCTCGGAAGGCGTGAAACAGCACCTGCTTCAGTTCATCCAGAGACAGTTGCTGCATGTCAAACTGTAGGGTGCACATGGACGCACGCACACGCACACGCACACACACACACACACACACACACACACACACACACACACACACACACACACACACACAGTGATTACATTGATTGGTACAGTACACCCTTTATACTGTACTTTTACAGCCCATTATGTATGATGTACTGCATATTGTACATATACAGTAACATAAAGCAAAGCAAAGCAAAACATACAGTGCATGAGAGGAATTATATGCTAATGGCCGATACACATGCACACTTTCAGATCAATTGACCAACCCACTGAGGAGAAAATATGCATGAGATACCGTACGTGTAGGTCCCGGTCCACCGATTGGTCGTTATGTCACTGTCGCATGCTAAGTGCTTCTGGAGCTTCTTGCCGAGACCGATTTGTAATTAAAGTTTCTATGCTTTATATACACACACATTATATACACACACACAGCCAGGCACAATAATACAGGATTATGTTGGTGTTCCAAGAGATATATACCAGCCTTACTGGGTCTGCTGTCTGCTGTTGGGCTTACAGTAAGCAAGAACAACACATGGTAATACATCAACTACATAGAAATAGATCTCAAGGATCATAAGCAAGCTAAGAACCTAACATACGACTAATAGTAGAATATCTTCAATGAAACTATGAGTATACACTATAGAGTGCTATGTCTACATACTGTAATATGCTATCTATATTACATAAGTTTAGCCTTTGCACACGCCTGAAAGGTTGTCAAGGCTAGTCTAAGCGCTACGGCATTTCCTGCGGGCTAAGATGGAGTCTGAAGAGGTGAGTCCTTTAGAACTGTGCACCATATGAGCTAACTCTATATCTCTCTGCTGGAGTTCTCACCATAGCGTACCATAGCCCTTAGCAAAAAAGAGAGAGAGAGAGAGTAATAAACAGCGTCAGTGGGCCAACCCACTGAGGAGGAAAATACATAGGGAGAGAGTTCACAAATCTGGGACAAAAAGTGCAAAATCATTGGACAGAATGATTGAGTTTTCTCTCCATTTTATGAGTTCACACAGTTGGAAGCCTGTAAGGTATGTGACGCAAACACACACGCACGCACAATCGCACATATTCACATGCACACGCACACACATGTGCATGTGAGTCTCCATTTGCTTGTGTGTGTGTGTGTGTGAGTGTGTGAGCGTGCGTGCGTGCGTGCGTGCGTGCGTGCGTGCGTGCGTGCGTGCGTGCATGCTTGCGTGCGTGAGTGAGTGAGTGAGTGAGAGAGAGAGAGAGAGAGACAGAGAGAGAGAGAAATGATTTATTAAACGGTGAGAGCTCAGAAGGGCCTCCTCCAAATAGTGAGACAGTCTCAATTGTTTACATACTGTACACCCATATCTGCCCATCCAAAAGATTGGTGTCCTTCAACCTCCCGACCCCTCACACGCCACCACCCCCCCATCCCTCCCTCAGACACCCAGACACACCACCTCTACTGCCACCAGCAGGTGTCTCAACCATTTACCTGCACAATCAACCTCAAAATGAAATTAATTTTCTTGGCTTAGCACAACAGAAGGAAGATATATCAGAGTTAACCAAGAGCTCTAGAGTGTGTGTGTGTGTGAGAGAGTGTGAGAGAGAGAGTGTGTGTGTGTGTGTGTGTGTGTGTGTGTGTGTGTGTGTGTGTGTGTGTGTGTGTGTGTGTGTGTGTGTGTGTGTGTGTGTGTGCGTGCGTGCGTGCGTGCGTGCGTGCGTGCGTGCGTGCGTGCGTGCGTGCGTGCGAGAGAGAGAGAGAGAGAGAGAGAGAGAGAGAGAGAATAATTGTGATAAAGCCAGGAGAACTGAGGTGGAGTATAATAGCTGCAAGCAGTGATAAGACAGGACCAAGCCATACAAGCAATAAAGGGTCCGTGTTCTGTAGCCTGGCTAATAAGCCAGACTCAAATCACACTGTCGTGTGGTATTTGAGTCAAAGCCCGCCCATTGACCAAAGCCCGCCCATATTGCATACCGTGTCCCGATTGGCCACACCAGTTCTCTGGTGTAGGAAATGGGCGTACAATTGAGCCTCTCCAGACCGTAATCGGCCGGCAGGCAATTTTTTTTTTTGCCAACGGCTGATTCGGTCTGGCTTATTAGCCAGGCTACGTGTTCTGGGCCTGAGTCATTCGCTGGTTGGAGAATGGAGAAGACGTCACTTCTTTTGTTACGCTGATTGGCAGAAAGGGTTGCCTGTCAACGTGTTATTCTGCCAATCATTACCACAGCAACCAATGGAGATAGCGTGACAATGTCTCAATAGTGCACATATCCAATCTGTTCACATGCAAATAACATGCTCAAGATCAGATTTGAGAAACAAATAGGATTTGCCTGCAGTCCGAAAAAAGCTTTAGTTCCTGCAGGTGAGTATAAGGTGCCAAGACAGTAAAAGCCCATCAATTCTTGGTCTCAAGCCAAGCCATTGGAACCATCAGAAGGGCTGCATGTCGGAGGCCGTCTTAGCGTGCACTGCAGGGGTATAGGCCTATATAGGTAGCAGTTTTTGCGAGAGAAACAAGCAACAAGGTCTGTGAAAGGTTCAAACAGTACATACATTTGGGGGGTCCTTGACATGAAAATGTTTTAACAGCATTACAGAGCAAGCCCAAAATAAGCAGCTACCCTTTAGAAACAAGCCCAAAAAGCCACAACCCGCAACTACAAATATATACAAGTCAAAGTCGCTTATAATAAGCGGACATGGCAACACTGATAGGTAGCAGCAGCCAGTCAATAGGGACTTTAAGCAACGACTGTTTCAGGACTGTCAAAATCGTTAAGCAAACAGCCGTCGGCGACGGCGACATTGGTTCCCATGGTGACGCGTCTATGCAGCATGTGTCAAACATAAACACTTTTTTTTAAAACACCCCGTCGCGCGTCAGCTAACTTGCCGATATTGCTTAATTCTTACATGCGCTGGACATGATCAGCAGTGGAAAGAGGAAGTTGTTGGAGCAATCTGTGTTATTCTAAACCGTTTTAATAAACATGGTTAATATGACCTGTGTAATATTACACAGCATAAGAGAGGTGATGGAGCAATCGGTGTAAATGTATGACAGCTATAATTTCAATAAACATGGTTATGACATGGCGTTGTAGTCACTACGTGTAAGTGTAGGTTCTCCCGTAGTAGAAAGGGCTTCGACGGAGAGCAGGTTTATGTATCGAGCACTGATCCATTTCCGGTCGCCGTATCCGTCTGCCGTATCCGTCGTTGCTTAAAGTCGCTATTCATGGCCCCTTGGTGTGGGTGCGTTGACAAGTACAACATGGGCGTAAAGCTGACGTGAGCCCCGCAAGGCGCACCCTAGCATAGCATCAGCCGAGCGAGTGCCCACGTGACACTTCAAGAGGTACGATGGCTGTGCTGTGGACTCTGTGCCGTCAGAGTTGCACACAGAGTGTGGTGGGAATGACTTCTAATGCTAATTTCAGAATTGCACATGGTTTCCACATGCAGTCTGTCTCAACCCGCCTACTTGTGTCCCATTTGTGTCGACACGCCTACACAGCGTGCCATGTTTGTCTGCAGCTATACCCATTACTCAGATCTGTATACTAGCTTAAGGGGCCAGTCTAACAAGCCAGTATAATGAAGATAATATTGACTGTATGAAAATGAAAATGAAGCTGCATGTGGGTGTCGGAATGAATCTCTAATCAACTGCCCATGCTTTCTCATGGTCTCAATGGTGAAATCTGCAATACGTGGAATTTATAGCCATTGTATTCATTCAATAATGCTGAGTGGTGATATTATGTACAAATATTTCAGGCACGTGTGTGTTTCAGCAAGAGTAATTCCAAAACAGAGGCATATGTGTAAGACAATTTCATGCACATGCATGTATACGTACACACACACACACACACACACACACACACACACACACACACACACACACACACACACACACACACACACACACACACACACACACACACACACACACACACACACACACACACACACACACACAGTGTAAGTAAGGGATGTTTCTGCCTAGGTGGTCATTGTCGGGAGATAATTCACAGACAGGGGGTTTAACCACCAACGTAAAGCTTACTACGTGGCTATACTTAATACATAAATTAATAAATTGACCCAAAACACGACAAAACAAGATATTTCCTGAAATGGTAAATGGTGCATTTATATAGAGCCTTTATCCAAGGCGCTCTACATAGTGCATTACATTCACCCATTCACACACACATTCATACGGACATTTTGGTTGTAAGATGTTGAGTGAGTGTTTATTTCAAACACTCACTCACACTCAGTAAGTCTTTTTTTTTGTCATATTTTGACAGCAGGAATTGCCTGTCATAATTTGACCCCCCAGTATTAGGATGTATTAGGATGTTGATATTCATTCATCAGCCAACACTCCCCACTGACAGGTTCTGTAGACAGGAGGAGCCGGGATTCTAACCGCCGACCCATGGATCATTGGACGACCTGCTCTACCTCCTGAGCCACAGTCGCCCCGTGCTTGAGGTAATGAAAGTATTCCATAAGTGTCGCGCTGGCCGGCGTCTGACCAGCTGCAGCACTGTCAGAAAACAAGGAAGTGAGCAAATAGAATCCATTTTCGGGTACTGCTTTGTCTATTTCTCGCTCAAGTGTTTTCAAAAACATTTTTGAGAGCAATGTTTAGCTGTTACTGACATTGTGTGTGTGTTTACATGGCTGTCATGTTGGAAACAGTAGTAAATCAAGCAAGGCACAGTAGGTGCTCCGAGGGTTTGATTGTATATAGAGCGAAGATGTCTGTTATCTAGAAATAACACACCGCTGAATTCTGCGATTGACCAATCAGAATCCAGCATTCAATCAAGTACCATGTAATAATCTATAATAAAACCTTGACTGCAGGGAGCTTTACAAAGTTACAGTGTTAGGACTGCCTAATGTGTGTGTGTGTGTGTGTGTGTGTGTGTGCGTGCGTGCGTGCGTGCGTGCGTGCGTGCGTGCGTGCGTGCGTGCGTGCGTGCGTGCGTCTGTCTGTCTAAAGAGAAGCTCATCGCAGAGCAAAGGAATGATGTGGAGGTGGCAGAGCTGCTGGAGCTGCAGTGCATGCTGTTACTAAGGAGGAGGTGGAGTCCATATCAAACAGGGACTGAGTGACAACCTGCATGTGCGTAAATGCTCTCCACTTAATGCCTCTGGTCAGGATGATTGGAGAAGGGTTAGGAAACGTCGCTATAGGCAGAGGACATTCTGAATCTGGCTCACGTATGCCAGGCGGTTGGGAAACCAAACCATTGCTTCTGCCACTTAGTATTCAATTTTGGTTTCATCACTTGGCTTGCCTGTCATTCAGACAGACCAGAGTCAAACTTTAGTTTTGTTCTGTTGTTTTAGTAGGTTATGGGAGTCTGGTGAGATGACGGGGTCCCCTCTTTTGAGTTTAGCCAGCCCATCACTTTAGTTTGTTTACGATTTTAGTAAGGTCTCAGTTTTGGTTTTTATTACTGTGGTGTGCGAGAATTAAAACCGTTTCACATTTTTATCTGAATTCAAAATAAAATTCATTGCAATTTGAGACCTAGCTGACTTTGTCCTGTTATTATGTTATGGCCATTGGGGTTCGAGACAGTTTTAGTGGTTGTAACAGAGAGAGACAAATTGTGTGTGTTGATTTGCAGCCAAGAAATCAAAGCTCTACAAAGCTCTATTGATTTCGGCCTAACCATGCTTGTCGACTTTCCAGGTGATATACACCTTACCAATTGTTTGTAAACCCTCATACGCACGCACGTGCACATGCACATGCACATGTACGCACACGTCCACGCATGCACGCTCGTCGCTCACACAGTGAGTGAGTGAGACCGTTCAAAGCCTGGCACTTTAAAATAAATAAGAGGAAGATTTCACAGACATGCACGCAGACACTGTTGAAGAATTCAGGACCAATCCGGATGCTGATTGATCCACAATCTCAGATGGAGTCACTACAGTATTTCTAAGATGGTTTATTGCTTGAGCTCATGAGTAGGATAGTGATCATGTACTTTATAGTCTCCCGAAAGAGAGACCAGACCGTCCTTATACACATAGAAAGGCAGGAGCTTGTGTCATAGTCACAAGCTATATGACAATATACCAGTATATATTAGTATTGGGTATGCAAAATAACATCTATCTATAAATGCACCACGTCTCTGTCTGCATGTCTGTACGTCTGTCTGTACGTGTGTACGGCTGTAATACGTGTAACTCGAGAACCGTTCAACACACGTTCCACATCCCCACACAGGGAGTGCAGTGCCCAGTGTCGAGTCGGTCGGACCCACGGTTGTCCAGAACCGCCACAAAAGGCCTCTGCCCGGGCTCTGGACAGGGCCCTTGCCCATGGTCCATATATGGAGCTGGCCTGTTCTGACATCACAACACTCCATATTTGGGCATGCCTGACCTCCATATATAGGAATGAATGAGCACAGGAAAAAAGGAACACAGAGAGACAGATACAGAAAAGGGACACAGATGGAACGGGTACTCGGACACGGGTACAACGGGTATTGCATAGCCGGGTGGGGCATGGATCTCCAACTTCCATCTTTACAGACTCTGTGCTCTACAGCTGGGCATCGGTCCAGTACAAAAAATCATTTTCAAGATGGCGTCCACGATGGAGTTCATATGTAAATCATAACAGTTTTAGATTTTTGGCATGATGTATAGGTATGGGCATAATGTTTTAAAAAAACATCGCAAACGAGTTGGGATCGCCACCTAGTGGTCCGCTTGCAATGAATCCAATGTTAAATAGGCCAGTATTAGTAACATCACTCTGCTAGTATAGGGGTCCGCGACTCCACGTCAATATGCATTTACTTAAGTTCTGTACATAAGTACAATGCTCACAATGCTTCACGATGCGATGCATTATGAGCTTGTAGATCTAATTTTATACAGTTGAAAATTTTAACATTCTGCATGATGAGTACTTTTACTTTAGGTACTTTAACTACATTTTGATACCAATACTTATTTGTACTTTTACTCAGCACATTATTTTGAATAGCAGACTTTTACTTGTAACTTGTAACTTCCACGTAAGTATTGATACTTTTTAAGTAAAACATTTGAGTACTTTTTCCACCACTGCCCTTAACCCTAACCATGAAAACACACGGAAGCCACGGGGTGAGTCTTAACCGGCCATGTATGTCGGACTAATGCGTAGTCCCCCCCCCCCTCTGCTAGTCAGTGATACTTATAGTCCCCCTCTGCTAGTCAGTGATACTTATAGTCCCCCTCTGCTAGTCAGTGATACTTATAGTCCCCAGTCCCCCTCTGCTAGTCAGTGATACTTATAGTCCCCCTCTGCTCGTCAGTGATACTTATAGTCCCCCTCTGCTAGTCAGCCTTTCCTAACAAGACATCAAGACATTATTCCACACACACGCACGCGCACATGCACACACAAGCCATTACAGACAACCCCTGGCCTGCATTCGACGTAGGATCATCACAGTGAAATGGTGTGTGACATGTGGGATCATCACAGAGAGTGTCCGTGACAGGGAAACCAATAGCCCTTGCATGTGACATGTGCCATCATCTCACAGTGACAGGGAAATCAATAAGCTAAAAAGCTGCCAGTCTCTCACACGCACCATCTACTTTGTCTGTTTGTATATGAATGGTAGTCCGTCATGTCAAACGCAGACTAAGCTCGTCC
Organism: Electrona antarctica; assembly: GCF_951216825.1. NCBI lineage: Eukaryota > Metazoa > Chordata > Actinopteri > Myctophiformes > Myctophidae > Electrona > Electrona antarctica. The sequence goes on along the minus strand of NC_136789.1, from coordinate 20,849,366 downwards.
CCAAACCTTTTCATCAATAGGAGAAACGCCTGGTAAATAACTAAGTGTAGGCCGTGACTCGTGAGTGACCCTCGCAGCGTGTATTTATTCCGGAAGCCAATCACAACATGGTTTTCATGCCTCTGGGAATATAATCCGATCTGCACAGCATCAACGTAACTTTATTGGGCGGTACTTCATGTACTTCATCAGCTTAGACACTTTCAGTCGCAGTTCTTGTCCAGCGTAAATGTAGACCAATCACAGGTTGTGCTGCGACTGTACATGATACATTGTACATGATACATGCATCACAAAAAATATCCAGCAAAAAATGTTTCTGTGATGCACTATTGTTCTTAACTGCATACATAGTAACTTCATATTAATTAATAGCTAAATATTGGACAGCGATGCCACAGCGTTATTAGAATTTAAGTGTAGATTTTCATGACATGTATCCTTTATTGCTCAATGAACTCTCCTTCATTGAATACTACCGAGAACAACACAAACGGAGGGGAGAGGTGGAGGCGTGCAGCAGTGGCCTTAAGCTTATGAAACCACCAGTTAAAAAGTTGTTTTGTCTCTGTGTTTCTGTCTTTTTATTTTCTATTAATGCTGTAAATAGCCGTTTGTGTATCTTCTCAGGACAGAATGGTTTAGAGGCAGACTGAAAGGCAGCCCCAAGCAGAGAGTACTTTGCTAAGTATCTGCCAACGTTCCTTGCCACGAAAGGATGGAGAATGTGGAGGTGCATGCATTACACAGCACGGCATGATGCCTTGGACTGACAAGCAGCCCCTGAGAGTTGACAGCTCGCAGGTGCAGAGGGGGAGCAGAATGGCCACATCTGTTTCTCTGTCTTGGTTTGGGAACCATGGGGCTCCATTTTCGTGACCGCTAAACCCCTTATCCCTAAACTTCTTTGCCTTTTTTTACTATTTTGCAAAACATTTTTGAATAGTTAAAATGGCCAGTCTACAAGCTCACAATGTGTCAATGTAGATTGGCTAGTTGAACTATTCAAAAATGTTTTTCAAAATAGTACAAAAAGGTATAAGGGGTTTAGCGGTGACGAAAATGGAGCCCCATATCTATAGTGGGCATAGATGTTATCAACTATATAGAAGGAGTTTTTCTTTTCTCTCTGTCCCTGTAGGTGTTGACAGGCGAAAGCACAAATGCATTGTCATGCCGCATGCAGGACATGGCTACTACACACAGCCATGTTGATGGGATCCCTCTCAGTTGTCAAAGACAAAGACAAGTAAGGCGTGAGGAGAATTTAAAGTTGACCTGATGGAATATTTTGTGTGTGATGTGTGTGCGTGCGACGTGTGTGCGCGTGTGCGTGCGTGCGTGTGTGTTGCATGGTAGAGTCAATCAGAGGACACAGTGTTGTTAATATTTCTTTGTCATCTAAACCTCATTTCAAAGGTGAGTTCACTAAAGCAATTGAAATGTCCTCGAGGAGAACATTACGACCCAGGACGAGTTTCTAACTTTCTATCTCTAGTTCTTTTTGTCACATACAGTCCTGTGTTGGTCAACAGAATGACAATCAATTAATCATGCAAATGTACCATTAGGGAGCAATAAAGACTCATGATAATCATTTCTCATCCCGTCTCATTGTATCGTACTTAATGAACTGCTTAGTTATTTCCATCAAGTCAGGACCCTGTCAGGACATCTTCTCAGACAGGTTTTGGGGTTCAGACTGATTGGCTGAGAAGGACTGTCACAGCATCTGCTGTAGACCTCATTTAACCACCAATAAATCTGGCGAGTCTGGTCATATACAGTGTATACAGTATGAAGATTCGGATACTGTGAATACATTATTCATCCGTCTATTGTATGTTCTGTGGTCATAGACACTGGAGTGAAATCGCCAGAGAATACCATTATTTCTTACTGTCAGCAGCAGGAAACATGGCAACCGTGGGTAGAGTTCTGGCAACCTGAGTCACGATATTTCCAAACAGCCAATATCTCAGTCTGAGTATTTAAGGCTCTGTCTGGCTGGCCTCAGCAGGGCTGCATGGTGTAAAGTATACCAGAACACAGTGAACTTGGGCAGGAGAAGGGTCAAACAACTAGAAGTACGCAAGTGCTCACATACAGACACACACAGACACACGCACGCACGCACGCACTCTCTCACTCTCTCTCACACGCACGCACGCACTCTCTCACACGCACGCACGCACACACTCTCTCACTCTCTCTCACATGCACGCACGAATGTGCATGTGTATGAGCTCCTTATCATGTATGCATATACAGCAGTATTAACATGCACATTGCACACAAACACCTAAGAAAGCATGCACATACTAATACACACAAATATCAAAACACCCATACAAGCATAGTGACAGAAAACACACTCATCCACACATGACACACATGACACACTACACCCCCCCCCCTCCCACACACACATACACACACACACACACACACACACACACACACACACACACACACACACACACACACACACACACACACACACACACACACACACACACACACACACACACACACACACACACACACACACACACACACACTTTTTCTCCACATTCTCTCGTTCTCTATTTCTGCCTTCTTCTCCCCTATCTCCCTCCCGCTGTTATTCTGCACCTCATTCTTCTCTTCTCTTCCTGATTTCTCCGACCCCCCACCCCCCTCCGACCCCCCACCCCCTCATCTCAGTCTGAGGTGAGCATTTTAAATCACTCCAGAGACGCACGCTGTCTGCGACCTTCATGAATCACACTCGTCTCCCATTAGCCACCCCCCCCCCCCCCCACACACACACACACACACACACATACACCCACACACACTTCCTTCAACATGCTCCACTCTCCTCCTTTAATACTTGTTTTCCTTTGTGGTCTTGTATTCTGGTGTGTTACATCCATTATGCTTCTGACACTCTCCAAAATGACATGCTCATATAAAGGCCACAATCCACGTCAGACCAAGCAATGCGGGTTCATGACGCACATTCTCTGTTTCTGCAATTGTTTACGTCTACAGGTTAGTCGGGGCACCTGTTCGTTGGGGAGCTTAACTGACAGCATTGCTTACCACAAGGATGGATACAAAAAAATGTGAACGTGTGAAGTGAGGGGCGCTCTTGTCATCGTACATCATCATGACACTACGTGTCTATTTGCTCAATGTCAATGGGAATTGACAGTGGGGGATTGTGTAGGACAAAAATCCCACCTGTGTGAAGTGAGGGGCGCTAATAGATTAAAGTCTAACTCATGTTGATTAGGGGATGTAATGGTGATGTAAAACAAAAAATTGGGAGGCATATATATGGATTATGGACAAATGCTCTTCTCATCAGCTCGCCCCTATAGGTGCCACACCGTTAAAAAAAGTTCAGGCATGGGTTTGGTGGCTAAGTTTGAACTTAGCGTGAGGTGGTGCAACTGGCTCTTGCACTCTGGCATGCAGGGAATCCCTGCTCCTTCTCTAGAGGGAACCAGGGTCATTGCAGTTGTGCAGACGACACATTATTGGATCAGATAAAGGCGTGCCCCTGGAAAATTATGGATTGTTATATTCTGCAGGCATGGGAGCTGCAGTCTACGGAGCCTATGTCCCTGTTAAATATCAGCACTTCTCCCAAATCTCGGAATAATCCTCCCTTATACTCCTAAAACCCAATTCAGATAAGCTTGAGGTGTGTTGTCAACTTGTCACTTGTCACTGCCTCGGGTCCCCACCCGAGGCAGTGACATGCCCTTCTGCATTCTGGCTATTGACCTTATGCACACCGCTGCCATCTTGCCAGCAAGGTGGTAACTAGGTGCAATTTCCCATTGACAGCCCATTCATCCAAATAGAAAAGTCTGATTGTATTAAACAACGTCAAACTCACCAACGTTGCAGCTGTACGAAAAGCTTGCATCATCCTTTTTCTATATACAAAGTGTTTGTTTCATAAAAATCCACTGTAGACATGTTATGAGCTAGCTACTTCCTGTAAAGAAATTCCTTGCAGGTGATTTTTTTCCTAAGTGTTGGAGTTTAGAAGTGCTCGTTGAATATCACTCAACTCAACCTCCTGTTGCAGGATGCAGCAGGAGGTTGCTTTACTGATCGAGCGCTTCCAAACTCTGACACTGACAAATGACAAATAATCATCTGCAAACGAATTTCTTGTCAGGATCAGGAAGTTGCTCATAACATGTCTACGGTGGATTTTTATGAAACAAACACTGCAGATAGAAAGAGGATAATTCAAGCTTTTCGTACAGCTGCAATGTTGGTGAGTTTGACGTTGTTTAATACAATCAGATAGGACTTTTCTGTTTGGATGAATGGGAAGTTGCACCTAGTTAGCAACTTGCTGGCAAGATGATAGCGGTGTTCATAAGGTCAATTGAGGCTTGCACAGTTAGCTATATAGTTGTTTTTCCATCATTCTTATAATGTAGGCTATAACTACACATTACTTTTGGAGCCTCAGACCAACTGTATAGGAGCCATAATGTGATCTATATGCAAAGTCTAGTGTTTTGAGTATGTCACTTCAATGGACAGATTGGGCACTACACTGGTAGTGGTGGTGGGCGTGATCACTGGGGCTGGGCGCTGCCACGCTAATAACTACATGGCGTTTACCTGGCACTAGAGTTGAGGAAGTTGGACGGAGAGGGGGTGAGCTGGGAGTCGACATTTTCTGTTGACCGGAACAACGCATCTTAACATCCAATATAATAGTTAGATGTGTACCTGAATTATTTTGCGTGCACGTCATACAAGTGTCTTGTATACTCTCATGCTTAGCTCCTCGGCTCATGGCTTTTGAACAGCCTACAGCCGCAATACCAACCACACTAAATGTACATTGAAGGGCCTCATTATCTAATCTGATTGTAAGGATATGTGATTATGAGATTGTAATGTTACGTTATGTTAAAGTGTAATCATCATCATCATCATCATCATCATTTTCCAACTGATGAAACCTCAGGCATTCTTATTTTTGCTGTCAGAGTGCTAGCTTTAGGTATCCAGGGTTACATTCAGTTTCTCTCTTTCTACAACAAATATCAACTAATGTACTGTAACGCTCTGTGTTTGAATGCTGCAGATACAGATTAATGTAGAAACTAGAGAAAGAACCCTTTTCATAGGTGGAACTGAAAACCTGTTCCTAACCTGAGATGCACACATGCACGCACATACATGCACATACTTGCGCACGCCGCACGCACGCACGCACGCACGCACGCACGCACGCACGCACGCACGCACGCACGCACGCACGCACGCACACACACATCTCCACACAGACCACACATCACGCATCACACACCTCTCACACACACACACACACATCTCCTCATTTCAGTGAGTCATCTTAATCCTTCTCTCCTCTCATTTGAGTCGCAGCTAGGGAACCGCTGAACTGCTTCCCGAGAGAGCTGTCACCTCACTCAGCCAGCCCTCCTTTCAGACTCAGCCCTCGTCCACCCACGCTATCTCTGGACTCACTCACACTCGCCGTCGACACCCCCCCCCCCCCCCCCCCCCATAGAGCTGTCTGTAAAGCCGCTGCTGCTACTTTCTGCTGAAGAGAATGACAGTGTGGCTAGATGGCACATCTTTATGCATTATCGTGTCAGTAATCACCTCAGAAATCCATCATCCATCTTTGACACGAAGTCATCACAAAGATAGACACAATGAAGCGTTTTTCCCCTATCTGAGTCCTGAAAATTACCAACGTCTTTCATCACGAGCGTGTATAGTTTGTCTATTTGAGCTATTTTTAAAAATAGGACTTAATTGTCCACTTTTTTCCCCCTCTAAAATAATATTCTGAAATGATGCCTCTGCCTTTGCTCAACAGTTTCCTGCACATATTGGACGTTGCATCCAATGGCGCTTTATTGTCTTTTAAATATCGATTTACATTTCAATCCCACTCAAACCTCACTTTGGCTACGCTTCATTTGGTTTAGGCTATACAGGCAGAAAAATAATATAATAATGTAGGCTATAACTGGGAACGTGAATGAGTAACTAGGAATGGTACCTGAGATCCGAAATATTAAATAAAATCTAACATTAAGAGAATGTCTGTCTGTATGAATGGATGTCTGAAGAATGCCTGTACAAAATTCTGTCGCTGCTCCTTGCTGGCTCTGAATTTCCACACAGGCATTGATGACCATTAATTACCTTATGTAATGTGCTACTGCTGACGTCAGCTTATTGTTACGCTGATTGGCTACATGAGTCTGTCTGACAAGGCAGACAAACTCATGCGGCTGTGGCTCCAATGAGTTGGTAATGGTCGGTGTGAGCTTGCCACCATTGGTGTGTGAATGTGGGAAGTGAGGATGCTGACTGTTCGCCGCTTCAACCCCCAATGTATGAATTAATTAATTGTAAAGCGCTTTGAGCTCTTAGAAAAGCGCTATAAAAATGCAATTCATTAACTACTTACGCCCACTTTTCAAGGTGCTGGGAAGAAATCCAGACTGATACCGGGGAGGAAGCGTATAAGTGAATCCATGTTATCAGCATAGCCAAAGCTAGGTGCCAAGTGCATGCCTTTAAGCGCGGTTAAAACAGAACTATGTAAAAAAAAAGTGCCCTTCTGGGCACAGGTCTCCACCAGGAGGATAGGACTGTGTGAGATGTTTGGCAAAATGTTTAGGATTAATTTAAACATGTTTTTGAGGCATTTTGTTCCAAAAATGTGTTTTGCAAAAATCAACCTGTTGGTGGCGCTATAACAGGCCAATGTGAAAAGGGTGGGATATATTCCTCAGCCTAGTAAGAAAATGTGTGAAAGATTTCACGTAAATTGCATGCTGCGTTCATGATTTGAGGCTTTTGTTCAAAACGGGGCAATCTTGCAAAAACTGTGAAAGCTAATTATAGCCAATTAGGATGGAATCTGAAATATCGGACAGATCCGACTTGAGCACATGACCATAGAGATAGTGTGTAACGATTTGTGAGATTTTTGGACAGAATCTGGAGGAGTAATATAAAAAAATGTGTTTTACAAAAGTCGGCCTCCTGGTGGCGCTATAAAAGGCAGATGCGGAAAATGCAGGTCAACGGTTTGTCCTTGGCCTCTAGGGAGTGTGCATGCAACGTTTCACGCAGATCGGTGCAGTTTTAGGTAAAAATTTGAAAAGCTGCCTCATGGTGGCGCTATAACAGGCCGTTCTGGAAAATGTGGGGCAGAGGTTCATCGTTGGCATCCAGGGAGTGTGTGTGCAAAGTTTGGCATCGACCGGGTTAACGGTGCCGGAGATTAGCTGGTAACAGACGGACGGACACACACACACACACACGGACACACGGACGGAGTGCAAAACATACTCTCTCCCCATGCCTTCGGCCTGGTGGAGACAACAATATATAGAGGGTATGCGCATGCATAAAGTAAATGGCAGATCGAGTGGCAAATCGATTTGGAAAAGTGAGTGACAAAGTGTATTTAATGTTGTTTAAAGTCATTTAATGCAATCAAATAGGACTTTTCTGTTTGGATGTATGAGCTGTCAAGGCCAGAAAGTATAGTTTTTTGACACTCAGTAGGCATTCCTGCATAACTTCCGGGTATGATGATGATGTCACACGCTTAATTACCCTCCATACTGAATAAAATATAATTTTGTCCAGTCTGTATAGTAGAGTATGTTGATACAATTTAAATTATACAATTCGGGTTGTTGTATTTAGTCTCCCTGCTCTTCTATTGAGACATTTAGATCGTGTCAAAGGTCATGTCTCACCTAGTCACAGGATCTGATATACCTGATGGTCAAGACTCAAAAATTATCACCTGAGCAAGCAGACAGCGGAGACAGGCTCTAGTACTTTTAACATTTCAGCACTTGGAGGAAACTGGGTGCAAAATCAGAGTACAAGAGGAATACGAATTATATATTGCAGCTTTAACTTCAAAATATATAAATAAAAACATTTTCGGTGCATTTCCGGAGCCTGCATCATTTTGGTGTTGGGTCAGAGAACCAAGAGACTAAAACCTTTTGTTTGGAGATAATTAACACATAACTGTATATGTGTGTAATTATGGGTAATTGTGAAAAATAAACCAGTGAAAGATTATATAAAAACTTTCTTTTATTTAATGGAAAAAGTTCCACAGTATGGCTTTAGCAGTCTGTCACACCACTGCACAAACTTGTATGAGTGAGTGACGAATAAAAACCTCTTGAATCGTGAATCATGCAACACGTCTGGGAGTTGTGGAGAACTAGGAGTGCAAGATTGTTCCTGTCTTGAAGTCACTTTAATCAATAATACATAATACACTCTGATGGAATATGCCTTACAGGTGGATCTCTATGCACAGAGCACACTGTGTCTGCGTGCAGTTGTTATTTTATGCTGACTATTCTTTACATCTTGTTGGTGGAAGTGCCAAGCAAGACGCACACAGGCACAGCCATGCAGAGAGCACACACTGTGTTTGGATTGACTGTGGTTAACTTATTGATGCTGTTATTTCTCCATACAGTGCCATTTATTGCATTGTTTTCACTGCCTTGCACTGCTCTTGCACTGCTGTTGCAAGGTCAATAGTTTTAGCTTTTATTTCTGCAGAAACTTTCTATTGGTCAAACATTTCTACAGGGGTTAGTCCCAGTGCTGGACAGTACACTTGCATATTCAGTACATTCTTTGAGTATACTAGGCTATTTGTACTTTACTTGAGCATTTGTATTTTTGGCAAGACACGGCAAGACAAACTATAGGCCTATATAAAATTAATCTTAAATTTCAAACATGTTTGAACCATCCGCAATGAGAAATGAGTTTGGTGAAACAGGTGAACTTGACTATATGAGACTGATGACCTTTGCGTTTGAACGGAAACAAGTGTAAAGTATAACTAAGTACATTTACTTGAGTACTGAACTTCAGTAAATCCTTTGAGTAGCCTGTACTATTTGTATTTTTGAGGGGCGCTATAGCCCTTCCTATATACCGGTTTGTTTTTAGTTCAATGTTTGTTTTAAAAACGCCATTGACAATGAAGAGAAATTAATGGTTGTTTTGTCCCTAACACAAACATTAAATCCCATTAGCAATAAAGAGAATTTAATGTTTGTTTTGACACCGTTTGTTTTACATCATCATTACATCACCTAATCATAGTTAGACTTTAATTATTAAGAGTTAGATTAATAGAGGATACACGTAAAACATACCTGAGTCGTAAGACTCAATGTTGTAAGATGATAAGAGCCCCCTCACTTCACACGGGTGTGATTTTTTGGATACTTAAAGTGGCTATAAGGAATAATATGTCATAATTTTAATGACTTATTCTTTTTTGTATTCAGACACCCAGCAATGGGTAAAACGCTCCCCAAAATAATGTAGTCTCTGTGACACATCTAGGGGCCGCAATCTGCATTCAAATAATTTTCTAGAAGCTTTGTCATTGGTCGATGTGCCTGTCTACTTCCTGATTGGTCATTTCTGCAGGTTTTAAATTTTAGAAATAATGTTGATTCCAATCTCGAATAAGAGGGCTGGCAGCATTTTTATTAAAATTTTACCTTGAGGTAAAAATGTCCCTGCAGCTTTCCACCTTGACCACTTTTCTGCCTAGGGTTTAGCCTACTGTGAAAAGCGGAGGCAAAGCCCAAAGGCCAACGGAGGACTATTGAAGCTTCCGTGTCCTGGTCATCAAATCTGGTATTTGCATTACCGTCCGTTCTCTAGTTCTTATAGCAGCTCCTGTATACAGTAGAGAGGGGATTGAATACTATAAAGACATGGTTTGACAGCATTCATTCATTCATTCATTCATTCATTCATTCTAAGCTATGGCAAAGCCTTGAACACAACAATTTGACAAGCTGACCAGCTGACGCTGTCCCATGCATATACCGGCCACCAAATGGTGATATTGGGTTAATTGACCTAGACAATGACACATTGGACTGGCTTGCTGCAACGGAGCTGAAGGTCTAAGGACATACGACAGAAGAAGAACAATTTAAAAAGTAAGATGGAGGCTTCAGGTTTAATCACCATTGGGGCGATGCAAGCACAGGTTTAAATATCTGCAGTCCCCAAACACTTGTTTCACTGAAATCTATATTCTGGTGATGCACTATTCTGTCACTATTAATGCATTCAAGAATAAACATGCACTCACACACGCACGCACGCACGCACGCACGCACGCACGCACGCACGCACGGACACACACCACACCACGCGGACACGGACACGGACAACGGACACACACACACACACACACACACACACACACACACACACACACACACACACACACACACACACACACACACAGACACACACACACACACACACACACACACACACACACACACACACACACACACACACACACACACACACACACGTACATGCGGACACACACAAACACACATTCAGACTGAATTCCCAGCAGGTTCTTTGCCTTCAAAGCCCAGAGCCAAGAAAAATAAGCATCCCTTTCTGGAACAACGGATATACAGTAAGTCGTTGTTTGTGTAGCCTATGTTTGCATGAATGTGCGCGTGAGTATGCATAGTGTGTGTATTTTGCATGCTTGTGTTTGTGCGTCAATGTGTATATTTGTGTATGCATCAGCAGCACGTCTGTGTCTATTTCCAATATTTGTGGAAACCAGGCTTTGTGAGTGTTGAGGAGCTTGGCTTGCTCATTGCTGAATATATGCAGTACACACAGCAGGGAGCCATATGGAGATAGAAGGGAAATGAAAAATATCCAACGGCCATACAATTTCCATATAGTCTCCTGTGTAATTTTCTGGAGAGGAGAGCATCTCCTTCCGCTACAAACGTATATGACACCACTCGGTTCTAACTTTTGAGTTGCCAGATGATCGGAGATCTCCGCCTACCTGCCTAGGGGACTTCTAAATGTGACAACAGCGGCAAGAACAGCCACTATTATGAACCCATGCTCACTGCTTATGTCACCGCCCTAATATGAAGGACCACCCTAAAGACGTCGGATAGGTTCTGCAATGGAGTTTTTTTTTTTTTAACTTAATTGTTTCCACCAATTTCAGCAATGAAAAAATGGGAGATTGTCCCCAGACTCTATTTGAGCAACACATAGACTAGACTACCTTGTGCGTTAACTTGGTTTAAGGACAATGGCAGTGAACGTTTGAACTTTTGTCAGTAACTCAAATAACCTTTCCAGACAGAGATACTGTAGAGTTCATACAGTATTGAGTAAAGCGAGATTTGGGTCAACCTTTGTCCATTCTTCGACACTGCTGCACAAAGAAAAACCCAGGGCTGGTGGGAGCCTGAGAGGGTACAAAGAGGAATAGGACAAACCGGGACGAGGTGAGCTTATCCGTCTCTCTGGCTCTTCTTACCTGCCAGAAGATATTGTCAATGGTGCTGCCCAGGAATCCCTCTCTGTTGTCAGAGGAGAGGAGCTTGGGTCCCAGTATCGTCATGAACTCCTCAAAGTCCACCTGGCCGTCACCTGGAGATGGAAAGGAGAGCGAGTAATTGCCTGATTTAACCCATTTAGGATTGAGACCAGATTCCACGGGACCCCCCCACCAGAAGCAAATATTTGAGTTAAAAACATTCACTGTGAAAGATTTTGCACACATTGCACACATTTTCACAATTTAACTAAAATAGCAGATCTACAAGCTCATAGTTGTAAAATGTATGTTTTTATGGGTTAGGGGTGTTTCTTCTCTGTATGTAGTGTTTTATGTTGTCTGTTTTTATTGGACCCTGAGTCTGAACAAATAAAGTTGATTGATAGTGCTGCACTCGGTGCAGCGCTGTGAGCTTGTAGATTAAAATACGTTTAAAAATATTTTTAAAATAATGGGTAAAGTGGTTAAACACTAAGGCGACACAAATGCGTTAAACTCCATCGTACGACGACAGTGGTGCGTATAAATAACAGATCTACAAGCACACAGTCGCTGTCAATGTCGCATTGTCGCATTGTCGCTGACTTCATATAGCCTAACGTTTCTCTCGCCAGCTCTATACTGAAACTGCAACTCCGTGAACTCCTTCTTTGCAGTAGTTATTGTAATATTTAAAGTCCTGCTTATTATTGTAGGCCTACTGTATATAAGTCAGCAGTGTCATGACGCGTGGAAGTGAACTGGACGAGTTTCAGTGCCCTGCCTTTATACTCCGTTGTACGATGGTTTACAAGATTCAAGATTCAAGATTCAAGACTTTATTGCATCACATATTCAGACAGTAGAACAAGATACAAAAGTACAAACATCATATGAGGGGGACCAATAAATAAGAAGAATGCAAAACGTTACATTGCTTGTAGATTGGCTATTTTTGGTGGAAGATACCGTATAAAGGCAGGGCACTGAAATAGACGTGTACTGTTAACTTCCAATCTGTGCGAGTGAAGTATAAATCTGGCTTAAACAGAAGAGGAATGCATAGTAAAGACATACAAACGTATAGCTAGATAGCAGATCAGACAGGTTTAATGTCAGACTGGCAAGGAAAGGAGACAGATGGAAGCACACACAAACGTACAAGGGGCCAGATTGGGGTTTCTAGTGCATTCTGTGTATGGATTTATGTCTATTTGTGAAAAAGAGCCAAGAGCCCCCAAGGTGAATGAAAAGTCTGATATGTCTCCTCCACATAATGTGCGTGCGACCGTGCGTACATGTGTCTGCCTGTCTGTCTGTGTACATGGGGGGTATGTCCCCCAGAGCTTGATGCCCCCTGATACATCAAGTCTGACATAAAACAGGTGTTTTGTCCTTGACTCCCGGCACTTCATTCAGGAGTGGTGGATTATAATGGCCTCACCAAGGTTTGTTGCGCTCCCTCCTCACGGAGGACACAGGCTGGGGCGCTAACCCATACTGCTCACCCGGTTGCCGTCTACATTCCGGCTGTCACCCGTCTCTCCGGTGGTGGTGGACAAATGTTAACTATGAAATCGTGCATTTCCCGTGAGTTGGTCACGTCAGTTGGTCACACCCCATATATGGTCATGCCTCGCCCTTTAGGGTGAGGCCGCTTCTCGCCCTCAGGCGTCTTACTGGTTAGTTAGACCATCGCACCCTGTCATGTGACCCACTGACGCGGCCCCGTAACATGTGCTCTGCGTTGTTAGGTAACGGTTTCTGTTTGTGTCTGACATCAGCGAATGTTGTCCACCCGCCAGCTGCCCACCTTCCCGTTATGCAATTTTAATATAGGATCAACTAGTTAGTCTAATCAAGTCTGATTTACCATTAAGACATGTATACTTTGTCGTACAACTGTGCCAAGCAAAAACAGCTAAAATAGGCGATCCACAAGCTCACAATGTAGATCTGCTATTTTCTGTATTTTTCCCAAATGTATTATTTTATTCAAATTGATTATTTTTGATCACTTAAATAGATTAGTTCAATTAACTGTTGGACCCCTAGCTCGGACCACACCCAATACCAAACACAGCCTTCATTATGATGGGAACAGCTGTAAGTTTCGTGAATGCATCTTGCATCTTGCACCCCTGGAATGGCTTAGTGTTGACGACACTCACGACACGACAGAGTACAGCATCTTGCAATGCGGGTCTGGTGTACAAGATTCGCTACACCACCAAGATACCCATGTCCAAATACTTCCTTAATGTCAACGAAGTCCACACTCACAACACTAGAAGGAGTTCAACAAACCACGTGCAACCCAGATTCGGCTCAAACAAGGGATTAAATTAATTCCGCTCCTATGCCACTAAAATGTGGAACGCCCTACTAACAGCCATTAAGACATGTGAATCCCTTGACTCCTTCAAAACCGCTCTCAAAGAGCACCTACGGACGGCTGCAATTCGAAACTGACCCCTTTAAATTAAGTCTGAGTCCCCCCCCCCCCCACCCCTTTCTCCCCATACTATACATGTTTTTCCCTTTCTTACTTTCTTTATATGATGATTTCCTGTTTTATTTTATTTTATAGAAATGTATATTTGTACGTCTTTAAATATTAATTGAAAAAGGTTGACCCTGTCGTAAACAAGTTTTAGTGCTTTATCATGGTTCGTCCACAAAGTAACAGTTTTTGTATTGACTTTCGTTTGAAATGTACCCAATTCCGCATACTGTGAAATAAAATTTTCAATCAAACAATCAATCAATCGCTATTGGCGTTACAAAATCTGTCCACGGACAAATAACAGCGCAGCAGAGTCACAAGCTGAAAACAATACCAGGCACGCAGTAGCGGGCTGTAATCACTAGAGCAGACAGTGTTCTATAGTTAATGTACCATGGAATGAAAGCCCTCTGAGCGGCTTCACAGCATCAACACCCTGCAGGACGGAGGCTGGAGCTGCAGTGTTGTTTCTGATTTAATGGACTAGAAATGCGGCGCTTAAATTCAGTTACACAGGGGCAGGCACCTTTAGGAACGGGTGCCAACATTTGCACAGGGGAGGGTGATCACAGGCACAAGAGTGAGAAAGAGGATTTTTCTTTTAATATAAATGCGACACTTCTCTGTGTGTCTACGTAATTCAAGAACCGTTTGCCCAACCGACTTCATATTCGACACACACGTTCCACACCCCTGCAGGGAGTGCAGTGCCGGTATCGAGTTGGTCGGACCCACAGTTCTTCAGAACCCCCACAAAAGGCTCTGCTCAGGCTCTGCCAGTGGGCCTAATCAGCATAAATCCCCTCACCTGTGCAATTTCCAGCCTCTGCCTCAGCCAATTGATTGCCATGGCAACCCCACACCTGACAATTGATTAACCAGTCCCCTTTTCACAGTCAGTTAATTTGCCCTCTTCACACACAGGCAGATACAGAGATCTCCATCTCCATGTGGGACACAGACAGACAGTTAAAACGGGTGCTATGACAAGTTGACAAAGTGTGAATCTTGTTTGTGTCCGAGCATAGGCATGGCTGAGGCATGGTAACGCCCCGCCTGCCTGTGATTGGCCTACCGACACTGCCCGTCCATATATAGTAGTGGGTATAGTATAGTCGTAGTAGTAGTAGTAGTACTATAGTACTACTACTACTACTACTACGACTATACTGCTGCTGCTGACTGTACTGCTGCTACTACTACTGTCACTACTATTACTAGGCCTTCTGCAGCTTCTGATGCCACTACAACACTAGTCCTGCATTAGCTAGTATTAAGTAGGCCTATAAGAATGCCATTGGTGTTATTATTAGCATTAGTTCTATGAAGGCTAGTCTGAGTGCTGTGGACTGCTCTGGGGACAGTTTTCTAACTCAACGTCTCTATACAGTAGCTATGATGGCCACACAAAGTTGGTAAAACATGGTGGAGACTTGTCTTTTTTGGTTTAATTTAGTTTATATTTATTTTCAGCACTACTAGTACATTCTACATGCACAAAGGACTACACACAACCGGTTAAATGACACACTGTTTAATTAAAGTTTGGTTATAAAGTTACAGACTGGAGTGCACATCCATATGTTATATTTTGTCAAATGCCAAGGTGTTTTATCAGGAGTTATTTAGTGTTTGTTTGTTTGTTTGTTTGTTTGTTTGTTTTGAGTATCAGTTCAAATGAGTACTGGAGTTTAAATGGCTGGTCACAGAAAGAAGGGCCAGCTGCTTCAGATTGGCTTATAAGGAGCTGATAATTGGACTGCACCATGTCCCCTTTGCATTGGGGATGGGATGGGCAGGGATTTATGTTTGAATTTATTATGATTTTGAAGAAATGCATTTTGATATTTCAGTTTCATTGTATTTTCTTTTAATATGATTTAGTGATGTGTTGTAGTGGATTATGTTGTAGTAATTTGTAGTATGTTTAAATGTTATTATTTGTCTTCCCCTGTGTGTAAATAGTGGTTTGATCACCCACTGTTCCCCTCATGTCTCATTTTTCTCATTTTTCAGTTCAGTCTTGATGTAAGCTCTGTTTGTCCTCATTATTTTTGGGCCTAGAGTTTGATATTTATTATTTTGTCATGTTTTCATGTGGAAAATAAAAGACAAAATAAACTTTTTAAGAAAACCACGCAAGAGTTCTGGTGTCTCTCTTTGCAGACTAACTCTGGTCCCTGACAGTAGCCTATATGCATACATATGATTTTGCACATATATTCAACTTAAAATGTATTGTCACAATACACGTTTCACCATCACTGAGGATACGTCCCAGTTGCATCCAAGCAATGTATTTTCGTTCTGAGGTATTCTATTTATAGTGACTCATAGGAATAGACTATGTGACAACCAGGTATAGTCTGGTGACCACCGGAGAGACAGGTGACAGCCGGAATGTAGACGGCACCCCGGGAGCAGTATGGGTTAGCGCCCGGCCAGCCTGCGTCCTCCGTGAGGAGGAAGCCCAAAAACCTTCGATGAGGCCTTTAGGAGGGCCATTCGAGCTGCAAGCTGAGCCTGCACTACCACCGTTGCCCAGGTGGAGCCTGCAGAACCATTGCGGCTTAAGAAATCACCACTCCTGAATGAAGTGTCTGGTGCTGGGAGTCTGGTGCAACGCACAGGTCCTGGCGGTACTTCTGGTGAGAGCAGGAGGGGACCTGGTGAGACGTAGGAGGGCACCGGACAGGAGTCAACCCACAGAGCCTAGGCCCTAGTCCCTCGACATGCCAGAATTGTGCCTCCCAGTCCCGGCAGAGTAGTTCCGGAGTGTATCAAACTGATTGTGTGGCCCTGGTCTTTCCCTAGTGGGTCTGATTGAGGGTAGCTACTGGGACGTAAGTCGGGACTTGATCACCCCGGCTGGGTCACCCGAGTGAGGGAGGGGTATGATGTTTGCGAGACCCGAAACCCCGATGACCTTGGGATACATCACTGAGGATACATCCCAGTTGCATCCAAGCAATGTATTTTCGTTCTAGGTGTAAAAGTTAAATATATATGTTTTTTGCACAAGGTCCCAACATTTAGCATTTTAAAGAAAAGAGTTATATAAGGGCTGAGAATAGACAAAGAAAGACATAAACAAGGAAAATAATGCCAGATATATGTCAGATATACATAATCATGCATGCGGTTCAAAATAGAATTAAATGTGGTAGAAATGCTTCTTGCACAAGTAGGCTACAGAAACATTGGCAGTACATAAATAGCATCAGATAAATAGCATCAGACACGATGATATCTCTGATACTACTCTGTAGCCCACAGTACTTCAGTGGCACACTGCATGCCTTATTCATGCTCATATTTTTGGGGTTAGGAGAGAATTCTGTATTGTGTTACATGGGCTAAATCCTTCTCCTTATTTGTAACTTCATCTTTTTTATTTAAAAAAATATATATTACTGGCAGAGGTTGTGACTCACATTCCCTTCAGGAATCGATAAAAGTTGTACCTCATCTCAATCCTAATTAAATATATCACGTTGTAATTGGAGACGCGATTTCATTACTGAGCTGAACAGACAATCCAGACAGATATATTATAACAATGGATTTAACGATAATGTTTCAAAGAAGAGATAGTCAAAGTGATTAACCAGCTGGACCCTAGGGCGTCTTTAATCTGGGGAGAACATTTGACAAGAATTGCAGATTGGCTATTTTCTGCATTAATGTTGACATACATTTACTCAAGTACAGTAAATTAGTATACGTAAATAAGTATACGTTTGCAGTATTTTTGCTTTACTGGAGTATTTCGAAATGATTAACGTTCCAATTTTGGACTAACAGTACGTTTTAACAGCTAGACGAATTTTCCGGAAGTGCATTATTTGTCAATGGGACCCGGCAACTACTGGCGAAAGAGGCGATAGCAGGCGAACAGGCGATGGTCGAAAAGTGGGCGGAGGAACGTCGGCCGAAAAGATAAAAATAATGAAACAATGAAATTCAAGCGACGCTCGCCGTTGGTCTCTCGCTGTTAAAACGTACTGTAAGAACCAAAAAAGAACTGAACCGGTTCCCATTGGGAACCAACTGGTGGAAAAGGGGTCTGTGTGAAAAAAATGGGTTGCAAAATCGTGGGATAAAAAAATAAAGAGAGCTGTATTTAAACCAGTGGTTCCCAAACTTTTTCATGTCAAGGACCCCCAAAATGACACTCATTAGCCCGCGTACCCCCATTTGAAAAGATATTCCAGGGACCAGTGATTCTCAAGTTCTCAACCTGTTTAATTTCAAGGACCCACAGTTTGACATGCATATTAGTCTACAAACCCCATTTAAAGGTATATTCAGTGATTTCACTTAATTCAAACATCACTTATTTTTTTGTTTTGTTGTGATAATCCTCCCTACTATAGAGTGTGCTGACCATATAAGGAGTTCCTCCCTGTCCCCAGTTAACCCCTGGGGGTAAAAAAACTTATATGTTTCATTTTTGGCTAGGTGGCCCAGCCTTCATCCAATCAGGATAGAGAGGGGCCTTCCGCCAGTCATGATCGAGCGGGGGCGGGCCTTGGTGTGTGTGCTGTTGGCCTGTCGCGTCCCCCCCCCACTGTAGTGCGTGCATGTGCACATCTTGTTACCGGGGCGGACCAGGGGGGTTTCCAAATCACCCAAATCACTGAATGCTCCTTTAATGGCATTTCTATCTCTGGGACCCCAATTTATATTTTAAAATCAATGAGTGTACAAATGGAAGCAAATGGACCCATTAGGGTCCTTTTGCTTCGACCATTTGCTTCGACCCTTATGTTCCAGTGTTACAGTCCCATAAGGGTACTACTACATTTGGTTCCAAACTATCATTTAGCTGGGGACCCCCTGGAAATCCCCCAAGGACCCCTGGGGGTCCCCGGACCCCACTTTGGGAACCACTGATTTAAACGGACCACCTTGTTGAGGGAATGAGGTGGTGTGATGTGATTGGTGTGTAGGTCAGCGTGGCTGATTGATAGCAATCAGCAGACTGACAGCTGATTACACCTGAGGCGTGCTGACACACGTGTCCTGCATGAACTAACGATATGCTTCATTTATTGTACTTTTACTATAGTAAATCATTTGAAAACTTTAGTTCCTAGTTATACTTTGTAGATTTTGATTATTATTACAAAACATAGCCTACATTAACCATTTCAGCCTTATATACATTTAGGCCATTTGAAAATAGCCAATCTACAAGCTCCACAATGTGTAGCGATGTGACGCATTGTGAGCTTGTAGATCTGCCATTTTCAAATAATTGTTTTAATACATTTTATACATTTTGAAATTTTCATACCAATACTTACTTTTACTCAAGTAAATTCTTAATTCCAGACTTTTACTTGTAACATGAGTATACATTGCAGTATTGATACTTTTACTTAAGTAAAAGTGTGAGTACTTTTCCCACCACTGAATACTGAGCGTAGAGCCAAAACAGGAGGGGGCCCGGTATAAAGCCCTATAGGGAATCTGGTCCGCTAAGTATAGTGTTTAAGTGGTTACGAGCTGTAAATGTGATAAATATCCTTGGGCTAACTATGTCAATGTCCTCTTTGGGGAATTTGCAAAAGATTTCAGTGACAGGTAGAGAGAGGACCATGAGAGACATTCTGGAACTGACAGTCTCTGGGGCGCACGGTGATGGAGGCAAGGCAGAGAACAGCCTTTGCTGTTTGACCCTTGATATTTGGAAGCACTGGCAGAATGGGAAGGTGTTCCATTAAACAGGCTGACGTAGCCTCTGTGGGTGAAGCAGCACTGTGAGTCATAAAAAGCCTCAGAATTCACAGATGGAAGTCAATGACAGGTTGCACACTTCAATCTCCCAGTTGGGGTGGTGCAGGTTGGTTGGCGGTGTGAATGTAGCACGTGTGTGTGTGTGTGTGTGTGTGTGTGTGTGTGTGTGTGTGTGTGTGTGTGTGTGTGTGTGTGTGTGTGTGTGTGTGTGTGTGTGTGTGTGTGTGTGTGTGTGTGTGTGTGTGTGTGAACGTGCGCGTGTGTGTGTATGTGTATGTGTGTGTGCGTGCATGCGTGTGTGTGTGCAGGAGAGAGAGAGAGAGA
>NC_136789.1:20814390-20824390 GCF_951216825.1 Electrona antarctica | reverse complement strand
TCTGCCTCCTCGGTCCCTTGCATAATGCAAATGGTCAATCCAATGCATGTGTGCAAGTTCAGATCGATTGGTCAACCCACTGAGGAGGAAAATAGATGACGGTGGAATGTCAGAATGACTGACAGAGTTGTCTGATGTCAAAAGGATGTGAAAATTTAACAAATGTACCATTTGGGTACACTTCATCTTCACCTTCAGCAGACTGCTGGAGTGTCAGTGCTGGTCGCCTCCTATAGAAGCACAGGGTTGGATGGTGATGGTCTGATAAAAATGGGATTTGATGGGCTTGTCAGGCATTGCCCTGCAGCTGTGGCATGAGGTGTGAACACCCACTCACGGATGATTTATTTATGGTGTTTTTGCTTTTTTTAGACAAGACAGTGGAGAGAGACAGGAAACTAATGCTTGGTTCATGCACAAAAATAGACGATCTACTGTACGAGCCACACGTGCGTCACACTGCAACGTGTGGTGAGCTTGTAGATTGGCTATTTTCAGCACGTGACACGACAAAGTATAAATCATATTAACCATACGAGCCTTAGAATCCCTATTCTATAGGTTGAACATGCAAAAATAACAGATCTACAGGCTCACTATGCATCGCAACACAACACAACACAACACACTCAACGTCAGCTCAGGTGTAGGTGTCAGCTTGTAGGTGTGGGTTTTTGGTGTGGAGTGAAAAAAGGAGTGGGCCTGGGGGACTCAATGGAATATACACGGTTTAATAAACGTCCCTCGTCCCTTGTCCTTATTGAGTATCCCTCAGTAATACTGCAGGGGAAGGGGTGTAGGGGGGGAAGGGGTGTAGGGAGGAAGGGGTGTAGGGGGGTTCCTCGCCGCAATTTGCAACACTAGATTTTTGAGCGGTGCCTCCGCTCCATTACACAGCTATGTGTGTCCCTATGTACTGTATGTATGTGTATCCCTGTGTCCCTGTGTAATTTCTCGAATGTTTCGGACGCGGGAAGGCTCGTGTGGGCTGTGGGGGACCCCCGGGGACCCCCACACGGTAACTCACAGTAACCAAACATCATCAACACGGTAACCAAACATCATCAAAGTACAGTACAGAGCACAGTACACTACAATACAGTTCAGAGCACAGTACAGTACAGTACAGAGCACAGTACACTACAATACAGTTCAGAGCACAGTACAGTACAGTACAGAGCACAGTACACTACAATACAGTTCAGAGCACAGTACAGTACAGTACAGTAACTATAACAATAAATGTATAGTTGGGCACCGCTCAGTACACACAGGTGTGGTTTTTATAATGGGTTGAATCTAGAGTTGCAAAAAAATGATCACCTTCACAGAATGTCTTGACAGAAAGTAGCTCACAACATCCACACGGTGGATTTCTATGAAACAAACACTTTAGCCTTTGCAGACTGAAAGAGGATAATCCAAGCTTGCCTTAAAGCTGCAATGTTGGTGAGTTAACGTCGTTTAATAAGAGCAGAATTTTCTATTTGGATGAATGGGCTGTCAATGGAGGGTGTTGCAACTCTAGATTCAACCCAATATAAAAATAATCTAGTGTTGCAAATTGAGGCTAGGGAGTTCCATGCCCTTGACTACCTTGTATCACCATTCACCAGTGTTTTGATTCAACTACAACTGAATTCTCTAGATCTAAATGTCTGTCCGCCTCAGTAACTGCAGTATGTATGTATGTATGTATGTATGTATGTATGTATGTATGTATGTATGTATGTATGTATGTATGTATGTATGTATGTATGTATGTATGTATGTATGTACGTACGTATGTATGTATGTATGTACGTACGTACGTACGTACGTACGTACGCACTCTACTATCTGCGATAGTAGAGTGCAGTATGTCCAAACTGATCTATTTGCAACTATACCCTCTATATATCTCTACAAAATACTTTTAACATCTGTTGAAGAATAATGATGGTAATTCATTATAACTTTTTCAAGCTTAGTTTACGCAGTGTTTAACTTGACTTGGGAATGAATTACACTTCATATTCTATCAGAAGTAATAGAAAGTAGTTGGGATGGAATGTTTCAACAGGATTACAGCATGTTACTGTATATGGTTTAAGCAGATCCGTAATTGGTAGATTAATTAAGATCTTGAAAGAACCTCCCTAATGCTGATGATACGCTTTCGTATTGACATTAGTAGTACAGCCTGTCCCCCAAGATATATCGGTAACACTTGCAGATACGGTTCATGAACTAATGATTAACTAATGATTAACTAATACATTAGTTAAGCATTAGTTAATCATTAGTTCATCACAATTCATCATGAATCATGATGAATTCATCATGATTCATGATGATGATGATTCTGATGATTCATCATGAATCGTCATTAGTTAACCACGATTTGTAGATGATTTATAGATCTAATTTTTCCGCCCAAATCTATGCCCAGGATGAGTGCTCATAGGCGGGTAGGTCTCTCAGTCTCTCTGGAGGTCATTCCTGGTTGTACCCATGGGTCATTTTACTCAATTCTTTGCCCACGATGGGTGCTCAAAGGTTGGTAGGGGTCTGTCCGGAGCTCTCCCTGGTGCTTTATGGATCATTTTTGGACCCCCCCATTTTGCCCAAATCTATACCCAGGATGAGTGCTCATAGACGGGTAGGGTTAGTGAGCAGACTCGGTCTCTCTGGAGGTAATTTTTCTCAATTCTATGCCCACGATGAGTGCTCAAAGGTGGGTAGGGGTCCCTGGTGTTTTATGGATAATTTTTGGACTCACCCATTTTGCCCAAATCTATACCCAGGATGAGTGCTCATAGACGGGTAGGGTTAGTGAGCAGACTCGGTCTCTCTGGAGGTAATTTTTCTCAATTCTATGCCCACGATGAGTGCTCAAAGGTGGGTAGGGGTCCCTGGTGTTTTATGGATAATTTTTGGACTCACCCATTTTGCCCAAATCTATACCCAGGATGAGTGCTCATAGACGGGTAGGGTTAGTGAGCAGACTCGGTCTCTCTGGAGGTAATTTTTCTCAATGCTATGCCCACGATGAGTGCTCAAAGGTGGGTAGGGGTCCCTGGTGTTTCATGGATCATTTTTGGACTCACCCATTTTGCCCAAATCTATACCCAGGATGAGTGCTCATAGACGGGTAGGGTTAGTGAGCAGACGCGGTCTCTCTGGAGGTAGTTTTTCCTCAATTCTATGCCCACGATGAGTGCTCAAAGGTGGGTAGGTCTCCCTTGTAGTTTATGCGTAACTTCTGGACATTATCATCATGAACTACCATTACATTTTACTTACTTACTAGAGAGTTGGACTCTATTAATGATTAACTATCATTAGTTAATAGATATTTGCACCCCAAAGTAAAGTGGCAACATTATCATCATGAACTACCATTACATTGTACTTACTTACTAGAGAGTTTGACTCTATTAATGATTAACTATCATTAGTTAATAGTTAGTTAATTGATATTTGCACCCCAAAGTAAAGTGGCAACATTTTCATCATGAACTACCATTACATTGTACTTACTTACTAGAGAGTTGGACTCTATTAACCCTTAGAAGATGAAAGACGCCAATTGGCGTCTTCATCAGAATTCCGTAAATGATCAATGACGCCAATTGGCGTCTTCACAGTTTTTGATGAATCTAAACATATTAATATGCTCCGAAGCGCTGTTTAAATTCCTGAGCTTATATTCCAACTACATTACCCAGAAAACCCGTGTCACGTGACACACGTGTACGTGTTGCCATTGGAAGCTGGTCCCACCCCCTGTAAACAGTGGGGGCAGAGGGAGTCTTCATAGTTTTCATTGTTTTGCCTGTTTGCCGTCTCGCCCGAGCGATTTTCTAGCAGAAAAAGTTGAAAGCAGTACTATTTATTTGAGCGAGTTTTGTGGTAGTAGTATTGATCCATACGCGTCCCAGTCGCCTTCTCCAGGCGGAGTAGCCCTGGTCCAGTGCTTACAGCGAGACTCGCTGCTCCCTCCCTCCTTTTTTCATTGTCTCCCCATCGTCGTCCGATGAGCTATACCGGGAAACCATTGAAGAAGACGATCAACCCGGAATGTTTTGAGGTAATCTTATTGTAGAAAATGCCCTTCTATAGTGATCAGAAATCATAAGATGATCGCTACAAATAGATGCTTGGATAATTACTACTACTAGTCAGATCATGACGCCAGAATGACTCACCACGATGGCCCCCAGCCATTAGCCAGCACCGAAGGTGCTGGCTAATGGTGTTGGTCGGTGCATTGGTGCTGGCTAAGGGCTGGAGGGGGGGGTTGGTGTTGATCGGTTGGTTGGTGCAGTACAAATGTATCGTAGCAGGCATGCACGCATGGCAGTACAAGTATTTTATATTGTAGCGTGCCTTATAGGCGATCTGATCTTTAGAGTAATGTTCGCTCCTTTTATTTACTGTCTACAAAGACGGAGAACAAACATGCATCGTTTACTGAAGCAACGCGTGGTTATGATGACGTTGCTACAAGGATCGGAGGGGGGACGGGGAGTGAAGCTAACAGTAGCGTATTATATAAGATCTGTATGACGTTTCATTGACGTCTGAGCTTGCATGATAATTGCATTCATTGTATATTGTATACAATCATGATTGTACATTGTTTAGTGTGTCTCCGTGTGATGATGATGATGACGATGATGTCAGATAGCCTACGTCCCCCCCCCCCCCAACTGGCTATTGGCCGGGCTGACTACAGCTAAATGTTTATTTTTATATATTTAGAACTGGCATCGGAGGAGGAGGATGATGATGATGATGATGATGATGAAGACGAAGAGTCAAGACTGCGATGGAGTTCTCCGACACTGAACCGGATGCATTCATTCATTTCAGTTGTTGTTGTTTTTTTTAATTTAGCCTACACACACACACCGTCAAGAACAACTGGAATGCAGTGGTTTGGGGACACTGGGGAGTTTGGGGACAACTGTTTTGTATGTAGGCCTATTTATTTTCTGTAATATTTATTATAATTGTATTATGTTAGTAGTCATAAAAAATAAAAGACAAGCTTTTACAATGAGTTAGACCTGTCATGGCTATTTTGTTCACTAGTCTGAGGTTTATGGTTTGACTAAGCGAGTTTCAACTGTGATTTACTCTGTAACGGTAGATGGTAAGAACCCAATTTTTTTGTTATAATACAGTATACATTCAAGTCTATATTTTGATACATATCATGGGCACAAAGTCATATCAAAACAATGTCCTTGGATGAGTTTTTTATCAAAACTGTTTCTTCACAACAGGTTTTTGAGATACATGCATGAATAGACACGGTACTGGTAAGACTATGTAAACATGGTATATATCAAAATGTGCGTTAGAATGTCTAATTTTACCCCAAAAAAGAATTGAGTTTATATGATGTTCCATTTCAGAGCTAGGGGGACTTTTAGCTGGATAGGTCAGATTGATCATGACTGACCATGCTATTTATAGATGGCAAAATATCTACAGTGGTACATGTGAGAAACTTTTTATTTTATTTTAATTGAACTAGACAACTCACCCTTTAAAATGAGATATTGCATGGCTATGTACGCCCAGCAGAAAAAAAGTTATTTAGAAAATAAAACTTCAACCGGTCATAACTTTTTTTGTTGTCCTAGAAACACTACCCAGTGTAAATGCAGGCTCTTTTAAATGGCTTCCAACACCACAACTAAACATTTTATCAACTCAGTTCATTTTTTTCCTGGAAGCAGACAAGCCAAGCTTTCTCTGAAGGTCTTTCGTTGTCACACATTCACAACAGAGAATTTTCAATAAATCATTCAAAAACGCCATTCTGCCATAGAGAAGTCTAAAAACTATATAGAAATCCATGAAACTCTCAAAGAGTTAATGATTAACTATCATTAGTTAATAGTTAGTTAATTGATATTTGCACCCCAAAGTAAAGTGGCAACATTTTCATCATGAACTAGCTGTAGTTAACAGTTAGTTAATGGTTATTTGCACCCCAAAGTAAAGTGACAACATTTTCATCATGAACTAATCATGAACTCATGATTAACTAATCATGAATTCATCATGAACTGGATATATGGACACAAAGTCACATCAATATAAATAATAGTGAATGCAAAACAATACAATACTAACAATACATTACAATCTGAATCCAAATGTACAATTACAAGCCACCTTCAATATTGCCAATTTTTGCCATTTTTTTTATTTACAGCAACCCCCCCCCCCCCCCACACACACACACACACACACACACACACACACACACACACTCTCTCCCCCCACACAGAAACTAAAACATAAAATAAAAACACTTAACACAAACAAAAATATACCACAAAATAAATAAAGTATTATACAAAATACAAATGTAAAATACAAAAGAACAAAACAAAAGCAAGGAAGTAGGCAGAGGACACAGGCCGAGGGGCAGGCCGACACCAGCCACCCGGGCCAACAGCGGGTGAGCTAGATACAGCCCTGGCGCAGACGCCAATGGACTGGCATCCACACATCTGGCCCACCTGCTGCCCGCCAAGGAAAGGCCTTTAACAAAGCCAACAACAGTGCTTATCCAAATCAGCAGCACAATTTTTCCTCTCAACTATAAAACTAAAGTACTTGTTAAGATCATTGCTTATCCAATATGGTTTGACACAACTATGAAACAAAATGACCTGGCTCTTATAAATATAACACAGTCAACAATGAATAGTAATTGTTACATGGCCACTTATTATTACCAAATAGACATAGAAAAATGACTACAACAGTAATATGAAAAATAACAAACAAAAAGAAAAGCCGGAAAAAATATGAAAACCCTTAGTTCCCAAAGTTTGTTTTTGTTCTCGTTGGGGCTCTTTTATCTGAACTGTGACAGTGTTCGATTGGTCTTTGTCCTACCACACAAACCATGGATCTCGCCACCCAGTATGCACTGGGAATCTATCTGGGGAAACGTTGGGTATGGAGACAGTGGAGCCTCACATGCACCTTGGCTCCTCGATGGATGGGAAGGGAACCGCTGTCCTCTTCTCCACGTGAGATGCTCCAAGGGATGAGGATGGGATCTAAAAAACCTGACCTATGATAGATCAGACAAGATCCAAAACCCCACGAATTAGCATAAATTAACACCTTTTTAACTTGCATTTATTAGCTTAATCATGTTCTTTTTATAGTAATCATGTATTTAAAATACATTGAAAACCATTCAAAATAATTCAAAACACTTATTTTCTTTTACAATGTTTAATATTCAATGAACTGTTCCTTTTCCACAAAAATAAAAATAGTATGAAATGCTCCTTTAAGTATCACAATGTAATGAGTTAAATTGCATAAAGTGCACATTCAAAAGGTTTACAGGGTGTTTTGTGCAGTAACTAGGAGGTATTTATGACGCAAATGTGCTTAGTATGTACCCTTAAAATGTACCTTCAGTCACTATAACCCACAATTCTCATGTACATGCATATTGTATTCCTTCAGTAACTGTCTTTCAAAATGTAACATGAACTTAAATACTTAAATGTAACAATAAATCATTGGCAGGATGTATTGTGGCTAAACACCATTTAAGATAACCATCTTTGTTCTACATTGTCTCACTCACCACTGAGACTGAGACTGCAATGTCACCTGGCTGCTCAGTGATTTGCAACACTCTCACACTGCTCTGCAAAGTTCAAAATGACACAATACACAAATCAGGAGTTGCCTAAAAACATTAAGAATGTGAATGATTTGAATTGGAAGATTATGTTTTAGTCTTACCAGGCAGATTGCAAAAGATTGTCTCTCTGTGTTTGTTTACAACAACACATGAAGAACCAGCCATGTGTTCAATTGAACAGGAAAAGGACGTTTTCCTGCTTAAATACTAACAGGAAGTAGAATCACTGGTAGGCTGGACACAAATGCTTACAGGCTCACTGATTGGCCACTGGCAATCACAGAGCCAGGTAATTTTAATCCTTTAAAACCTGTTAGACACCCTGTTTGTTTTGCATTTTTTCTCTTTCATGTAAATAGCTTGTTTTGTATTTTAAACAGACTTGTGGAGCATTTTAGAACTTAAATGTGTGTTATTTCAAAAGCATTTTAGATCGTTTTTAACACTTGTAAATTGGCTGCCTGCTTTCAAGCCTGGGTAGGCTGAATTAAAAAATAGTTAATAGGATACATACGTTCATTTCAGTGATTTCTTTTTTACAGTGAATTAATGCATTTAAGTTATATACAATATATCTAAAATGTTGCTCTACAAGTCTGATTAAAATGCCAAGAAGCTATATACATGAAAGGGAAAACAAACAAACAAACACACAGGATGTCTAACACGTTTTTGCAAAGGGTTAAAATTACCTGGCTCTGTGATTGCTAACCTAAGTGGCCAATCAGTGAGCCTGTAAGCGTTTATGTCCAGCCTACCAGTGATTCCACTTCCTGTCAGTATTTAAGCAGGAAAACTCCCCTTTCCTGTTCAATTGAACACATGGCTGGTTCTTCATGTGTTGTTGTAAACACACACAGAGGAACAATCTTTGCAATCCACTTGGTAAGACTAAAAAATAATCTTCCAATTCAAATCATCCACATTCTTAATGTTGTTAGACAACTCCTGATTTGTATATTGTGTCATTTTGAACTTTGCAGAGCAGTGTGAGAGCGAGTATTGCAAATCACTGAGCAGCCAGTAGTACAGGTGACATTGCAGTCTGAGCCCATTCATTCATTGATCAGTGGTGAGTGAGACAATGTAGAACAAAGATGGTTATCTTAAATGGTGTTTTACATTTTGAAACACTTATTCCTGTACATGAGTATTTTGGGTTATGGTGATTGAATGTACATTTTTAGTGCATCTCTCACCTGATGCTAGCCAGGGAGAGATATACTAAGCACATTTGAGTCATGAATACCTCAGTTACTGCACAAAACACCCTGTAAAGCGATTGAATGTGCACTTTATGCAATTTAACTCATTGCATTGTGATACGTAAAGGAGCATTTCATAGTATTTTTGTGGAAAAGGAACAGTTCATTGAATATAGTGAATATTTGAAACATTGTAAAAGAAAATAAGTACTTTGAATTATTTTGAATGGTTTTCAATGTATTTGAAATGATTACTATAAAAAGAAAATGATTAAGCTAATTAATGCAAGTTAAAAAGGTGTTAATTTTTACTAATTCATGGGGATTTAAAAACATTTTACACAGAGTGTGTGAATAACATGCTATTGGATCTTGTCCGATCTACCATAGGTCAGTTTTTTTTTAGATTGGGTGATCCCCATCTTCATCCCCTGGAGCACATGGAGAAGAGGACAGCGCTTCCCTTCCCATCCACTGAGGAGCCCAGGTCCATGTGAGGCTCCACATTCTCCATACCCAACAATTCCCCAGATAAATTCCCAGTGCATATTGGATGGCAAGCTAACGGATCCAAGTCTGGACACTGATGGTGCAACATTGATTCCCCTCCCTCACGGTTTGTGTGGTAGGAAAAAGACCAATCGAACAATGTCACAATTCAGATGAAAGAGCCCCAATGACAACGGAACTAAGGGTTTTCATATTTTTGCTGGCTTTTCTTTTTGTTTGTTATTTTTCATATTACTGCTGTCTATTTGGTAATAAGTGGCCATTTAACACTTTGTTATTGATATACATCACATTTTGTTTTTAGTTTTCTGTGTGGGGGGAGGGTGTGGCTGTAAATAAAAAATGGCAATATTGAAGGTGGCTTGTAATTGTAATTTTGGATTCAGATTGTATTGTATTGTTAGTATTGCATTTCACTATTATTTATATTGATGTGACTTTGTGTCCAAATTTCCAGTTCATGATTACTTCATGATTAGTTAATCAAGAGTTCATGATTAGTTCATGATGAAAATGTTGTCACTTTACTTTGGGGTACAAATATCCATTAACTAACTATTAACTACAGCTAGTTCATGATGAAAATGTTGTCACTTTACTTTGGGGT
>NC_136789.1:20801890-20811890 GCF_951216825.1 Electrona antarctica | reverse complement strand
ACCCCGCCCACTCTGAGAGGACAGCCTGAAGCTCCACGCAGCTTCAGGCTGTTAATCAGACAAGAAGAATCCAGCTAACATTAGCAAATGGAATGAAGAAGAAGAAAAGAAAAAAGTTAATTCTCTCTGGCTTGCAGTCCTCTCTAATCTTCCCTCTGTTCCTCACCTCATCTCTCTTTCTCTCTCTCTCTCTTTCCCTATACCCTTATTTTGACTCTCTCTCTCTCTCTCTCTCTCTCTCTCTCTCTCTCTCTCTCTCTCTCTCTCTCCCCTCTCTCTCTCTCTCTCTCTGTCTCTGTACCATCTTATTGTATTTAACCTCCTCCTCCTCCTCCTCTCTGGGGAGCCCATTGTCTCAATCCGTTCATGCTGCGATGCGTCACCTCCAGCCTCATATGACAGCCCCCCCACCCCAGACATGAAAGGCTTCTCAGCTGCCTGAAATGATGATTAGAGACGGCCCACACGGTAAACACAACACACCTCATCTTCAGCAGGCAGCCAGAGCTGGAGGCACACACCTGCCTCCTCACAAAGCTGTCTGGTCAATCTCCTGCTAATTACCTGCCAATCATGGGTGGGGGGGGGATCGAGGGTGGAACGTACGTCTGTTGTGGATGTAATTGCATTGATGAAGGATGCAGTGTGTGTGTGTGTGTGTGTGTGTGTGTGTGTGTGTGTGTGTGTGTGTGTGTGTGTGTGTGCGCGCGGCCCACACGCCTGTGTGTGCGCGTGCATGCATGTGTGAAATCTCTTCATTTGACATCATTTGACACGGTTTTCCTGCATATTGGCACCAATTTCTTTGATTTTCTCCCGCTCTCTCCTCTCTTCTCCTCTCCTCTCCACTCGAATGGCATCCAGTGATTCATTCATTCTTCTTCTTCTACAATCTACACAGTGTCCCATATGCTCAAGGGAGGTGGGGTTGTCATTGTATCCCACACTAGAGGAGAAGTATATCCCACACTATGGAGCAACACGTCTGACAGCATGCACAATAGAAATTCGATCATGACTTCCCGACTCCAACAATGAATTCACATCAATGGTGCAGCGGAGCCCATTCAGTTTCTTTCTCTGCCCGTTATTGCCCTCTTTCTCTACGCCAATTGTTAATAGTCTGTCTGTCTGTCTGTCTGTCTGTCTGTCTGTCTGTCTGTCTGTCTGTCTGTCTGTGGTATAAGGCCGTCTTTGCTCCGTCAGTCAGCTGCAAGTCGGGGTGTTCAGTCACAACAACAACCTCCGTCTTAGTCAGTAAATACCCCCTAAGGCTAGTAACTAGAGCAAATCCTTCTCTCTCTCTCTCTCTCTCTCTCTCTCTCCCACTCACTCACCCCCCCCCCCCCCCACCACCCCTCTGTAACCAAGCAAGTGAGCTGTCCAAAAACAAAGAGAGATTTATTTGTTTCTCGCTCAATATAGCAAGGAGTGCAATCCCAATAGTTTCGCAGTGAGCTTCTCCCTGATGGATTACCATGCAATGCAAGTATGTATGGGACATATAGGACATGTGTATTGTTTACATATGGGATGTACACTTCAGAACTGCAGTGTACATCCCTGCAGTGTACATCCCCTTAATTAGTAAGGGTATGCTGTTCTGAAACGTACTGACATTCACTCATATAATCATTGTTTGTTAATGGTTGAAAGACCGGGAGTTGGCCGGTAGCCCGAGTCTGGCAGTGTGCCGTGGGCTCGACTCCCGATCACGGCGGCCTTTACTGCGTGTCACTCCCCCATCTCTCTCCCCCATTTCCTGTCAGCCAACTGTCTGTCCCTCTATAAAAAAGGCGAAAGCTGCAAAAAAAAAACATAATAAAAAAAAAGAAAGACCGGGAGTTACTTATAGTCTCTCATTCTATATTCATTATTGCCCCTCCTCCGAACGGGGCAATGTGTTTGTTCATATATAGCTGATCGGCCAAACTGGATCCTCCGCTGTGGATTCGAACCTCCTACACTCTGCGGTGGTCAGCAGATACTTTATCTCTGCGAAACTATAGGCACCGGGAGCAACAATACATTTGACCAATCATAATGAATTGCATTTAATGAATTGCATTTTTATAGCGATTTTGCAAGTGCTCAAAGCGCTTTACAATGAATGGTTCATTCATTCATACATTGGGAGGTGAATCATAGTGTCTTTTCCCATTCTCTTTAACCGAATGTATGCCAAGAACATGGGATTCCGTTTTATTCTCCACCCCCCGCCTGTGCCAGAACGTAAAACGTCTTTCTTTAATGTCATTTATTTCTGTAATTACAAATAATATTTTTAAAATATATATATTACTATATATATATTATTATTATTACTTTTACTCACATGTTAGACAGCCTATATACGGATCCGATGTGCACGCACGCACTTATTACTCCTTTTTCTGCTCAAAATGAGCCCGCTGTTCTTAGGTACATACGTTCTTATATTGCGGATCCACCGCTGCCTAAACTGAAGCCACACACAGTGGGCTGGGGGGGTTACAAGGTTTATTAAATCAGGTTAGGAAGCGAAGACCGTACGGTGGACTCCATGTTGCTCCCTGGAAGGAAAGAAACATGCGCAATTGAGACCAGGAAGTTGTACATGCACAAATCATAGATATGGCACAAATGGCCCTGCAGATGGCGTGATGCCACTGAAAGGAGGGCTGCTTGTATTATGTCACGTCATGTACCCACCAACATTACTGTCTGTGTGATGATCCATGCTGACCTCACGATCCTGCCTAGTGTAACGGGAGGGATTGTGTTAAGAACCATGGGAGCAACTGCTCTTAAATAATAGAGGAGAAGCAAATAGTTTTCTGCTGAGAAAATGGACCTGGCTCGTCCTCGAAGTGAAGCTGAAGCACATAAACATCTACGAGAGCAGAATAATGAGATATAATGATGTCAGGAGATGGGGAAACAGCTCTCTTCTCACTGCAACATATCAAGTGGAAGAAACACCCATGGGTGTACAAATTGACGCAAGTACATTTGGCTCTTACACAACATGGGAGCTGGGCATGCAAATGACAACTGAGTTGTAAATTAGCAAAAACAATTGTGCTGCACTTAATTGTGCATGCCGATTCACGCCTGGTGTAAGTTATGTCTATGTATTACATTTTTCAGGGGCGCTAGCCCCTCCTATATTCAGCTATTAGTGTAGATTTTCGTCTCACACAAACATTAAATTCAAATTGGCAATGAATGGAGAATTCACGTCATATGTGGACGAGCAAATGGGCATGTTGGTGTTGTCCACCGGCCAAGGCAGAAGGAGAGAGGTGAATTTCAATAAGGGGCTGTACAGTATGTCAGTGTTGTCCCCCGGCCAATAAGCTAGGGACCACCATTCTTGATGACGTGACTAAGGTACGTTTGGGGATGCAAACATGGTGCAGCAGCTGGGAAGATGACAGTGTTATTTTGGACCAAAGCTCTCTCTTATTGTCTACATAATTGCTTACGGTGTAGTAGTCAAAACCAAATGGCACAGAGAAGAGCAGATGTAACATTCTTTCCCCTGAATGTGCGTGGGGAACTGGGGATAGCTGATTTATCAGCTGTGCATCGATTATCTCAATGCCCAACAGGTTTGTAGTCACACCTGCTATGAGCCCAATTAGTTTGACTAGCCCAACACGCAGACTCGCACGCACACACGCACGCACGCACGCACGCACACACACACACACACATAGAACTGCTGCAGGTCCTGATTCCCGAATATAAGAGTGATGTTGACAATGACTCAGAAAGCAGAGACGCCAGCTGTAATCCTCAGGGCTGATAAACTATACTGTCTGTCTGTGTGCTAACCTGGAAGAGTGTGTGAAATCTCTCTCTGAAGTGGGATCAGGCACAGGCACTGCTCGCGATGAGCGGGCCAGTAGCGCTAGCTTTGCTGACCACATCAAACAGCCGCACTGCATTATGCGACTGCCATGGCTGAGATAAAGCCTTATCACACTGCCTGTGGCTCTTCTTTAGGAACTCACACTGAGAATTCCGAAAAGCAAATTACAAGTTGTGCTTGGATGACACAGCTGCCCTTTGCCCCACAGAAAATGTCATCAATATTTAAATGATTATTCAATGTGATCTTCTCACTCTGTCATTTGAAAACATGTCAGACCAATCAGACTGCTGATGGCTTCATCTATGGCTGTTACATAATAGGCTACCATGAGTTACTAAGGCAGTTTTGTTTTGCAAAAGAAATGTTCAGTGAATCTATCGACGGTTTCATTGTTATGGACACTGGATTAAAAGTAAAACATATATTGTGTGATTATTGTATGTACATCATGGTTCTCTCTTCCCTTCCCTGTAAATGTCTGGGCGAACCCGGGGGTCTGCTTGAGGGGTTCCTTAAAAAAAAGAAAGGAAAAAAAAGTTGGTCCCAAAAAAAAAGAATCACACCAATGTGAAGTTTGTGGTGCCTTTGGAGTCAAGCACAGTTGTTGACATACCAAAATAATATAGTATTAATATAGTATAAGTATATGATGCGAAGCCTGCGTATAGCTAGTTCAGGCAGACAACTTGAGCACGCCTATACCTGATCAGGTGACTAGTCTCATGTACTCTTTACCTGATCAGAGCGGCTATTTATTTTAAATCTGCCTATACAAGCTCATTCCTGGCTTCTCTCCTGCTGTGCGGACGTGCGCCGCTGCTGCTGCTAACCTGCTGCTCATGAAGTTTTTGCAAATCCCACCGCCTCCCCAGCATCCACCTGTAGGCTCTGTTTCTAGATCCCTCTGCATGGGGGTTTTATTCATTCCCTGTAATTCTATTTGGCTTATAACTAGGGATGTCCCGATCACGTTTTTTTTGCTCCCGATCCGATTCCAATCATATGATTTTGAGCATCTGCCGATACCGATTTTTCCCAATCCGATATTTATATTTTATAGAACATGTTTATGCCATATCACAATAGTACAATATCCCAAATCACAGACAATATCCAGTCTAATATCATGATATGGATATAATATTGATACTAGGGATATGTCCCGATCGTGTTTTTTGGCTCCCAATCCGATTCTGATCATTTGAAAATGATGTGATCGGCCCCAATTTCCGATCACCCGATCCGATCAGGACAACCCTACTTATAACATACTAAAATGTTAATGTTACAGGGAATGAATAGCTAGGGACAGAGCCCTGACGCCAATCTATGCTTCATATATCTATGCTCAATAAATATACATTCTAAATTCAATCTAAAAGTTGTCTGACTGAAATATGCACAAAAAATATATATATATACACTCTCTAGTGAGCTCCTCGACTTGCTCCCCCCACTCACCAGCGATGCTGAACTTATGTCCCAGGTATGGGTACGTCAGCTCATTACGGGCGTACACCCTGATGGGTTGTCCCATAATTAGGAAGGAGGGAGGCTTGTCTTTCTTGGCCTTGTACCAACGGTTGCCACCGCCGCTGCGGCGTTCGTGGAGCACGGCACATTTTGTGTGTTTCACCTCCAGCCCGGACCAGTGGAGGAATTCATCGGTGCGTGCCAGCATGTTGGTGTTGACGTCCTCCTCTCTTGATGACTAGAGAGGACGGTGAAACTAGATCTCGATCTGTGCCCCCTCCCTATAGTCATAAAGCTTGAGGATGTGAGAGAAGTGGCCCTGGCGAAGATACAACACCTATTTGCCAATGTACACATCCCACAACATGCACTGAGAGACATGACAAATAGAACTGCATGTCCAGCTGGCCTAAACTCACACTCCACACGAGACATACTCTTCCTTTCATATGGCGAAGGGGGGCTGGGGGTCCCAAATGTAGAGTGGATTTATGCAGCAACAAGGC
Source organism: Electrona antarctica (assembly GCF_951216825.1). Lineage (NCBI taxonomy): Eukaryota > Metazoa > Chordata > Actinopteri > Myctophiformes > Myctophidae > Electrona > Electrona antarctica. The sequence continues at coordinate 20,806,052 of NC_136789.1, read as the reverse complement.
TAAGCCACGGGCTACTACACATGCTCAATAATGATGATGGCACCGTCAGAGAAATGGCCAGGGCATCAATCCTACTGGACCTGCTGCAGACCAGAATAACTTCCTGGGCTTTAGGAGGAAAGACTCTGGGAAACTGGACTCACAAGCCCAGGGCTTCGGGGTCTGGTCTGATTGGCCAGATCTCAACAACCTCTGCCATCGGACAGGAGTCCAGCTAAAATGGGCAAAAAACAACGAAAATGTAATTACAGACTCCAGCGTAGTAGAGGAGGCTACCCTCACCCACCAGGGAGGGGACACTAAACTACAGGAACGGCAAGAAGGGTTCTGCTTAGTACGAAACAGACTGAAGCCAAAGAACATTGGCATGGCCTTCGACTGCAGTGAAAGTTGGCCTGTGTTGATTCAGCTGATGATTCGATGTACAAAAATGCTGCTATTGGGGAGGATGTTTTAAAATTCACCATCAAAGCAAGACTGCAAGTATTACCAACCAAGTACAATCTGTCAATCTGGTATCCCGACACCCGCACTCCACTCACAAACCATCATGATTCTGAATCCATCGCACACGTAGAATCCATCGCACACATAACAAATGGATGTAGTGCATAGAAAAAATTGTATATTGCTCGCCACGACCGGATTGTTGACCTAGTGTCTGATGCAGTTCGAAAATATGTATCTATAGTGCAGCAATATATAAACATTCAAGAGTGTTACCAGATTGGTTTGTGCATGCGATGTCTTTGCTAACATCCCAAATACACCTGATGTTGTCTTTGTTGACACCAGTCACAAGGAGGTCCTGATTCTGGAGGTGGGCTGTGTCTTTGATTTGTACATGGACAGGCATTCCAAGATAAACATTCTAAGTACCAACCATTACTTGGGTATCGCTGTAGATTTGCCATACTGATATTCGGAAGCCTGGGCCATGTGCATAAGTTGACCATGAGTGGCCTAAGAATAGCTGGCATGACAAAGAACAAAGCCAAACAACTTGCCAAATACTGTTCTGTTTCGGCTGTTATAGGCAGTCTGTCTGTGTGGAGGAGGAGGTGCCATGTGTATCCGTAAGTGTTATATTATTTGTTTCCTTGTAAAATTAATTGTAATTTGTGGAATCAAAATGTGTGTGTGTGTGTGTGTGTGTGTGTGTGTGTGTGTGTGTGTGTGTGTGTGTGTGTGTGTGTGTGTGTCTAATCCACGTAACTCGAGAACCGTTCACCCCACCGTTCACCCCACCGACTTCAAATTCGGCACACACGTTCCACACCCCCACAGGGAGTGCAGTGCCCTGTGTTGCCAGCATGTTAGTGATGACGTCCTCCTCTCTTGATGACTAGAGAGGACGGTGAAACTAGAGAGTTTCACAACGGGTATTGCATAGCCGGGTGAGGCATGGATCTCCAACTTCCATTGTTACCGCCTCGGTGCGCTACAGTCAGGCACAAGAAAACAACTATACTTTTATTGTTATAGTTACTGCGTGCGTGCGTGCGTGCGTGCGTGCGTGCGTGCGTGCGTGCGTGTGTGCGTGCGTGCGTGCGTGCGTGCGTGCGTGCGTGCGTGCGTGCGTGCGTGCGTGCGTCCGTGCGTGTGTGCGTGCGTGCGTGAGTGTGTGCGTTGTGCATTGGAGTCAAGCATTTGTTGACATAAGCACATGAGCCATTACATCCTGTGACCCCAATCATGCGTTTAGCAAAAATCCACCTGTTGGTGGCGCTATAACAGACCAATGTGAAAAGGGTGGGATATATTCCTCAGCCTAGTAGGAAAGTCTGTGAAAGATTTCATGTAAATTGCACGCTGCGTTCATGATTTGAGGCTTTTTGTTCCAAACGGGGCAATACTGCAAACTTTGAAAGCCAATGTTAGCCAATTAGGATGGAATATGAAATATTGGACAGATCCGTCTTGACTATAGAGATTTTTGGACATATCAACAAATGTGTTTTTCAAAAGTCGGCCTCCTGGTGGTGCAGGCCGTTCTGGAAAATTCGGGGCAGAGGTTCATCGTTGGCATCCAGGGAGTGTGTGTGGGAGTATGCAAAATTTGGCATCGACCTGGTTAACGGTGCCGGAGATTAGCTGTACACAGACGGACGGACACACACACGGACGGACGGATGGACCCACACACACACGGACGGAGTGCAAAACATATACTCTCTCCCCATGCCTTCGGCCTGGTGGAGACAATAAAGCAGTAACAAAAGAAAAGACACACTGGCCTGTCATAACTAATCATAACCAAACCAAAAGTCTGCCTCCCTAACTACTAAAATAAAATGCACAAAATGACATAGTCATATGTTACCAGCCGCACGCACACACGCGCGCACAAGCGCGCGCGCGCACACACACACACACACACACACACACACACACACACACACACACACACACACACACACACACACACACACACACACACACACACACACACACACACACACACACAGGGGGGGGGGGGTCATGTGGGGAACCCCCTTGGGATCCCGACCCACAGGTTGAGAACCACTGCAGTAACTGACAAAGTAAGTAGGAGAATCAGTACAAAGTTTATTCAAAGCACAAACACAGCACTATAAGCAGATTAGGAGAAGTGGATGAGAAATACAAAATGGCACAGATGCATAGTGTCACAGAATCTGGATCTGAAACGTACACTGTACACTTCCAGCATTGTGGATTACAAATTGGGGCAAACTCATGTAAACAATCTCTGTGTCCAATGAAAAAGACACCACATGCCAGGATAATATTGGTAAGGTGCTGATTACACACAGGTAGTTGTACCTGTCTATAATGACAGACTACAACTGTAAAGATGACGTAATCTGTTGCACACTCCAGTTTGCAGGAAAACTGTCAAATGATGAGATTAAACACACACACACACACACGCACACACAAACACGCGCACGTGCACGCACACGCACACACACACGCACACACACACACACACATGCAGTCGCACGCACGCACGCACGCACGCACGCACGCACGCACGCACGGACGAACGCACGGACGAACGCACAGACGAACGAACGAACGCACACACCTATACTTTAGTACAATATTGTGAGCACAATTTTAGATAGATAGATAGATAGATAGATAGATAGATAGATAGATAGATAGATAGATAGATAGATAGATAGATAGATAGATAGATAGTAGAATAGTTTCTATCGTCCATTGTGACGAAGTTGATAACCTGACCCTGATTGGTGATTTTAATGCTCACATAGACAATGCTTCCGATAACTTTGCTAAAGTTTTATTAACATTACACAATCGCTGAATTTGACTCAGCATATCGGGCTGACTGGATGAATAGGGTCAGATTATTGGTCTTCAGGCTGGGTTTGAACATAAATACTTTATGTATAGATGATTTCTTTGTTCTGACCACTACTTTTAACTCTCAGGGATACGATTTTATCCCTGAGAGGCCGAGACCTTACCCATTACACTGCCAATCCGTTCTCGCTCACTCAACAGCGGCTCTGCTGACAGATTTCTTTGCAGACCTCAGTAAGGATGGGTCAATTCCAACTGACACCAATGACCTGGTTGGCTATTTTAATCATCTGTCTGTCCACCCTTGATTTAGTTGCCCCTCTCAAAACTAAAAAGATAAGCGCCAGTGCTGTTACATGTAATTCATCCCCCAGGATGAATGATGACATCCGCATACTGAAAAGAGAGTGCAGAAAGGTTGAGCGCCGATGGAAAAAGTCCAACCTACCATTGGATTTTAACCAAATTAAGGTTCTCCTCTCTTAATTATTTTAATCAAATGTTGAAAATGCAAGAAGAAAAATATACAAAAAAAGAAAATCCTGTCTACTCTGTTAACGACTATTTTTTATCATTCTTTCTTGACAAAGTAAACAATATACGGTCCAACATAACATCTACTACTACCACTATATAGCTGTCCATCCTCCTCCAGTTCCTCCTCCAGTTCCCACACTGTGTCAACTAAGTACAATCTCCTTAGAAGAACTTATACCTATTGTCTCACACATGCATCCCTCATCTAGTCCCTCATCTGTTGATATTATTCCCACTGCACTTTTTAAAGCAGTTTTTAACAGTCTACGCGGCCGCCCATACATTTTGTCCATCATTAACAGTTCTATATCCT